>NW_012144855.1:2983043-3003802 GCF_000956105.1 Propithecus coquereli | reverse complement strand
CTACAATCGAGTCTTTAGGGGGTTCTTTATTACTTTAAATATTAATTAATGTTGAATGCTTCCAGCAATACTTATTAAATTGTAGCTTTATTCCCAGGCAGCTAGTCATGATTTATTTTCTTCCCATAATAGGGATTGTAAAAAGTTTCATAAGGTCACTGTAGGAACAATATAAAAAGTCTGTGGAGTAAAAGCACCTATATGCCCATTTGCAGATTTTTCAAAATAGTGAATTCTACAAAATCTTCTATCCCGTTGGCAGCAAGAGAGAGAGGAAGAGGGCATTCACTTCTCTTTTGGGGAACTGCAGGAGAACAAGAAAGTTACAAACTTATTTCAGAGAGGAAGGGACATTAGAAAATACTTATTTCATTTTCTGATGAAGAGACAATGTAAACTTCTAAGTGATTTTCTAAGTAGTAGTTTAGGATTTGCTCTCAGGCTGGCAATTGTTCCATTTCCCCTTGGTTCCTCTCTCCCAGAGTGTATTTTCACAGTGTCATAATCCAAAACTCAACTTTGTCCCTTACTGGCTGTGGGACCTTGGAAAAGGTCTCACACACGAGCTGAGCTTCTGTTTCCCCACACACAAAACGGAAATAATATCAATCTTACAGAGCTGTTGCGAAGATGAAAATGAGATTCGAAATGAGTATAATCAAGGCTCACTAAATAGGGGAGGAAGCATCTCCACACCAGATATTCAGTGTGCCCTGTCTTCAGAAGGAGAAAATGAGTGAGTCCAGTAAAGTCAAAGACAAATGCACCCTGCATAATCACAGCTCCACTAAGGAGGCCAAAGTATTAGCGCACTGCTCTTCTTGTCATGTGAAGACTTGGATGCAACCCTCAAATCGATGTCTATATATAAACTGACCCGTAAATATACAGGAGAGAAAAAGACTAATTTCACAAATAGCTCATAATAACAACAAAGGTTAATCTAGAATAGTTCTTTCTTAAAATGTCGAAGCAAAAAAGATGAGGAAAACAACAAATGAGAAAATGATTGAGTTCATCCCTCAATTTATTTCACCAAGATGAATTTTTACATATTTTCTCTATATAGACCAATTCTTACTCTAACATTGTTTCTCTAGTACCTTACTTTTAATCTTAAAATTTATTAAAGTTTTCTTTCAATGTGCTTAAGCCACATATTTCCAAACTCACCCACTATAAAGATGAGGCCAGTTTGCATTTTATTCTCCCTCTTCATGTGACTTGGCTTTCCCTCTAAAATTGCCGTGAGCAGATGTGGGCTAATAATATTCTATATATAGATTAGTTCTAAAGCACTAACGGAATTGTTGAAGTTGTCCTTTAAAGAAAAATCACTATATGAACATCATACCAGATGGAAGATCATCCAAGGGAAATTCAAACAGTCTGGATTTGTAAACCGAATGAAAATGGAAATCCTCCTGAAATGACACAAGCAACAGGGATTAAGCACGTACAACCAGATATCTCCAGCCTCAGGTAATCATAGCTGGAGACCTTAAGAGAACTGTAGCTTGACTATGTACTCTCCTGGGTTCAGAGAGGCAGTGAGCCATGTCACAACCCCTCCTACTCACTCCTGTATTCTCCCAGCACCAGAGCAATATCCAATTAGAAGCAAAATGCCTTCACAGACAGAGAAGCCAAAGCCTGCGGTAATGGAAAATAAATGAATGGATCTATTCCCCCCAGGAGAAGTAAGACATCTGGGAAAATGGGTTAATGTTTTTTATGAGTGGTTCCTTTCGCAGATTCCTGCCTGCTTTTAAAAGTCACATAGCTTTGGTAGGCAAAGACTACAGCACTAACAATCTTCCTGTTATTGAGAAGCAGGATGTCTGATAGACGCAGATGCCCAAAGTAGACCCTGCTCCAAATTTCAAGTGTCATACAAAATTCTATTAAACGGCAACAGATAAAAAGTCATATTTTTCTTCTAAGAAGAATTAATAAATATTTAAATAATAGAATTTCATCTGGCTTCATCCAATCACTAAAAAACAATTAGAATATCATAAATAGTTAAGTTTCATGATATTATTGTAAAAAAAATCACACTGTCAAGCAAAGTGACAGGACAGTGGGTACTCAGAAAATAATGCACAATAACAGATTCCCAGACAAAATTGTTTATAGGTGACAAAACGAAGTGCATTCCCTTAAATTACTTGCCTAAGTGTTTGACCAATGTTGCATGATAAGAGGAAAAACATTTGTATGTGCACAGTTAGAATAAAAGTGTATCATGCTTTGTTTTTCTGTAATCTATAATATTAATTTGATCTTTTTCTTATTTTTTACTTTTTTGAGATAGGGTCTCCATCTGTTGCCCAGGCTAGAGTACAGTGGCGTCATCATAGCTCACTGCAACCTGAAACTCCTAGGCTCAAGTGATCCTCCTGCCTCAGTCTCCCAAGTAGCTGGGACTATAGGTACATGACACCATGCCCCATGCCTGGCTAATTTTTCTATTTTTTGTAGAGACAGGGGTCTCAATCTTGCTCAGGCTGGTCTTGAACTCCTGGCCTCAAGCAATCCTCTCACCTCGGCCTCCCAGAGTGCTAGGATTAGGTGTAAGCCACCGTGCCCAGCCTCAAACCTTTTCTAATCTGTGGAAAAGGAATGTTTCAACTAAAGTGAGAAAGAGAATTAAGAAGACCTAGGTTTCTCTAATCTTCATTTGCATAGGGCCTTAAAAGCAATAAACAATAGAGAAAAATCTGGAATCTGGAAAAGAGAGGAGGGGTGAAAAATCAAGTATGTGGGGATTTGATTTACTATGAATGTTTGTATTTCCCCAAAATTCATATGTTGAAGCTCTAACCCTTAGTGTGACTTTTTCTGGAGACAGGGCCTGTAAGGAGGTGATAAAGGTTAAATGAGGTCATAAGGGTGGGACCCTCATTCAGTATGGCTGGTACCCTTATAAGAAGAGAAGACAACCAAAGTTCTCTCTCTGCCATGTGACAACACAGTGTGAAGGTAGCTGTCTGCAACTCAAGGAGAAAGCCCTCGCCAGATACCAACCCTGCCAGCACCTTGATCTTGGACTTCCAGTCCTCAGAACTGTGATACAATGAATTTCTGTGGTTTAAGTATTTTGTTACGGTAACTCAGTCAGACTAAGACAGATCACAGCACAGTAGGGTGGAGGTGGAAATGGAGGCTTCAGAACTCTTCAGAGGTAAAATATTATATCTCCAATATAAAAGAGAAAGAAACAAAAGACATTTCAAAAAACCACTTGTGGTTCTGACTTATTCAATATTTAATTTAAAATATACCAACAGTCCCCGACTTACAATTTTTAGACTTTATGATGGGTTTATCAGGATTTAACCCCACTGAAGGCCAAGAAGCATCTGGACTTATGATGGTTCAACTTAACAATTTTTTGATTTTAGATGGGTTTACTGGGATATTAAATGCATTTCTGACTTGAGATATTTTTGACTTATGATGGGTTCATTGGGACGGAGCACCACTGTAAATCAAGGAGCATCTATATGTATATACTTACTATCCTAATCTTAAGAAATATGAAAATAGAAGAGAAAATAAAAGAACAGAAAAAAAGCTCTCAGGATAAAGGTTTCCATTTGCCATGACAAATAGAAGGAGCACTTACTTGAGAAGTGTCATTTTCTTCTGGCTCAATGAGGTATGTGTGGTTCCCATCATAGAACATCCCACTGCCAAAGACAAGAAAATGATCAGGCATGGCTATCAACTCTCGACTCACAACAAGATCATTTTAAACTCAGCAGTAGCCAGAGGACCAGTTTACTTCTCAATGCACATTTCCCAGTTCCATTCATCACCACTGGACACAGCACACACCACACACACTGCTGAGACAGCAAGACCCCTCCCTCTGATTCCCCATAAATAGGGTCCCCTCATCCTGACCCAGCCCCATGCTCAGGCCTGCCATTCTCTAGCTGTTGTCCATTACTCCTCCTGCTAACATACAATTCTAACACTTTAATATGCAAAAATCCATCTGGAGAGCATGTAAAAATTCCGGACCTTCTCAGATTTCTGGGCTATGACCCCAGGTGATGCTGATGCAGGCTGTCAAGAACTATACTGAGAATGGCGTAGCTACCACACACCTGGAAAATGGTTAAGTAAAACAATTAAAACATTAGAACAATGTGCTATGAACTAAATACCTTACACTCATTTAATCTTTTCTCCAAATCTGTAAGGGAGGTACAATGACTACCCTTACTTTACAGGTAAGGAAACTGAAGTCCAAAGAGATGAAGTAAGATGAAGTAACTTGCCCAAATTACATAACCAATAAGAGGAGAGGCAAGAGTAGAGCCCAGGCTGCTGGGTCCATGAATGGCTCATTTGCAATCTGCTACCCACTTTCATTCATTCATTCATTCAGCAGGTATTTATAAAGCACCTACAATGCCCTTCTCTAGATGCTGGGGATACAGCAGCAAACAAAACAAACTAATTCTATGTCCTCATGGTGCTGATGTGCCACAAGTAAAACAAATAGGCCTTGTTAATGGAGTTGAAATGGAATGTGCGAGAAAGGGATGAGTCAGTGAGGATGCCAAGGTCTTGGCCTGAGCAGCTGAAAATATGGAGTTGCCATTTAACAAGATGGCCTAACTAGGCGGGACGACAGATAATAAATATATAATAAACAAGTAAATACATATTAGACAGTGATAAATTCTAGGGACGAAAATAATGTAGGTTAAGGGCAATAAATGGTGTCAGAGGACAGAGTGTGGGAACCAAAGAGAACTGATTTATACAGGGTCAGAGCAAGGCTTCACAGAGATGATGATATGGAAGCAAAGACCTGAAAAAAGAAAGAGATGAGCCATGAGAATATCCACACAAACGGCATTTCAGACACAGCCCAAGGTAAGAGAATCTTGGCGTGCTCCAGGAACAGCAACAAGGCAGTATGGGTTGAGTGGAGCCAGTGAGGGGCAGAGTGGGGGCCATGGTAGGTAGGCTACCCTGAGGGCCTTGGTTTTTGCTCTGAGAGAGACGAGGAGCCACTGCAAGAGTCTAAGTGGAGGGGAAACACAATCTCCCTTAAGTTTTAAAATGATCACCCCGGCTGCTCTGTTACAATAATCTTTAGGACTACAAAGATAGAAGCAGGGAGTTTACTGCAATAGTCCAGGCAAAAGAAGATGGTGGCTTAGATCAGAATGGTTATGGTGGAGGCAGTGAGAACTGGTCAAATTTCAAATACATTCTGAAAGTAAAACGAACAGGACTTGTTGGTGGATTTGAAATGGAATGTGCAAGAAAGAGAAGAGTCAATGAGGATGCCAAGGTCTTGACCTGAGCAGCTGAAAATATGCAGTTGCCATTGAACAAGATGGGCCCAGGGAAGCAGGGTGCAGGGAGCAGGACGCAAATCAAGAGTTCAGTTTTAGACTCTGAGGCTGGAGGTGGCTATCAGCCATCTGAGAAATCCTCTGGAGAGCATTTAAAGCTACAGATGGCCTTGGCTCCCACTTGGAGAAATCCTGATACTCACTCCTTTTAGGACAACATGATCCTTCTACTGAGATCAGGCCCTTTACAATGCTGAAGAAACTTATCATTCAGGCATCTGAGGGGAGCAAAGGTGTGATTTTCTGCAGTAATTTTTCAGTTTTAGGTAGAAATGACTGCATGATAGTCCAAGCTGTTAGACACAGAATAGCATTTGTCTTTCATCGATGCCTTAGTGAAATGTTGGTTTCCCTGGGCTATAATTATAATGGCCTCCAGTTCCGCCTCTATCCAAATTCTTTCATTCCTGGTGTAACATCTTCCACATGTCCACAACTTTTATATATGCATAGAATGGCTATTCTCACATCTGCAAAGTTTTAAAGCACATGTGCTTTCTGAATTTGGATGACACTGCATTTGGAATTTAAAGATAAACAGATGCAGTTTGTAAGATATTACTGATAATATAGCATATGCCTAAGGAATCAGAGGGGACGGTCTTTTCAGAACAGTAGACCAAATATGGCAGTGAACATTATCTCTACCCCTGCTGAGAATGGGCCAGATTCATCCAGAAAAATCATATAAAACCTTTACCAAAGTTCGCATGGCAACACCAACAAAGTAGCAAGCAGATTCTTTTGTTTAAATAGTACTGAGTGTTATTCACCCTTGTGTAAGGTTAATGTCCAACGGGAAAATCACTTCTTTTTATTGGATTTAAACATCATGTACACAGTGTAAAGAAAACATATTCTGACACCATCTACACCTTGGAAGACTCTGGATTGCTATATGATAATATGCCATTATTAACTGCTTAATAATTAAAAAATACATGCTTTATTTACTTTGAGAATTGACAACTTGTTATATTTATATAAATTATAATATATTGAGTCCACAATGTGTACTTCATAAAAACCTATAACGAGAACCAAGTCATCACAGACCAATTGAGCTAAAATTTAAAAAGGCTGCATCAAAACAAGATTTTGAAAAGAAACAGCCATTCTCACACATTTCCACAAGAGGGCAATAAACTCACATTTGATTCCATTCTTCAAGGTTCCCATAGTTACAGGATTTTGTCATAACATCAAACATACCAGGACAAAAATATTGCCTATTAGTCCTTTGAATCTGAAGAAATGTGCCTTTGCAGGTTCTTTATAGAAAATACATATGAACCCAATTTTTACCCTTTTATGTCCTTCAATTGAATTCAATAAATCAAAAAAGTAGAGAAAACCTCAATACACACTTGGTAATTTATAAAGGATGAGTCATGGGTGAAATAATATATATCATATCTAAATCACTGTAAATGAGACAACATAAATTATTTAATAATATACCCCAAAATATTTCTGTCAGCAATTTTTGTTCAGAAGGTCAAATCAAGATGAGAATTAAAATATAATAAGAGGTATGAGAATTTACTTACCCAATATGCTCATAAAAGTCTAAGAAAGCCCAAAATAGTTGACACAATTCTGACAGTGTTCCTATACACACAGTAAATTTTGTTTATTTTTGTTTAAATTTTAAAAAGTTTCTTAAAGTAAAATTTACTTAGTTAAAACAACTGAGGCAGGATTCTGAGTTCTACTCCTGATCCATTTACTACAAATTTCCTAAAAGTTATTTTTCCATCCTTCTTTAAATGACTATCTTAGGATTAGTAGCAAAGTATCATTCTTAGGTTCTCAGGTCAATTAGAACCCTTACAAGGCATAATATCATCTCTCTGATTGTCACAACACTGATTCCATTTGGAAAACCAGAAGGCGAATTGGGACAAATACTGAGCAAGATGCTCACGTTCTGAATTTGGATTGAGATTTTAAAAGAAAGAGAGAAGAAGAAAAATAAATCTTATTTTTTATCTCATTCTTCTTTCCAGTATATATTTGCTGTCATAAATGTCAATGGACACAGCTGTACTATTCCTAGGTGACAGCTGTGCTTGTCTTGAGATCAGATATAACAATTTTACTGCTGAAAAGGATGTCGATGTTTCTTTTTCCTAATAAAACAGGAGTTGTCAGATATTAAGCATGGATTCTACATTTGCAAAAATCTCTGTATTCAAGGAATTTATTTAAAATAAATAAATTTATACATTTATTTAAAGTAAGTAAAATAGTCTTTTAGAATAAATAACAAGCAAAGGGAAGTTGTTTTCCATGCTCTTAGGCCTCCCTTCTCCGGTTATTTATCAAATAACTCATCTTTATACACTTCTCCTTTCTGCTTAACATCCCTACTCCCAGATCCTGGCCAGAGGTGCCACTTAGGCAGTCTTTCCCAATAGATCTCTTTTCTAGATTTAAGATATGCCAATCTAACCTCCCTCCCTTGGGTAATTCTATCAAAGCCTGTTGTACTCCACCTTCTTTAGGTGACATATCTCGAAAGCTCTCAAGTTGCACCTCTTCTTCAGTGCCAATGCTCAGCTTGCATTTTTCCCAATTTTTTTATTCTCTCTCAAAGAAAACAAATATACCTGTCACATCCCATAGCAGGAAGCTAAGCTACATTTGCCCCCACCGCATGAAACTGAGAGCTCTCAAGACTCATGTTTAAATTGCCTTAATATTCCTAGTGCCTGGCAAATGGCAGACACTGAATAACTGCTTGTTAAATGAAAAAATACATCTCTAACTTGGTAACAGAAAGGAAGTATGTAAGTTTCCCAACAAAAATTTAACAAAACTAAGTGCTGGTTTGTTCTGTGACAAAAAAGTAAAACAAACAAGGAAATGAGATGATTTAGTCTGTTAATAAACAGAATGCTGAGGAATGACACAGTAGCTTTATAAGAGGTTACAAAACAAATAGGAGACAGCCACTTGTGTATCACCATTATCGACAAGACAGAGGAAGTAATCTATTCCCATGTAAAACGTCACCAAACATTCTTTGATAGTGAAGGTTATGAGAAAGGAAACAAGGCCCCAAGGAAAGATGAACTCTGTCCCTTGGAGATCTCTGAGAACAGACAGATCCTCCCACAAATTTGCAGTGAGTTAGGTGGGATTCCAGCTGACTAAAAGGGCCAAAACACATGAGCTCTTAAGGTCACTTGTAGCCTTTTGTCCTTTTGCGAGAAGTCAAGAGTTTCCATCTACTGAAATTTCTATTATTCTAAGAAACTATAAAAATGAATATCAAGGAGAAGTAGGAGTAGAACTGTTATCAAGGGGCTAAACATCCACAGAAATAGAAGCCAAAGTTATCCAAACCACTCCTTTCTAAATTTGGATGAAATTAGAAAAGTGCTTCGAATATCACTGTAAGGTATCATATTATAATTCCAAAGCTTCTGGTTTCTGCAACTCTAATTTAAAAATCCTTCTCGGTTTATAAAACATAAAAGAGAAACAAATCAGATCCATCACTGATTTAAAATTATTCTTGACACAAAATAGGGATTTCTATTCTAGTGCATTAAAAATAAAGAAAGTAAGTTATTGAAAGAATGAACGGTACAAATAATTTTTTAAACACTTACTGAAGTCCATGGCATGTTGACAATGCAACAAATGAGGCAGGGTTTCCTCGGATATGGCCCTGGTAGTAACAGTGCTCTCCTCCCTGAAAATAGAAATAGAGGACGTAAGCCTATGCCATCAGAATTAGCCACATCATTTCACAGGAGGTTTCTGCTAACACTGCACCTCCATATCTAAAGCTCTGAACAATATTTCATTATTCAGATTAGCGTTATCAAATCATTTCTAACAGAATTATTCATAAACACCCCAACTGAGCTGAATCCAAATCAAAAGGCAAGGAAATAAAAGTTGACTTAACTTTCCTTTTATGTAGGTGATATTAGAGGAACAAAGGAAACAGATACTGAAACAGCCATGTGGTCCTTGCACCAGAATAGTTTAATCATCTATTTCCCTAGTTACAAGAGACTCAATCTTGAGCAGCAGCAAAGCAATGCTCTCTCACATAGAGCTGAGTAAAAATGAATATAAATCCCTAAATTATACTGATGGAGGGAAATGCCTATTTTTACAGTGTTATATCAAAATTTGACTGTCAGATAGACAAGTTTATACTATTCTTTTTCAAACCAGGAATGGCTTTACTGGTAAGCAGCCTCAGGTAGGGTTTGAAATTATGAAGTATCTTCTAGCGGCTAGTCACATTAACTAAATCCTACTAAGAGAGACCCAGTGTTTTTTTTATTTTTTTTCTAATTACATGTGCCTGGAAAAGGAAATAGGGTAAATCCTCTGCCATCTTAGGGTGTCACCTTTTAATACTTGCTACTCAGAGTGTGGTCCACAGACCAGTAGCAATGGCATCACCAGGAGCTTGTTAGAAATGCAGAATCTCAGGCCCCACTCCAGACCTACTCTACCAGAATCTACATTTTAACAAGGTCTCTAGGTGATTCATGTGCACATTAAAGTTTGAGAAGCTCTGCTTTAAATGGCCTTTTCCCATTCTCCCACTAATCTTCTATTTCTTCAGTAGCTGAAAGCATCTAATTAAATTGACTCACTGAGATGTGAAAGAGTGAAATAGGAAGGACTGATAGAATGGGTGGTTTAAAGGGGTAAATATTACTTACTTCAGTTTGGCTTAAGGATTAACCCTACTTAAAATATTCAGTACTTCACAAACGGAGGGGAGAGAACAGGAAGACATGAAGATGTAAAAGGGCCGAAGACATTTTCTCCACCAGAATTCCAAGGAAAGCAGCTGGGCCTAAAACTGCTGCTCCTCACGAGATAATCCCACAGAAGCTGGTGAATCTCAGCTTTGGGGAGGAGGTAGAGAGCATGTAAAATGGTATACAATGTAATCCCTAACCTATGCCACCCCTCCAAATTCCCAGGGGAGTCACTGAACGATGTGAACTGAGGATTGTGGTTAGATTTGATGGAGGAAGAGAAGATATGATGGTACTTCACATTGGAGTTGGACATGGGATGGAACCCAGAAGGCTGCGGGGACTTGGGGGCAGAAACAAGTCCTGGACACCAGGACATGGGGCATTGACTTCATGGAAAGGGTCACTGTAGTATAAATGTTAATGACACGTGAGCTCTTGGCCCCTTCCTTTACTAGCTGCATAATCCCAAGCAAGTTACAGAACTTGCCTGTGTCTCATTTTCCTTATCTGCGAAATGGGGGTAATTATCTCATAGGGTTGTTATGAGGATTAAAAGAGCTCATAGGCATACGGGGTTTAGACTAACACTTGGCTCCTGGGAAGCACTCAATAAATGCTCACTGCTATTATAATTACTCTGGTGTTCTACTCAATTTACATACATGGTCACATTAAATCCTCACACCAATCCTACAAAGAAATATTGTTATCCATCCCTATTCTACATAGGAGGCACAATCTCTAAGAGCCAAGGTTGCATACCTGGCAAGTTTACAAGTAGAGATGAAAACTTTATGTGAACACAAGGCCTGTGTCCTTTCCCCTACACTATTTACAAGCCTAACCTAGACCTCTGGGTTATGCAATGCAAATCTAAATTTTCCCCTAGGCAGATGTATTTTATTATTTTATTCTATTCTGTTTTGTTCTATTCTAGTCTAGTCTATTCTAGGTTACTAAGTATGAAATGTCCGATTTCCTTAAGTACTAAGTTTGACAGTTATCTCTTACATTTCACTTGACACTTTTTGTTTTATTTTTATTGTGAAGGTACATCCTCAGTCTTACAAACACACATTTTGGCTTGTAATTATCTGTCAAATTGTTTTAGAGCAATTTTTGTGAAACTATGAATAAGTCAAAAATTCGTGTTATTTTCGAATATGAGTTCCGTCATGGAATCAATAAATGCAGTGCAGACAGCTCAAAATAGCAACAAAATGCTTAGGAAGGATGTGGCTAATGAACACACAGTACATTGATGGTTTGAGAAGTTCCCTTCTAGTGATTTTAATCTTGAAAATGAGCCATGTAGGTAATCTGAGACCAAGGTGGATAATGATGAGCTGAAAGCTGTAGTGGAAGTGAATCCATCTCAACCTACATGTGAATTAGCAGCAAGGTTTGATGTTACTATTCCAACAATACTGGATCATTTGAAACAAATGGGCAAGGTAAAGAAGCTGGATAGATGGGTTCCACATGAATTAAATGAGCGTCAGAAGAGAAGTTATCTCAAAACTTGCCTTCTTTGCTGTCATGACACAAAGGTGAACCATTTCTACACTATATTGTTACATGTGATGAAAATTCTTTTTGACAATCGCAAGATTTTGGCACAATGGTTGGATAAAGACTAAGTGGTAAAACACAGTCTAAAACTAAATATCCATCAAAAAAAAACTAATGGTGTCTGTTTGGTGGTCTAGTGCCTGTATTACCCACTACAGCTTCATGAAACCTGGTCAATCGATTACAGTGGATGTCTATTGCAACCAGTTGGATGAAATGATGAGGATGCTTATGATTAAGCAACCGAGATTGGTCAATAGAGACAGGCCAATCCTCTTGCAAAACAATGCTTGACCACATGTCACGCGAACAACACTCAAACTACAGAGGCTGGACTTGGAAACTCTCTGTCATCTACCATATTTACCAGACCTTGCACCAACTGACTACCACTTCTTCCAGGTTTTGGACCACTTCTCGCAAGGAAACATATTCAATACTCAATAAGCTGTGGAAAATGCCTTTTGTGATTTCATAGCCACTTGCTCTCCAGGCTTCTTTGCTGCTGGCATAAACAAGCTACTGTTAAGATGGCAAAACTGTGTCAATAGTTTAGGCGCATACTTGGATTAACTGAATTGCTTCTTGTTTGAGATATATTAATAATAAACTACACTTCTGATTTGAAATCAGACATTTCATATTCAGTGACCTATTTTTTTTTTTTTTTGAGTAGGGTTGGGGTAAATTTAACAGAAGTTAAAATATCTTCTGTTGGGCTGTTGAACTGTCAAACTGTACACAGATTAGATTCTAAGTGCATGAGTGGACATTATGATTCAGATGACCCTGATCTTCTGGATATATCAGATATACCAGGTATCAGCTTTGTATTGGCCAGACATGAAAGATTAACAGTCAATGAGGTGACATGGATAGAGAGAGAACTATGTGTTTCCCTATATTGGACAGTGACTGACCCAATCAGACCTTCTCCTATCAGAAGTCTAAGACTCATAGGGAACAGTAACACACAAAGATAGTAGAAACAAAGATAAGAAAGTAGAAACAGAGAGAAGTAGAAGCAAAGAAGATAACTGCAAGAAATATGATATCATATTAGGAAACAATGGAAGTTGACAGTCATTGAATGTGGGGGAAATATGAGAGTGGCAAAACATACAAGAATTTTTATAAATTACTGAAGTGTTCTTTTAAAAAAACAACTCTGGAAACAGCATATTAAATCATGAGAAGGACAAAGAATTCATTTTTTAAAACATACCTCCATTATCTTGGGGAGAGTTAAATAGATGATTAGATAATGGAAAACAATCTTTCACTAAATTCCGATTCTGAAAAACAGGAGTAAATCCAAACACAGCATATGATCAGGAGCCATCTGCACAAAAGCCTAACACTGCAAATGAAGAGCTCAGTGTGGTTAAATCAGTATCAAATGTTTCCATGACACTTCAAGAGAAGCATAAATATGAGGGGGGAAAAAAAATCTCAATTTGGGCTACTATAATTCAAATTTTGAGCCTCTCAACTGGTGATATAAGTAATTCTTATAAATAATGGTGAAAGTTCATTTTTGTATTGTGATATTTTTCAGGGATTATTTACCGTAAGTATTTAAGTAATGAAGTAATGAAGTTTGTAATGAAGTAATGAAGTTACTGAAGTTAATGAAGTAATGAAGTTTTGTTTGTTTGTTTTTTTTCCTTTAACCTGCCTGGAAATATTTTTTAGTCCAAGGTAGAGGCTTTAATGTTAAAGGGCTTCCTTAATTTATATAACCATTATTCAATTTTAATATAAATAAATTTAATAGATTTTTTACATAATTGTTTTAAAATAATACACACGAGGAATTTCTAGGAATTGAGAGGGCAGATGGTGAAAAATAAAACTGTATACTGACAGAATAACACATATATTCTTTTCAGTGTACAATTGGTTTTACACTATGCACACTGTTTGGCTACTTGATTTTTTTTCCTTAAGGTAAGCTTGGCATCTTTCTATGTCAATACCTTATTTTTTTATGATGGCAAAATATTACATTATAGGGGTAAACCATAATTCATACAGTCCTGTACTAATGGACATTTAGATAATCTTTTTTTGCTGTTATAATGTTGCAACAAACATTCTTTCATATGTTTCTGTGTGCTTCTGTCAGTACACATGAAGGAGAGACTACTAGACATGGACCTGGAAAATGAAATAGGTGCATTTTAAATTTTAATAGACAGTTAAAGGGACAAATATAATTGTATTTCTTTGCATTTTTACCCGTTTTAAAATATGGCTTACATTTGAAAGTAATAAAGTGAATTTTATTAAAAATTATATGTTTCAATAAAGACCACTAAAACCAACTTTCTCAAGTCTTATCAATTATAAAGGTTCTCCATATCTTCATAGGACTTTTGAAGAAGCCAAAAGATGCTGTATGGAAGTAGGTATTATATATAATAAACTAAGATAAATGTAAGAAAAGAGAAAAGCCAGAACCTCCTAATAGAGTTGGGCTCTTTATTAGGCTGCCAGTCATAGTTTTATTCCTTATTGTCTCCTTTGTTCCAGAAATAAATCCAGGTCCTTGAAACTTTCTTCATACTCTTTGATTTAATAACATAGTCATAACAGCACAGATGCTTATTTTTAGCTAATTAGATAGTTATAGCTAAAAGAACATCCACCTCTATAAAAATGAATTATACGATAGTTCATGTGTCCATTTATTGGTTTATCATCTCAGTGGGGGTGAAGAAGCTTACTGCAATTTTTATTCTAGGGAATTCAAAATAATCATTTATTCGTAAAATTCAAAGACATACCACATTCTTATTAAACAGCCAGTAAGATCTTAAAAGAAAAACGGAACTTATTACAAATATGATGAGATGATAACACAAAGGAAGTTATACAGCCTGGGCTATAAAATGATGAAAACCCAATAAAGGGAACGAATTGGAGTAAAACTGTGAGGCCACAGTCATTTGCCCTTTATCAAGATCCTCAAAGGAAACTCTACAACTTTAACAGCTCTAAGATAGGCAGGACCACTTCCTCCAAAAAGCCTTCTCAAATTCCCTCCTTCTTACAAATTACTTCCCAGTAACTGCCTCCCCCTGAATTTTCATACGGTTTTTTAACTGCAACATCTCTTACTACCTGCATGCCTGTTTCTGCCTTATTTCTAAACTAGACTATGTTCTCCTTTCACAGAAGCACATTTGCCTGATTTATGTTCATATACCCACATGTTCTGTGGGAGAGAGAGCCTCTCTGAATCTCGGGTTCCTCATCAATAAATGGGGTAACATCTACCCAAGCTGCCTCACAAAGGTATGCAGGAGATTCCATGAGATAACAAACTGAAGTACAGTGTAAACGGCTATATAAACGTGAGAGGGTGCAGTCAGGCAATATTTACTAAATGAGGGATGCTATAGTGTCCTTTGAGCTATGATTCTCATACTTTGTTAAGACTAACAATTCAGGGCATTTATTTATAATGCAGATTATTGTGTCTCTTGCTCAGAGAGTTTGTTTAGGCAGCTCTGAGGTGAGACCCAAGAATCTGCATTTTAATAAATACTCCATGTTTTTCATCCTGCAAGAGAATACACTAAAGGAGTGTTTCTCAGCCTGGGAGCTTTTAAAACCCCAGGCTGTACTCCAAAACAATTAAATCATAATCTCTGGGGATGGGACGCAGGTATCAGCATCTTTTTAAGTTCTCCCAGTGATGATTCAATGCAGCTGCAGTGCTCGAGAACCCCTGCATGAGAGAAATGCTGTTTAATAGTAGTGTCCCAAAACTGGCTCTCAGCATCACCATGGAAGGCTTTCCAAACCAACTGATTCCCAGGCTTTCCCTCAGACTTACGGGATCAGAATCACCAAGGAGATGGGGCCCCAGGTTTTTTATAGTTGCAAAAAGTTCTCCAGGTGATTTTGATGATATCTGGAATTGTTGAACCTAACAATATTCAATGCCAAACCATCCCTGTGCAGACGATACCAGAAAGACGGATCTTTCAGAGAATGAAAGTGTCTACCATATCCAGGGCATTCTGCTTGGTGAACTATGTGGCAGTTCATGATGACTGATGAGGTGAGTATTATTTTCTCCATTTACAAGTGAGAAAACATATTTTGAGAGGTCTTTCACACCCAGGTATGCCTGAAGCAGAGTCAAGCCTCTTTACACTGGGTGGTTCTCAAAGGGTGGTTTTCAGCCTAATAGCATCAAAATCAGCTTGTTAGAAATGCAAATTCTCAAGCCTTACCCTGGACATCTTCAGAAGCTCTGAGGACATGGCCCAGCCACTTGTGGGTTAGCCAGCGCTCCAGGCGATTTCACTGTACTCTAAAATTTGAGAACAACGCTTTACATTTACACCTGCCTCTCATTCTGAAGCTCCTCACAACTGAGCCCACTGAAATCCTCCACTAGTTCTGAGCTGGTCCTTTCTGGAGCAGAAAGGATGTAAGCAGCCAAAGCTGTTCTCTACTTTTCTTGTTCCTCAAAAATCAGTTGGCTTTATCAGAATCAAAATGGAAGGTAAGAGGTGAGATAAGAATATGTATGAATTTTGCCTCATATACAACCAGGAAGAGCAGAACTATTTTTTTGTAGGCACTGGTCATAGCGTACCATACGGGATGCTTTGGACTGGATTAAACGGGCTAGAGTGAGCAAATGTCTGGTTTGCCTAAGGGCTTTCTCAGGATGCTGGTCTTTCAGTGTCACATCTGTGAAAGTCACAGGTAAACAGGGATGATTTGGTCATGCTAAAAGGGAAGGGCCAGTGAAGACATCTCCAGATCAAAACAGCCCCCTGCAACCCTTATCCTCCTACTCTGCTACCTGAGTCATAGCCCTCTCACCCTCCATGGGCACAAGTCTTAGAGCCAACCTTTTGCCATGCAGACTGGGGATCATGCCAGTTACCCTCCTCAAGTGGGACCCTTCCTCACCCTGCTCTGGTACCATAGTTCTCAACCCTGGAAGCCCATTAGTATCACATGGGAAGCTCTTAGAATAAAATACACAGCCTCACCCTATACCAATTACATCAGAACCTATGGAAGGTGAGACCTGGACATTTTTTGAATCTGTCCAGATGATTCCAACATGCTGCCATGGCTGGGAACCTCTGCTCTAGCCAATAGCACCTTGCAACAACTACATCCCCACCCTTGAACACTACTGCACCCTGGATTCCTCCCAGGGTTATGCACTGCCCAGACTTCTGTCTGTGGCTGCATGGCTGCAATCTATTCCACCAGGTGCTCGCCAATAATCCATTGATCTATACTAATACCTGTCAAAATCTTTACCAGTGTATGTCAAAATGAGAAAAGTGAGTACAACCTAGTCACTTTTTCATAAAGCTACATGTATTTAATTTTTTAAAAACTGTATGTTGGCCAGGTTCAGTGGCTCATACCTATAATCCTAGCACTCTGGGAGGCTGAGGTGAGTGGATCATTTGAGCTGAGGAGTTCGAGACCAGCCTGAGTAAGAGCAAGACCCTGTCTTTACTCTAAAAATAGAAAGAAATTAGCTGTAAAACTAAAAATATATAGAAAAAATTAGCCGGGCATGGTGGCACATGCCTGTAGTCCCAGCTACTCGGGAGGCTGAGGCAGAAGGATTGCTTGAGCCCAGGAGGAGTTTGAGGTTGCTGTGAGCTAGGCTGACACCACAGCACTCTAGCCCGGGCAACAGAGTGAGACTCTGTCTCAAAAAAACAAAAAAACAAAAAAAAAAGATAAATAGGGCAAATATTGCCCATTTTATCACAGCTACCCTACCCCTCATTTACACTACTACTTGACACCTTGGGGTATCTGTGTTTGCTACCCCATTCGGAGGTATAATTGCTCAAGCAGCCCCCAAATGATCCTCACTCCAATATTTAAAGCTAAATGGTCATCCAAAATCTCCATACTATTTTAAGATTCATTGATGAGCACTGGGATTTTATAGTATAGCCATCAATCAAAAAAACATCTTAAAAACTTAAAGATAAATCTAGCCAACTAAAAAGAAAATACTTTCATTTAAAAGATGCATGGTTTCTAGTGAAGAGAAAAAAATGTATAAGAATATTATTACAGCAAAAGTTTCCACAGGAAGAAAAAATAACTAGTAAACCGCCAGATATAAAGAAAAGTGATAAGAAAAGAGTTAATCTTATGAGAAAATGGTGAACACCACAAAAATACAGAGGCTATAACTTTTTTATGAGCTCATAAGTTAAAAATAATAATAAGCCCACCAAAGACACAGTGAGCTTAAAAATCTATTTTTATTTGTTGTACTCCTGTACAACAAAAGTCTTTCCTTACTGATTTCACCTGGGTAATGACAGTTGTGGAAAACAAAGTATGAAAACTGATATGGAGGTTCCCAGGAGTTACAGCTCACAAGTATCCTAAGTGAACAATTGTTGAAGTCTTTTGAGATGCAGCGCATTTCCAAAAGGTACAGACTTTCTCTCCTCTTGTATGTAGGCTTAGGTACCACCAGCAGATACTCTAATGGCTTTTGTATTAGTTATAATAAAATCAAATGCCATCTGTATTAGTTTCCAAGGGCTAAAGTAAAAATTATCACAAACTGGGTGGCTCAAAACAACAGAAATTTTCTTCCTTCATATTTCTGGAGGCTTGAAGTCTGAAACCAAGGTGTTGGCAGAGTTCCCTCTGAAGGCTTTAGGGAAGAATACTTCCTTGCTTCTTCCTAACATCTAGTGGTTGCCAACAATCCTCAGTGTTCATTGATTTATAGGCACATCCTTCCAACTTCTCCCTGTATGTCCCTGTGTCTCTACATCTAAACTTCCCTCTTATAAAGACACCAGTCATTGGATTAGGGCCCACCCCAATCTACGATGACTTTATCTTAACTTTATTACATCTGTAAAGACCCTATTTCAAAATAAGGTCATATTCACAGGTACCGGGGGAAATGAATTTTGGGGGGGGGAGCATTATTTGACCCAGTAAAACTTCTCATCACTTTAAACATGGCTTAGTGAATTTTCATAATCACAATCCAGGGATTTTGCTTCTAAGAAGCTTGACTCAGTGGTATAAACTGGAGGAGTCTACCAGGGCATCATTCATCTAATAAAATTAACCTGTATCTTAATTACCTATAATCTGCCATTCTAGTTTCCTACCACCTCATTTGAAAATACTCATCATTATTTTTACACAAATAATATGGAAAACCTGATCTTCCACTCTATTATTAAGTTAAACAGAGGTTCCCAAATTGCTTATTTTTAAGCAAAGAATAGTCAAGAGAAATTATTTTTCAGCTGTCAGGTAATCATTGCATACACATTAATATAACAAATGTCTTATCAGATTACTAAAAAAATTTAGGCTCCCACAAAATGTTCTTCAGCAATAAATCACTGTAATGCAGAGAGTATATTTATCAGGTTCTCCGAGATGTAGTTCTAAATTCGGAGAATGGAAAATCAATGTGGACCACATACAGTGACTATATAATTACAAACTCATAAAATTAGAACTCTTTCCAGGAAACCACTAAATCACTGTACCTTTTTACAAATAATAAAATTTAAATGTGTTGCTCCATATGGATTTTTTTAGCATAAGGAATGTATATTACCTAAAACCTTACTCTGTAGTTGATGTTTGATTATTGAAAAAATATAATTGACCAAAAGACAACTGAAGAAAAAGAAAACATATTTGGGCATCCTTAAAATAAAGAATGAATAAGTTTTTTGTTACAACAGAAAAAATCTTTTGTTGTTGTTTTCTTACTTTTTTTGCTTATTTATTTTTATTTCTGCATATTACAGGGGTACAAATGTTTAGGTTACATTTATTGCCTTTGTCCTGCCTGAGTCAGAGCTTCAAGCATATCCATCCCCCAGACGGTGAGCAGCGCACTCATTATGTATGTATATACCATCCCCACCTCCCCCCTCCCATCTGCCAGACGCCCAGTAAATGTTATTCCTATATGTGTACTTAGGTGTTGATCAGTGAAATCAATTTGATGGTAAGTACATGTGGTGCTTATTTTTCCATTCTTGGGAAGGAAAACCCATTCTTAGTAGAATGCATTCCAGCTCTATCCAGGAGTATACAAGAGATGCTATATCACCATTGTTTCTTACAGCTGAACAGTACCCCATGGTATACATATACCACATTTTATTAATCCACTCACGTATTGATGGGTACTTAGGTTGTTTCCACATCTTTGCAATTGTGAATTGTGCTGCTATAAACATTCTAGTGCAGATGTCTTTTTTATAGAATATATTTTTTTCCTTGGGTAGATGGCCAGTAATGGAATTACTGCATAAAATGGTAGTTTTACTTGTAGCTCTTTGAGGTATCTCTATATTGCTTTCCACAGAGGTTGTACTAGTTTGCAGTCCCACCAGCAGTGTATGAGTGTTCCTATCTCTCTGCATTCATGCAAACATTTATTATTTTGGAACTTTTTGATAAAAGCCATTCTCATTGGAGTGAAGTGATACCTCATTGTGGTTTTGATTTGCATTTCCCTGATGATTAGAGATGTTGAGCATTTTTTCATATATTTCTTGGCCATTATTCTATCTTCTTTTGAAAAGTTTCTGTTCATGTCCTTTGCCCACTGTTTAATGGGGCTGATTTTTTTTCTTGCTGATTTTCCTGAGTTCTACATAGATCTAGTTATCAGTCCTTTATCAGATGTGTAGCATGCAAATAGTTTCTCCCATTCTGTAGGTTGTTGGTTTGCTCTCAATAATTCAACACATAAACAGAAGTAAAACTAAAGACCGTAAGATGTTCACAACACACAGAGGAAAAGCATTCAACAAAATTCAGCACCCTTTTACGATAAGAACACTTAACAAAATAGGCATAGGGGGAGGAGCCAAGATGGCGGATGAGACAAGCCGCCAGTCAGAAGGTCTCTGCAAAAAAGACGAATTTTAGAAGAAAGAGAGAAAAAATAAACGAGCAGAGAAACATAGATCGGGTGAGGGTCGGAAGGAAGGGTGCCTGAAACTACAGGAGACTCCACGGGAAGACATTGCGGAGGAGAACTGGAAGG
>NW_012144855.1:2968816-2979158 GCF_000956105.1 Propithecus coquereli | reverse complement strand
TAAGTAACATAAATATCTGTACCCCCATAATATGCTGAAATAAAAAAAAAAAAAAACAAAATAGGCATAGACAGGACTTACTAAAAATGATAAAAGCCATATTTAACAAACCCACAGCCGACATCATACTGAATGGGGAAAAACTGAAAGCATTCCCACTTAGAACTGGAACCAGGAAAGGTTGCCCTCTATCACCCCTTCTATTCAACATGGAGCTGGAAGTCCTAGCCAGAGCAATCAGACAAGAGAAGGAAATCAAGACATCCAAATAGGGGCAGAATAGGTCAAACTATCACTCTTTTATGACGATATGATCTTATACCTAGAAAACCCCAAAGATTCTGCCATGAGACCACTGGAATTGATAAAAAAAAAATTCAGCAAAGTCTCAGGTTACAAAATCAATGTACAGAAATCAGTAGCATTTCTATACGCCAACAACAAACTGAGAACCAAATCAAAGACTAAATACCCTTCACAATAGCAACAAAGAAAATAAAATACTTACGAATATATTTAACTAAGGAGGTGAAAGACTTCTACATGGAGAACTACAAAACACTGAGGAAGGAAATAGAGGAGGGTATAAAAAGGGGGGAAAAAAAACCATGATCATGAACCACCTGAATCAACACTTAAAATGTCTATACTACCCAAAGTGATCTACAGATTCAATGTAATCCCCATTAAAATACCAACATCATGTTTCACAGATCTAGAAAAAATAATTCTATGCTTTGTAGGGAACCAGAGAAGACCCTGTATAGCAAAAGCAATTTTAAGCAAAAAGAACAAATTTGGAGGCATCAATTCATCAGACTTCAAGCTATAATACAAGGCTATAATAACTAAAACAGTATAGTACTGGCACAACAACAGAGACATAGACCAATGGAACAGAACTGAGAACCCAGATATAAAACCATCCTCATATAGCCATCTAATCTTTGACAAAGCAGACAAAAACATACACTGGGGAAAAGAATCCTTATTCAATAAATGGTGCTGGGAAAATTGGATAGCCACATGTAGAAGACTGAAACAGGACCCCCACCTTTCACCTCTCACAAAAATCAACTCACGGTGGATAACAGACTTAAACCTAAGGCATGAAACTGTAAGAATTCTGGAAGAAAATGTTGGAAAAACTCTTATAGACATTAGTCTAGGGAAAGAATTTATGAAGAAGACCCCAAAGGCAATCTTACTTTTTTTTTTTTAAGAAAATATAACTATATGAGGGTTTGAGGTAAGGAAAAAAAAGAAAATTGTTTTCTCCACCTTTACCATAAACTTCTTCCCGTTTAATTTCACGTCTACTCTATCATACTTCCATCTACTTTTTGAAGAAGGATAAACAGAAAATTTCTAGCTGCTAAAAGAAGATCCTATTGCAGTACCTCTCTTCTTTTTTACACTTTGAGCCTTGTACACTGTGCTTGATAACTCAACACTAGCTAGCATTCAGTGATCATTTTTACCTCTCCAGGATTGATTTTGGATTAGACTGGGACTGATTAAAAAGTACAAAGAGTTACTTACTAAAGAGGAACTTACTAAAGAGAAACAACATCCTTCAGGGACGCAAATTTGCATTTAAGGTTGTATCTGATAAAAAGTGATGCTAAGCATGTAAAAATGAAGTACTTTTTTTTCTAGCAACTGTTTCTGTGAGTATAAGCTGATCATTCACCATTTCTGTTACTTATTTTCCTGTAAAATGAAGGAGGGAGTTGAATCAGAGTCCCTTCTGGTTTTATGACTTGCAATCTACTTTTAAAAAAATCAAAGGTTACCAACTTTTTTTTCCTTTTAAATACCAGGCCAACTTCCAAACAATCAATATCTTGCACACGGCACTTATCATAGAGGAATAAAATTTAAAACCAACAACAAAGATACCTATATGCTTGGAAATTGTTTAATGCTAAATATAAACATTTTTTAACAATTAAAAGATTATTTCTAAATATCTATGAGTCATATAAAAGTCATAACATAAATTACATAATATATATCTGCACAACAAAAAAAAATTATGTAGCAGAACTTCTAAGATGCTGCTAAAATGGTACTTAAGAGTAAATTTTACATTCTTAGATGCTTATAGAAAAAAGGAAGATTGGTAATTAGCAAGTTAAACCTGTAACTCAATGAGTTATGAAAAGAACAGAGACTTTTTTTTTTTACAGTAGAAGAAAGGAAATTACAAAGGTAAGAGCAGAAATTATTGGAAAACAAATAGTAAAGAAAGAAAACCTGGTTCTTTGAAAAAATGCATTTTAAAAAACTGTAGGCTGGGCAAGGTGGCTCATACCTACAGTCCCAGCACTTTGGGAGGCCAAAGTAGGAAGTTAGCTAGAGGCCAGCAGTGGAAAAAAAAAAAAAAAACAACACTCCAACCAGATTTATTGATGAAGTAAAAGACTGAAGACACAAATAAAGCAAAATAGAAATGAGAGAGGAGACATGATGATACAGAGTAAGACTTTAAAAACCACAAAAATATTTAAAGCAAATATAGCAAAATACTAACCTATGCTAAATCTACACATGGATGTCTGTTAGGATATTTTACACAATTTTTGACCTGCTTGATATATTTCAAAATTACAGAAACTTTTATTATAGGTCAATTGCTGGTATTTTGTAACTTAAAATTTAAAACTGATTTAGAAGTGGCCCTAAAATATCTTAGAAAGGAAACAATATGAACGTGAGCCACTGCACAGAGGATATTACCATTAGGTGAGCAGATATAAGGCTCACTATCTGGTTTTTATTTTTCCTATTTATATTTAACACACGTTTTTATAGCAGGGAGAATAACATGCTCTCTAGACCTGTCAAAATTGGACTTTCCCCTACACATTGACACACTGTCGGGTGAACGGGAGAAACCACTCAATTTCCTAACACTGGGATTAATTCATTCACTTATTTTGTCATCCAACAAATATTTATGTCGTCTAAAAACACACATTATGCTAAATGCTGAGAATAGAGTACAAGTTCCCATGGGAGTGGCTCTTGGAATAACTTCTTATGGAATTTATAGTCTGAGGGCATAGAAGATTGTCTTATGAAGCAGAAAGTGAAGGACAGCTGTTGGTGATTCTGACATGATTCCTGTGTTATGAACAGAATCAGAAACTAGCAGTGAGAATAGGCAGAAGCCACCAAAGACCTAGCCAGAAATTCTTTACAGATTGCCACTTTACCTCAATAATGATATCAAAACCCATACTTATGGTGTACTTTCCATATCCAAAGCTCTAGGTGACGTGTTTGTCTTGCTTAACAAATCAGGAAAATGAAGCACAGGAGACAGAAGTACATTGTCTAGGACCACATGGATATTAATTGGCAAAGTCAGGATTTGAGTTTAGGTACGTCTAGCCCTAACAACATTCTTGGTCTTTCAGCTTTATTGTCTCCAAGTCACAAATCTGTCCTGGACTTAGAAACAAAAGAAATGACTGGTCCCATCTCTTAATGCTGCTGAAGACATTTTTTAAAAATTTTTATTGAATCTGAAAGGTAGCATGACCTCAAGAAGACAGCACTTACTCCATCCAAAAGTCTAATTGCTATGGGAAATATGTATTGACCTCACTCAGAATTACCAAAGCAACCACTCAGAGAAAGTTATAAATACATTTCCGGATTTTGAAGACTACTGAGAGAGAACATAGGCAGAAAGTAATCAATGTGTGAAGTCCAAAGGCCTTATTAGTCTTACTTCCTTTAGGTTGTACCAGATTTCTTTGCGTTGAGGCTCTGGTCAAAGCCTGTACTCCTACTTTCATCCCTCTCTCTCCTGTGCCACTTGCTCCACCTCTGACTCTGTCCACCCTCTCTGGTTTTTCTCTGTTCATTTCACACACCAAGATCCTGCATCAGGGCCTCTGGCCTTTACACATGCTAATTCCACCCTGAAAAGTTGTTCTGCTCCCATTTCACCTGCCTGTTAACGTCTTTTCAACTTCAGAATCAATATTATTTCCTCAAGAAAGTCTTCCCTGACCAACCAGATGAGGTCAGATTTCCCAGCAAATGCTCTCAGCAACATGTAAACACTCTCTTTTTGGCATTTATCATTTCTGTAATTTACAAAGACTTTTTGGTAGTTACTTGCATCGTGCCTGTCACTCCTACTAAAGGACAAGCTTCATGAGGGCAAGAATTGCATCATCTATTGTTTATAGCTATATCCCTATGCCTAACCCATGGCAACTACTCAACTCATATCTTTTGAATGAATAAGGGTTTAGAACACAAATAGGGTATCTGAGAATTAGGGCTGTTTTCTATTCCACCATAATCCCTAAATTTCTAGCCACTTAAACTCCACATGCCTGAGTTTTAAGGAGTTTCCTATGGGGATTAACCAAGTCCACCTGCATCATCCATTTCCTAACTCACAGGTGCTAAGAAAAGGCTATGATAAAACATCAAATGGAGTCTTGATGAATTCCCCGCTCCCCAAAATGGCTGTAAACACTCGAACCACTCAATACAAAGGGTACTTATTCTCTCGTCTTTATTACCTCTCTTTATTTTTATAGTGGGCACTTATTCACTGGAAAGAATTTTTATTAATGAATAAGAAAATACTGTCATTTGGGACAACACCAAGGAATAATTTGTGATTTTGTTTGTTTGTTTCAAACCAGTTAAAACTTGTCCAAAACAACATTTATACTACTTCCTGTTCAATTATAATTACTCTAATAATTCACTCTGATTTCAAAAATATTCAGAGCATAACTTGGTAAGAAACGAAATTTATAACTGTAGATTTGTAAAAGACATTATATAATGAAAAGGTTAGTTCTATAATTAGAATCAAAATAGAAAAGATATTCTAAAATAGTTAATTCATTCCATACACAGAAATGCCAATAGTTAGTGCTACTTTGATTTTTTTTTTTTTTTAATTTATGGCTAACTATGTCTTTTAAGTTTATGGATAACATCTTGAATATTAACAGATTAAATAACCCTTTAGGAATTTAATTGCAGGGGAAAAAAATTTATACCAGAGAGAGAGAGGACTTTCTACTGAAATAGGTTACAAACAGAGCTTTGGAAAAGAACTCATGCTGACTGCAGCTGTCACTTTTCATTTTTCCTTACTGCCAGCACTAAGATCCCTGACCTGTATAAACTGGTAATGGGCCAGCGTATTTTCTTCAGAGTTAAGACCACTTGCAATCTTAGTGCCACTAAGGCAGCTGATGCATTATACATGATGATGGACCTAGAGCAACCTTGCTTCAGTCCCAGGGGAAAGCAAAATTTACTTAATCCTCAAAGAATTTTTCCCTATAATGCAAAGAGAATTAAATCATGAAATCTGAGACCTGCCTGAAACCACACTGATTACAAGATGGCAGAGGAGCATATGCCTACATAAGCCTGCCAGGGGGAAAATGCACACACCATCAAGCTCATCAAGAAGACAATAAATAGATTCCTAGTGGTGGATAAAAAATAAAGTTAGGTGACACACCTGGAATAACTAATGTTACATGTGAGGAAGAAACACACATTTTATCAGTTTGTTTATTAGATTTGTGCAGCTCCTTTACTCTCTTCCTTTCGGGGGAGGGTGGTGTGGAGGGGAGGAGAGGAGGATGGGAATTTTGAATCACCTTGGCAAGGATACAACCAAATATCTTCTATTCTTCTGGCAGGATGATGATATGTTTCAGCTTAGTTACTCTTGCCCATAAAACTTCACATTTCCTCCAGATGCAGATAAATTTATACATAGGCATAAGATGGGCATAAGAACTGGGCCATGTGTTTGCCATGTGCAAGACAGCAATATATTTCAAATGCTAATAGTTTAGAAGCCATGGTGCTCCCCTGTGCTGAACCAATATACAATCCAATTTCCATGGAGAACAAAGAAGGACTGAAAATAAACCTCAAGAGAAAATGGTTTAAAAACAGGGAGTCCTCAGAAGGCACTGCATCTTCTTTGGATTAAAGGAAATTTTATATTGGAATAATTGAGACTCACCTGAACAAAACAATTATATCTTCAATTTATAGCTTATTAAACAACCGCTAAAGGAGATATAATTGCAAAGGATAAACTGTAGAAGTGCTATAGTTAAAATATTTGCATTCTAATTCCTCTACTATTATAATTCTTCATTTCCATACAGAGGGTAGACTACAGCAGATAACAGCACAAATTCTGGCACCAGACTTTCTGGCTTCAAATTCTTGGGCAAGTTAGCTGTGAAATAAAACTGTAAAATAAGAACACAAGCTCTCCAGACAAGATGAACTCCTTGTGGCTGGTAGAAACACTCTAAATTTAAAAGCAAAGCTAGGCAGCTATGGCAGGGTATGAGAGAGCAGTCACGTGCCCTGAGTTTTGGGGTGGGGGTAGCTCTTGACAAACACCCTTCTTTGCACCCCTAGGCCAGAGCACTCCCTGTGACTACAGTCAGGATAGACTGCAGCCAAGAACGCACCCCCCACCCCTTTTACCTCCTCCACCCCACCCCTGGCCACCAGCTCTATGAAAGAAACATCTGACAGAGACTTCTGGTTTTGGGCTTGGAAACCAACCAATCAAGACTTGACTATTTCAACCAATCAGAATTGAACACGTTTGAATCCTTCATATGCCTAAACAGACCTGACTGAGAACCTGGGCAAGAACTTTCCCAGACCCTCCCTTTGTTCTTCAGGGGGCACTTTCCTTTTACAGTAAAAGCCGTGTCTCCTCAGTCTGCAGATTTCTTTGTAATCTCTTTTTGCTGCCACAGATTTCATTGGTCTTTTGTTAACATAAACTTTCTGTGCCTCAGTTTCCTCATCTGCAAAATGAGGGTAACAATGATATTACTGGGGGATAAAATGACTTAGCGTAGGTAAAACACTTAAGACTAGTGCCTAGCACACATAGTAAATACCATACAAGCCTCTGCTATTACTCCAACTACTACCAGTGTTTTTATTCTTATTATTCCTCAGTCCCATCACTAGTATTGATCCAATGAGGGTATCATATGATTCAAAGAGGTCCAGACAGTATAAGACAGGAAATCCTTGGTAGTAAAATAAACATCTATGGGGATATACAAATTATTTGTAAAAATACAAAACTTTAAGAATGGTGTAAAACGGAAGTGCAGCAAGTCATACTTTGATTACATTAAGATGAGTGTTTCATTAACTGGGAAGAATATTCCGCCAGTAGCCTTAAGGAAGAAAAATGAGTGTGAATTTGTAAAGAGAAGAGGTTAACTCTTCCAAATGACTAGCATTAGACCACAGGCAGCAGTTATCTGCCCCTAAGGCTTGGTCACAGAGCCTGAGTTAATAGCATATTAACTCAGCATAATCTTCCTATAGGATAGCAATATATAGTAATTATCAATGAAACTAGCTTACTAGGACTCCTTTATGCTAACCATCAAAAGTATGGTTTTTCCAGCTATACTTTTGTGTTCAGGATTTAAAATACTTCTGTGAGACTATCATGGCTCTTGCACTAGTAACGGAGAAAATTAATAAGTCCTCTTATAATACAATTCACTATTTAAAAATGAAAGTATTTAAACATGCAGTAGTTCAAACCCACAAGACTCAAAGGACAAGGTTTCCTGTGCTGGCCCTATGTGCAATTCTTATTTAGATTCATCTCTAAATAAGAAAATTCTAAAATTGACTCCTACCACTAACTCCAAAATTCAATAATTTCTTATTAAATTACCATAAGATTAACCCTACTTGTATATTCATTTTTTCAAAGTCTAGATCTCATTCTTGTAGGATCTTTATATCCTGAGGTTAAAAAAAAATCATTTTATGTCAGTAAATGATAGAATTTAAAGCTAGTCTAGCTACAGCTAATAACTAAATATTAAAGCATGAAGAAAATATGTTGATACTTTTTTTAAATCATTTTGGTTTTATTACTGGTCAGACTGATATTAAATGATGGCTAAACTGTTTCAGAAAATGGGCTTGAGAAAAAATTTTTCCAAGTCATCTAATTTTAAAATTTGTGTATTTGTGGTTAACTTGGCTTTAATTATTGTCCATAGCTATCCGATTTGAAATTTTCTCTCCTGTCAAAGAGAACCTATGTGAGGTACCTGTATACTCATGCCACAGCCTGTAACACCTGTGCCTGAAGCGTCCCTTTGTCCTGCACCAAAGTTTCTGCTCTCAGAGTTTAGGTTCAGTGGTAAGAGTCCTTAACCTAAATATCCCAGAAAGGCAGCAAGAAAAACATAAATACAGATTCTAACATTTCGGTAGTTGTATCTGCCAAATATTTCTATCACTGCTTCATTAATTGTTTGTGATCATTTTAAAAAAACTCTATTTACACACACCCTGTTAAAGAATCTGTGTTTCCTAACGGACAAAAAGGAGACCAAAGCCCATCTCAGCTTATGGTATGTGAACTTTACCTCAACAAAGTTGTTTTTTTTAAAAAATCCCAGTTATCATGGCAGAAGGCGACCATCCAAGGACTGGAGGTATTCAACTGACACTCTGCCCATCAGCAGGCCTTAAAACAGACATCACTGAGTTTCTTTCCTTGCGTAGAGGCTTCCCCATCTCCACAGAGCCAAGGAAAATGCCTGAAACTTGGATTTGAAATCTGATGATAAAATTAGGAGCTTAAGTGACAACTTCTATAAATAGATCCATTAAAAAAAAAAAAAACTCCTTTCTAAAGCCATCTCCCCAGGCCATGTGACTTAATTAGCTAGCATCTAAGTGACTAAGTATTATCCAAGAGCCTTATCCAAGAGTCTCTGGAAAAGGTACTGTAGTGAGAATTCAAGATAGAAAGCATATTTCTAAAATGTAAAGGAAAGCTGTAAATAAAAAAGGCATTTTGGAAGAGAAATGCTGTTGCTGAGTTGTTCTACAAAAAAAAAAGAAGGAAAATGAGATAAAAAGAAATAGCTTTAGTATAGATTACCTGGCAACAGTAGCTGTTGCTTGCATTTATCTCAAATACAGCCTCCAAAACAAAAAGCCCAAAAAGCTACCTGAAAAACACACAAGTCTCTACTTAGGAAGATTCATCACCAATGCAATCGTTTGGATTGCTCTGTACTAATGCATGCAGCAAAATTTACTGTACACCAAGGCCTGGTTTTTCTTTTCTTTTTAATCCCTTATTCTTCTTGCTCCCATAGAAAGACCAGGATTCTGTATGGTAATGAAGTTTTAAGAATCAATAAGGAAATCTGATCAGGATGAGCAAAAGATTAACCCCTGTGTTCATCTTTACTGTTGCAGGAAATATAAATGAGACACTTTGGCAGTTTAATAGCAATTTTCGTGCTCCCATAGCCAACAAAGGAAAAATTCAAGCATTTTTGCACTATTCAATTATTTTGCAATGGAATTTGAGAAAAATCTGTCTCATAATAGGGTATGTTAATTAAAGGTACTGTCATTTTAAAAAAGTAGAAGAAACAGAATGCAATCACTAAACTATAACCTACATCTTAGACAAACTAAATTCTATCGCCAACAGCAAACTGAGAACATTTTTTACTTAAGAGTCCACAATATTATATAGCACCATACGGTTATTTGTGGATGGTGTTTTGTTTTTTTACAAACAAAACATCTTAGAAGATATCTTAAGAAACATTATTCCTTAACTAATTGGGCACCTTTTTAAATATTCAAGTCTAGAGAATTGTGTTCCTTGTGGAGAAATCTAGAAAAGGTGACAGGAGAAATCTTGAATACAATTCAAGATCACAAGCAATTTTCTATCAGTGCTATTCAGGTTCATAGGAACTACAAAGTTAGCCACAGAGTTAACCGTTGTCCTGACAGTCACCATTATTTAAAAGTTCCTAAGTGATTTCTTACAGCTGTCCTCTACTAGGATTTTTTCCCTGTCATTGACACATTCATTGGGGAAAACAAAAAGATTAAGGCAAGATTTTTAAAAGTATCCCTTTTTTAAGAAGAAAGAAATGAGCTGGAAATCTGACTTAGATAAATGAGCGCAAAGGGAATCTAGAGACTGCTGTAGCACAGGTGCCTGCTGGGAGATGGTATTGTGCTAAGTTAGAAATCTATCATGGAGCTCCATCCCCAGGGAGGGAAGACAGATGTGAATAGCAGGACAAAAACTGCTCTGCAGAAAAACTCAGGCTTTCTCCTTGCTTCCAAATCAACTTCCCTGTTACTTTGTTTCCAGAAATGACAGTGGCCATTTCAGTTTGCCTAAAAAAATATATTTTTTTTAAATGTATGTGTTTCATTTTGGATAGTTTCTTTCCAGTGGAGCCTGTGGTTCAGACATTGTATTTTTTATCTTTAGAACGCA
>NW_012144855.1:2962889-2968766 GCF_000956105.1 Propithecus coquereli | reverse complement strand
AAATGTAAATTACACTACCATTCCAACAGAGTAAAAGTTTCCCTAGAGTCACAATAACTTCTCCCACCTTAAAATAGACACTTTCTCCTCTGACACCTGCTCCCCAACACACAGCACTCTCTAACTTCTATAACCATTTCCAGACTGCAACCTTGACCCACATTCCCTTGCTTTCTTATCCAACTTCTTACTGCCACTATGAACATAATCAGACTTTGAGACGGTGATTTTTGAGTGTACTCAATTCAAATGATAGGCAGTCACCAGTTAATTGCCAGTCAAAATTCAGTACTGTATAATATATCTTTGTACACACTCATCCTTAAGGATTAGGACCCTACAAATTGGGAATGCTCTAATACAGTGGTTTAGAAATAATTTGAGATAATAAAAATAGATAATAAGTAGCCATTACTTCTAATTATTATAATAAGAGATCCAACAATTTAACAAAAAAAATACTATCAGAACTATTGCTGACTGGTCATGATCTTTCATTGGTGATATAATAAATCACATCTCTACAAAGACGTCTATTTTTACTATTTGATCCCAAGTAAATCTGTTCCCTTCTCCATCTATACATGTTCCTTACATGTGTGAAGGTTTTACCATTCCTCTTTTAGTGCAAACTTACACCAGAGCTAAATTTCTGAGATGTTCATTCAAAGAAAAATAAAACAGGCTTTGGACTGGAATATGTCTTTACCACTTTTGCCCAAGGCAACTGATACTACAGAAAAACTACCCAAATGCATAACCAAATTCGAAACACCTAAAGGATCTTCATGTAGACCACCATTTCAGTTTAAGGACTAAAGACTATAAAGGAGAAATTGTTAGGTACTTCCAAAATGAATTAGATATGTATACAGTAAGTATAAATAAACTATATTTCAATTTTTATGCCTATCTTATTTTACATAATTTATAATTTATGGTAGATAATATGGTACAAGAGTCAGCTCTGGAATTAGATAATCTAGATTCAAACTGCAGCTGCAGTACTCCTTACTGCGTTACTTTCAGCAAGTTAGGTGACCTCTTTATGCCTCAGTTTCTATTAAGTAGAATAATAGTTATAGTCACACGCTGCTCTGAGAATTCAACAGTACATATAAATTCATGTCCCTATCATATCATGCAATGAATGTTGGTTATTACTAATATTAGTAATAAATGTTAGTTATTACTATTATTATAATACTGATTAACTAAAGCTTATCTAACTGGAATTTCAATTAACCAGAATACTGGCAGCTTTCAGGTTCAAGACAAAAAAAACCAGCTAACTATAAAATAGCAAACTGCATGGTTTAGTCTCTGTTGACATTATTCATCAATTCCAGTTTCCTTTGTCTGAATCCAGAGCCATAGTCCTCCACAACCAAAATTAAAAATTGCATTCCCAAGGTATTCTGATTAATTGAGGTTTAGATCTGAAATTATTTTTAAATTCCATGTGAAACACATAAAAGTTCTCCCTAAACAGAGGGGTAAATTTAGAATTTCATTTTTAAATGAATTGAAAATTAATGTAAGTGAAAGATGAGATTAATATATCTTACTAAGGGAACAAAGAGTATGTCTCTGTTTCCCTACATAAAGACTTTATCTTCATATTCTTTGAAAAAAAGGTTTAAAAAAAACTTTTAATAGAACTTTAAAATCAGTATTATGCACATTTATCTGAATAGGGTAAAACTGACTTGAATGAGATATATAATGTCCCTGTAGATAATACCAATTTTTATGCTAGGGAACAATCACTAATATATTTGTTTTTACTCGAAATACAAAAGTGCAGTCAACATCAAAATCCAGATTATAGGGAACTGCATAGGATAAACAATCTGGTTTCTTCAACAAATAAATTGCAAAGCGGAACAAAAGAAAAAGACAATTTTTAAAACCTACAGGTAAAACAAAACTATAAGGGTACATGCTCTGGTGATAAAACTATAAACAAATTAAGGAAGGGATTACCATAAGACTCAGGAGAGTATAAATCTTACAAAAAGAGGAGGGAGGGGCTTGGGCTTGGGAAGCAGCAAATGGAAGAGCTGGCCAAGCTCTATTTCTTGAACCGAATGGGGGTAATGAGAGTGTTCACCGTTAGTAATATTTCATCAACCCATACATTGTTTTATGTGAGTTTCATGTCTATGGTCTATTTTACAATTTAAAAGGTTTTAAAAATAAAATCGCAATCTAAAAGATTCACCAAAGCAGCTATTTAACATTTTTTTTTCCTGCAAATGTATTCCTTTTTCCCACATTCTCACTCACACCCTTAAATCAAATGCATTACACCTGAATTTTCACAAATAAAAAGTTAAATGACACCTGGGAAGAACCATTTATGGATTAACCAATTGTTAGCGATTGTTAAATGTGGCATAATGATTTTAATTTTTCATCCTTAAGATATATATGACCATGTTTGTACCAACTGACACAAAAAAAGTAATTTTTAGAGTTTAGATGTGATTTCATATACTTTTTTGTTCACTTCTGTCCCAAGAGAAAAGACAACTTTAAGAAAAAACAAAAAAACCTTACAGGGCTCTTAAGGAAGGTGTTATTGGCTGGACTGTTTTGCCCCAAAATGCATATGTTAAACTCCTAACTCCCAGTACCTTGAAATGTAACTGTATTTGAAGATAGGATTTCTAAATAGGTAAGTTAAAAGGTCATTAGGGTGGCCCCTAATCTAATATGAACGGTGTTCTTACAAGAAGAGATGATTAGGACACAGGTATGCACAGAGGGAAGAACATGTCAAGATAGGAAAAAAACCATGTACAAACCAAGGAGCCAGACCTCAGAAGAAACCAACCCTTTCAACATCTCGATCTTGACCTAGCCTCCAGAATTGTGAGAAAATAAATTTCTGTTGTTTAAGGCAGCGACCCAGTCTGTGGTACTTTGTTATGGCAGCCCTAACAAACTAAAAGATATACGTTAATATATCTTTGTATCTTTTAGGGTTTCTTTTTTAAAAGGTAGTGGAGGAAAGGAAAAGGAAAAATATGAAATACTATAATTGTATTTGATTCATAATGTAATAGTGAAAAAGGCTTAAGAAAATTCTGAGTCATTAATAAAGAAAGGAGAAAAAGAAAGGAGAATACTATCAGATTTCACGTAAAAAGAAACATTCCAAAGAGCTAAGCACAGAGGGCAAGACAAGAGGGAACTGGCAGGAAATAATTGGCTACCAACTTTGGATTAATGGGCGAGATTCAGCACTTCAATGTAGTTTCTGGAAAAAACTCAGAGGGGAATTTTGAGCTAGATTGTTAAATGGACTGAAACAAAAAGGAGGTGATAGTTGAGATCAAAGTGGTTTTCTTAAAGGTAGAAAGAAATGTCCTCTGGCCCTAGAGTTTGAATGAAATCTGTATTTATCATTATCCTAGTTTGATAGGCTTAGGAGTTAGGAAAACCATCAACAAGGAAATGCAAGTCTCAGGTTGGAAAATCAGCAAAGATTGTGTGGCAGTCACTGCTTTGTGTGTTCTATATATACCTACAGAGCATAACAATCTCAGAGTGGAGTACACTTTGCTGATTAAGTACAAGTTTTCTGAAAAGGGATGTTACTATAGAGACAGCAGATAGCTGTTTGCTTGATCCACCCTCCACACTCGTATTTGCATTCCATCATTCCACTGACAGACACAGATGGAAACAGACAGTGAGCTGCCTATTTCTTTTCTTCTTTAACAACGGAGTAAGAGATACTCTGTATTCAGAAAAACATTATCATACAAAACAGAGAAGTGAAGCCAAATAAACAGAGATGAGAATAAAAGGAGCTGGAAATTCTAAATCTAGGTAATTTTTTTCCCAACTATAAGCAAAATGACTCCATCCTCCTCTGTCATAGCTAGAAGGATCCTGATATCCTTTTTTCAGGAAGGTAGTAACAAATCAATCAACCAATTAGTCTTAAGTTTAGAATAACTTTCTGAAGGAACTGGAAAATTTTTATATCTAGATCTCTTATAAAAATTAATACATTTTAAGTCTCTATCAATGAGAGATGTATAGATATACAGAGATGTGTTTATTGGAAAAACATCCTAACATCTGGGATTTGCTTTAAAATACCACACACACATAAACACACACACACACGTAAAGAGAAAGAAAAGATCATCAAAATGTTGATAACTGTCAGTGCTGGATGATGGGTATGATGGGGTTTATTACAGTATTATTTTTAGTTCTATACATGTCTGAAATTTTCTGTATTAAAAAGTTTTCTTTTTTAATTTATATATATAATTCAAAAGCCCAATTCTCTTTAGGTTGTCATTTGAATGGGGACAATGTAATTTATTTTGGTTATTGATAGAATTTAGCTTTGAATAAAAAACTTTATTATAGTAATACAGGTAAGTAGGAAAACAACGAATATAGGCTTTATGGAAAAATAACTCAGGAAAATGTTTACAATATGATAGTTTTACTAAAAAACAAGATACAATTTTGTAGATATGATACTACATAAAAATATATATATATGAATATATGCATGATAAAAAACACTAAAAGGAATACAACCAAATGAAAACAAAGTTTAACTCTCAGTGATGAGTTTAAGGATAATTGTTCCTCTTTTGTTATACTTTTCTGTTTACAAGTTTTCTAAAATGAGCATGTATCAAATTTGTAATCAAAAAAAAAAGGAAATAAATAAGAAAAAATGGCATTATAATTCAGATAAGGTAGAATAGATAGTCTGAACACTGTTCAGAAGAAAATTTAAATGCTTGGCCAAAACTCACTACACTAAACATTGATCAACAAGAAGCCCTTATACTTGGGTGGCTTTTAATCTTATATGCTCTCAGATTACATCATCAGTAGACTGGGAAAAAACACACATTCTTATGTCTATAGCTGGAGGAGGCTTTTATTCGTGTTAATATTTTCAGAGTTTACCTGTCATAACCAGTATCCAGAGATTTCTGTCTCTAGGTTTTTGTTTTGTTTTTTGGGGACAGGGTCTCACTCTGTTGCCTAGGCTGGAGTGCAGCAGCGCAATCATAGCTCACTGCAGCCTTGAACTCCTTGGCTCAAATGATCCTCCCACTTCAGCTTCCCTCGTTACTACAGGTGCATGCCACTGCGCCCAGATAATTTTTTTTTTTTTTTTTTAATTTTTTGGCTTGCTATGTGGCCTAGGCTTGTCTCGAACTCCTGGTCTCAAGTGAGCCTCCCAAAGTGCTGGGATTACAAGTGTAAACCACTGCACCCAGCCTATCTGTAGGTATTTTAAAATCCCTGAGATTTCCCTGTAGATCTAATAATTTTACATTTTACCAGGGGAAAGTCTTTCACAACTGACTGCAAAGTCACACACCTATCCTGGACACAAGATTTCACCTCTTGGTTCTTAGTGCTAACCTTAAAGGCAAATTTCAGAAACTATTTTCTGTGATGTAATCTAAAAAGAACTATTTGAAGCTATATCAATCCTGTAAAACGTAAGTCCAACAATTCCTACAGGACACTAAAAATTCTTTTTCTAGTAACTAAAAGTTTATTTTTCACAAGTATGTGATAAACTTTCATATTAAATTATAAAATATTCTTTTAAAACCCTCAAAACTGTACATTAGAAGTATCACTGAAAATTAAAATCATAATCAGTGGTACTTAAAAGATTCTCAATCAAATTTCCCCCAAAGGTAGGAAAATTTCACTTACTTTAACTTCCACAGTCTTGCCTCCATGTTCAATATGTCTCTCTATATATTCAGAGGACAGCAAATCACTGCAACAGCAAAAAGAAATGATGATTAAAGAGGACCCTGAATATGTAAACCATTTACATGTATTTGTTTTAACAATTCTTTAATCCCC
>NW_012144855.1:2952402-2962519 GCF_000956105.1 Propithecus coquereli | reverse complement strand
CCTGTAGTCCCAGCTACTCGGGAGGCTGAGGCAGAAGGATCGCTTGAGCCCAGGAGTTTGAGGTTGCTGTGAGCTAGGATGACGCCATGGCACTCTACTCAGGGCAGTAGAGTGAGACTCTATCTCAAAACAAAACAAAACAAAAAGACATCTTATTCTTAATTTTCTTACTTTAGCCTTTTATCAAATAGTTTTAGTTGCCTACCATACTTTATCATTTCTTTATGTGTTATTTTTATTTGAGAAAATATTAGTTACCATCATAAAAAGGGTACAAAGTTAAAAGAAATGAAGAGGAATATATCATCAGCATTTGAAAATAATTCTCTTTTGAAATAGCTCCTCAATAACAATCTTCTTATATTAATTTTAAATGTTTCTACAATCTTAGTTTAATTTCATATATGTGAAAAAATTTCCCCTTTAATGGAAGTGCCTCAAGAACAACTTCCATAAAATGTCCATAATCTTTTAAAGCACTAAAATATAGATAAAATTATCATTAATAAAAATACAAGAAGCTATAAATTTCTAACGTTACTCTATTAATAGACATTGAGCCAACTAAAAAAATCTTTTTAAAGTGCACTGAAGTTCACCAAACCAAAATTGTTCCAATCATAAAAAAATGTGAATTTCTGAACATACTGAACCCTCATGATAGACACCATGCCTACAGTTGCTTGAATGTAAACAGAACAATCAAACAAGCATAACATTAACGTAGGAATCACAATCCTGTAGTATCTGATGCTTATATTACCATTTAGGAAACTTATAATTGTAGTTTAAGTTCTTGCTTCATTTATCTTTAGAATACTTTTTCCTATTGACTTTATGTGTGAACCAGCTAGGATACTCTAAGCTGCAAGTCAACGAAAATACAACTAAAAGTAGCTTCAATAATCAGGACATTTATCATCTTATTTCTTGTTAGAAATTCCAGGGCTAGTGTAATGTGAAATTGCTTTTGAGAATATTCAGTCCTTCTAAGATGTTTTAAGGATATATGAGTAGCTAGTAAGCAACATTTTGTTAGACATGTGCAGAATTCATAGGCTATGTAAGTATAATAAGAACATTGTGTATATGTTACACATTGATAGAGATGGAAGATCAAGAAATATCTAATATTTGTAAGCCACCTGGGTAATAAATGTTCATGATATACTAAATATACAAGAAACACTAAATATCCAGTATACACTAAATATGCATAAGCACTTAATATTCATGAGGTATTAATTCAACCCAAGTTTCTCAACTTTGACATTATTGACATTTTGGGCCAGATAATTCTTTGCCTTGGGAGGCTGTCTTGTTCATTGTAGCAAGTTTAGCAGCATCCCTGGCTTCTACCCACTAGATGCCAATAGCATGCACCAGTAGTGGTAGTCGAAAATGTCTCCAGACATTGCTAAATATACACTGGGGGACAAAATAGCCCTGGTTAAGAACAACTGCTGACACTCATTCCTGCTCCATGTGTTCTCCAAAAAACACAAATAGAATTCATGACTGTGTTTTGGGCTAAAGAGCAAGCCACGGCCACTGACCAGGCATATTTGTCCCAGTGTTTCTCAGATACAGCAAGTGGGCGTCATTAGCTTGGGGAACCTGCCATCTCTGAGACTTGCCCAAACCTCAACTCTGGTCCTTGTAACCACACCATCGGCAGGGAAGGCATCTGCAGCAGAAAAAGAAGCAGGACATATAAACACTGTGCACGCAGGATTAGCTGTCGTGGCCCCCTCCACCCTGCTTGCATCTATCCAAGCGTGCTGACCTACCAAATTCTTTCCTTTTGCTTCTCACTGTGTGCTTTAAATTGACTTGGCAAACCATGTGATTTGAGGATTTGAATTTGGTCTGTGGGAACTTTTGGTTCCCCTACCTCTGGGATAGCTTGCCTGGTAGAACACTTAGGGGCTGCCATTGTATCAATGTAATTTCCCACCTGACATCAGAGCAGTTCCAGGGTTGGTTCATGTAGTGGCTCAGCATCACTAGTAAGACCAAGAGTGTGTTCAACTTTCTGTCCTGCCAACAGCATGGTGGATGGCCTCTTAACGGATTCCTCTCGTGACCATAACATGACTACTGTAATTCTAAGCATTTCATGCAAATAAAAAATATCCCCAGGTAAAAAAAAGCCTTGTATTTCTTACCAAAAGCAAGCAAATGATTCACAAAAAAGCTCCTAGCATTCATTTTCTCAAGTATCTTTTGCCAGAATTACATCACATGGCCACACCTAAACCAATCCTTTGACAAGGACATTTGTCTTTGGAACAAGATTCTCCCTGGCCTCCCTTTAACATCGTGACTATTCAGAGAGAGCTGAACAATATTGGGGGAAAGAAAGCAGAGTGGTGGAAAGAATAGCTATTGTACAGCTGATCAATAGTTGTCTTTTTTTTTTTTTCATGTGTGTCAAATATTTCACAAATTTCCAAGGGCTTCTAACAAAATAGTGAAGCTGCATGGTGAAGACCTGCTTCAGGCAAAACTGGTAATTGCTCCAGCATCCACAACACACCCTATTACCCAAAACGGGACAGGTACCAGCCAGATGTTTGCAAAGGACTATCCCCCAGCCTTGCTGTCAATCTGAAATGACCTCCCCAGAAGTAGGAGAGAAACATTACCATACAGAGGTATGTTTCTTAGCAGAGGCAGCCAGGTTCTCTCTCTTGGGAATATGAACTAGTAAATTCAGAAAAAAAATCTTTCAGCTGATGAAGGAAAGAGAAACAAAGTCAAAAGTCAGCAGACATTTCAAAGAAAGTGAGTCATACCAGTGGTAAATACCAGAGTGAAAGCCTCAAGTTTCTGCTGCTGAAGTCCCTGAATCTAGAACAGCCTATCCCTATGCTGGATATCTGTGGGATGCTTTCTCCATTGATGTCGAGTGAGAAAATTCCCCAATACTGGAGCTAGCATGAGTGAAATCAAATCACCTCAATAAAATACTCCTCAGAGGACTAGTAGTTGTAGTAGTAGTAACAGTAGTAGTAATAACAAATTTTTTAAAAAACAACAACTTTTGAGTCTTCCAGGCTTTCAAATTTCAAGGGAACATTTTCCTTTGAATTATAAAATCTAGGCATTAAGAAAGTATGAGTCACTGCACGAATGTAATTACAGCAAAGAAAAACCCTCTGCTCAGGGTTTTTATGCAGCTATTTCAATCAAGCCTCTATATAGAAGTACTGCTGGAAAGGGCTCCATGTAATTAAAACCAAAAACAGCCCATGCAGTTTGGTTTTGTTTGTTTGCAGTATTGTGAAAGTCTGATAAGTATTGTTATTTTAATTATTAGGGTGAAAAACCTTCAATTTAAAATGTCACTTTTCCCTCTACTAAACCATAAAATCCTTACTACAATTCAAGTTAGAGCCTAAGTAAATTTTCTTGAAGCTTTCTGAAGTAGAGATAATCAAAATTACCTTAAGTTCTTTACTTTAGAACATCATTGTTTATCATTAAGTAGGGATCAACTTAAATCATTTTAAGCGTAGGAAAATGAAGGATCTCCTTAACACAGACAAAATTTTATAGTACTGTAAATGGATCAGGTGAAATTCACTCCATGCTAACAGCCTACTCAATGCTGACATGTGAATGCTTATGCACTTTGAAACATTGAAGCAAAAATCACTTAAAACCACACTTTAAAGGCCCCTTGTTTTTAAACAAAGTAGATGTTAAAATTATAAATTATAAATGTTTTCTGAATGCTTTTTTAAAATTTGCATGCTATAATAAGCCTGGAAATGTAAAACAAATAAAATACAAACATTTTCAGTCGTAATAATTATTATCCTTTGTCTAGGGGAAACCATCATGAATCAGAGGCAGCTGGTATAGCACAAAGGCTTTGGAGTTAAAAAATAAATAAATTTAATTTTTCATTCAAACGCTGCCATTTACCAGCTGTATGCCCTTGGTCAAGTTATTTAATCTCTATGAACAGAATTTCCCCATATCTAAAATGGAGAAATCAAAAATAACCTTCATAAAGTTGGTATGTTATTAAACCAGAACATAGGTGAAATGCCTTCCAAATCCTGATTTCAATTTTCCCCCATTGCCTATTCACTATCTCCTATCTATTCACCTTTCTCTAGAACTCACTTTCACTGTGTTGGGACTTTTAAATCATTGGCCCTACCTACCACTTTTTCACTCTCCTTCATCTCACTTTTGTCCACCTAATCCAGTTTATATTCCATTATGTGTCAAGATAATCACCCCCTTTGACACAGTCTGAACTTCCTTACCCCTCTCTGCACTGTACTTACTTGGCCAAACCTCAATCACAGTAAAGCTTAACTTTACCTGACCCTGAGAAGCAAAACATCTGAATGGCCACAGGTTGATTTATGACCACAGTTATCAAGTGATCCTTCATACCGTTATTTCTCCCATTTAGAAAAGCAAACAAAATAATTCTATCCACACCATTTCCCTGTCCAACTACTACTACATTTCCATTTTTTTCAACCACAGCATTCAACACTTCTATTGATTTTTTAAAATTGTTTCTACAATTTTTTCTAGTTGCTTTTCTTTGGATACTTAATATTACTTTCTTGCTTCACAGATGCTGTAATCATCTCTCTGAATACAGGCATACTTTGTTTTATTGCACTTCACTACGCTTCACGGATACTGCATTTTTTAAAAAATTGAAAGTTTGTGGCAACTCTACGTCAAGCAGGACTATTGGTGCCATTCTTCCAACAGCATGTGCTCACTGTGTGTCTCTGTGTCACATTTTGGTAATTCTGGCAATACTTCAAACTTTCTCATTCTTGTATCTGTTATAGTGATTCATGATCAGTGATCTCTGATATTACCGTTGTAATTGTCTTGGGGCACCACAAACCACACCCACATTTAACACAGAGAACTTAACTGATAAATGTGTGTGTTCTGACTGCTCCACCAACCTCCTGTTCCTCCATTCCTCTCCCTCTCCTTGGGCCTTCCTATTCTTTAGAACAGCGGTTCCCAACCTTTTTGGCACCAGGGACGGGTTTCATGGAGGACAATTTTTCCACAGGCCAGGATGGGGGGAAGGTGGAGCTCAGGTGGTGATGCAAGCGATGGAGAGCAGCTGTAAATATAGATGAAGCTTTGCTTGCTCCCTCGCCCACTGCTTACCTCCTGCTGTGTGGCCCGGTTCCTAACAGGCCACGGATCAGTACCATATCACGGCGTGGGGGTTGGGGACCACAGCTCTAAGACACAACCAATATTGAAATTAGGCCAATCAATAATCCTACAATGGCCCTTAAGTGTTCAAGAGAAAGGAACAGTTACATGTCTCTCACTTTAAATCAAAAGCTAGAAATGATTAAGTTTTGCGAAGAAGGTATATTGAAAGCTGAGATAGGCCAAAAGTAAGCCTCTTGCACGAAACAGCCAAGTTGTGAATGAAAAGGAAAAGTTCTTGAAGGAAATTAAAAGTGCTACCCCAGTGAACGCACAAATGATAAGAAAGCAAAACAGCCTTATTGCTAATATGGAGAAAGTTTTAGTGGTCTGGATAGAAGAACAAACCAGTCACATTTCCCTAAACCAAATCCTAATCTAGAGCAAGGCACTAACTCTCTTCAATTCTATGGAGGCATATAGGTAAGGAAGCTGCAAAAGAAAAGTTTAAAGCTAGCATAGGTTAATTTATGAAGCTGAAGGAAAGAGCCCATATCTGTAACATAAAAGTGCAAGGTGAAACAGCAAGTGCCAATGTAGAAGCTGCAGTGAGTTATCCAGAAAATCCAGCTAAGATCATTGATGACGGTGGCTACACTAAACAGATTTTCAGTTGTAGATGAAACAGTCTTATACTGGAAGAAGATGCCATCAAGGACTTTAACAGCTAAGAAGAGAAGGCAATCCCTGGCTTCAAAGCTTCAAAAGACAGGCTGACTCTCTTGCTCAGGGCCAGTGCAGCTGGTGACTTTAAGCTGAAGCCAATGCTCACTGACCATTCCAAAAATCTTAGGGCCCTTAAGAATTATGCTAAGTCGGCCGGCTCACGCCTGTAATCCTAGCTCTCTGGGAGGCCGAGGCGGGCGGATTGTTTGAGCCCAGGAGTTTGAAACCAGCCTGAGCAAGAGTGAGACCCCGTCTCTACTAAAAATAGAAAGAAATTAATTGGACAACTAAAAAAAAATATAGAAAAAAATTAGCTGGGCATGGTGGCGCATGCCTGTAGTCCCAGCTACTCGGGAGGCTGAGGCAGGAGGATTGCCTGAGCCCAGGAGTTTGAGGTTGCTGTGAGCTAGGATGACGCCACGGCACTCTAGTCCAGGCAACACAGTGAGACTCTGTCTCAAAAAAAAAAAAAAAAAATTATGCTAAGTCTACTCTGCCTGTGTTCTGCAAATGGAACAACAAAGCCTAGATGACAGCACATCTATTTATAGCATGATTTGCTGAATATTTTAAGCCCACTGTTAAGACTTACTGCTCAGAAAAAAAGGATTCCTTTCAAAATGTTACTGTTCACTGACAATGCAGCTGACAACCCAAGAGCTCTGATGGAGATATACAAGGAGATTAATGTTGTTTTCAGGTCTGCTAACAACAACCATTCCGCAGCCAATAGGCCAAGGAGTCATTTCGATTTTCGAGTCTTATCATTTAAGAAACACATTTTTTAAGGCTATAAGTGCCATAGATAGTGATTCCTCTGACAGGTCCGGGCAAAGTAAATTGAAAACGTTGTGGAAAGGATTCACCACTCTAGATGCCATTAAGAACATTCGTGATTCATGTAAGGAGGTGAAAATATCAACATTAACAGGAATTTGGAAGAAATTGATTACAACCCTCACGGATAACTTGGGAGGCATTCAAAATGTCAGTGAAGAAAGTCACTACAAATGTGATGGAAACTGCAAAAGAACAAGAAATGGAGGCTGAAGATATGACTGAATTGCTACCATCTCATGATGAAGTTTAAACAGATGAGGAGTTCCTTCTTGGGATGAACAAAGAAAGTAATTTCTTGAGAGAGAATCTACTCCTGGTGAAGATGCTGGGAACATTACTGAAATGATGACAAAGGATTTAGAATATTCCATAAACTTAGTTGATAAAGTAGTGACAGGGTTTGAGAGGGCATTGACTCTAATTTTGAAAGAAGTTCTACTCTGGGAAAATGCTATCAAACAGCATCACGTGCTACAGAGAAATCTTTTGTGAAAGGAAGAGTCAATCAATGAGGTAAATGCCATTGTTGTCTTATTTTAAGAGACTGTCAAAGCCACCTCAGCCTTCAGCAACCACCACCCTAATCAGTCAGTAGCAATCAACATCAATTCAAGCCCCTCTTACCAGCAAAGTGATTATGACTCGCTGAAGGCTCAGATGATCACTGACATTTTTTTAGCAATAAAGTGTTTTTTAGTTAAGGTATGTACATTTTTAGATATAATGCTATTGCATACTTAATAGACTACAGTATAGTGTAAAAAATAACTTATATATACTGGGAAACCAAAAAATTTGTGTGACTCATTTTATGCAATGTTTACTTTATTGCGGTGGACTGGAACTTGCAATAGCTCCTAAGTGTGCCTGTGTATTAATACAGGTTTGGGTTTTTAAAGATTTTTCTCTGTTCCCTACATTTGCTTTGTTTCAGCCATATTCATTTCATCTGTTTGCTTTGCTCTCTTTTTTGTTAGATGCTTTCCGCAAATATCTGGTAGTACTTGCCTCTCCATGGTTGTTGAGAGTGAAGCGCTATAAAATTGCCTGGAAGCTCTATGAAGAACAGCATGGTTATGGATAGGTGGGCCTCTCCAGAGGGAGGCAGAAATTTCATTCAAGAAACACAAATGTCAATGTTCTTAGATTCTTTACCATGGGTTAATCATTTTGCCCAGAGAGTGAGCCTCCGGTCTACTGGCTGGATAGCATAAACCTGGTGCCAATGTTCAGAGACCCAACCTAGATACAGGGACTATGGATCTCCAATTCAACATGCAGATGTCACTGTGCCTTCCCATTTTCAGTATAGCACTGGCCCTCATCTGACTATGTCCCTAAACCAGAGACTTTGGTTAGTTTCTCCAGAGGAAAAAAACCTCCTGCTGCTTTTGCCAGGGGAAGAGAGAAGCATTTCCCTGATTGCAGGAACTTACAAAAGAAAGCTGGGCTTCCAACTGCTCCTTATAAAGTTTCAAACTTTAGATATAGCACATTACATGTTTTATATCCCATTTATTAAAATTATCTGACATTTTCATTTCCATATTATAAGCTTTATGCCTTTCAAGCCTGCTTTTTTTTTTCTACCTAGTGGAATTCCAATGGTTTGCTTTAATACTCCAGGCCCTTCGAACTGCTGTGGAAAGGAAGTCCATCAAGATGAAGAAAACATCCCTTCTTTTAGAGCAGCAAGAAAGCAAGTAATGATCTACGTCACAGAACAGTCTTTGCAAACGTTATTTCCAATAGTGGATCCTTATCCATAATCCAGACATGAAAATGTGTTGTTAACATCCTATGAAAACAAGTATAACCTCTAAAAAGTCTGTAATTCTATTTGGTTTCCTTAGTAATCTGTTATCCTATTAAGAATATTTAAACAGACATCTCTGTCTTCTGTAAAATATAAATAATTGTTAAGCCAAAAGAGTAGAACTGGCACTTCTCTCTTCTCCCATATGTTTATAGATGTGAAACTAAATAAAACAAAACTAAAACTGTCATATTTCCCATTTTAAAACAAAGTATTTAGAATTTAGTATCTTAAAATTAATATACCTGCTTCTCTTTTCAGACTCACACTGTACCCCAGTTTTCTGCAGTATCTGATATGTTTGCTTCTAGAAACTTTCTCAGGTTCTACTTCTTGTTGAAATTAGGAATCAGCTTTTTGCATTCTTAAGTCATTTACTACTTGTCCATTCTTCTTGTATCTTCCAAACTTTTATTGATGTATCTCATATGCTTTGTTCTTGTGAGTTTATTATACCTTCAATATCATTACAATGGAGTACAGATATATGTAAGGCTTAAATCTGCCATATCTAACCAGATATCTGACCATATCTAACTAGGTCATTTTAAATGTTTATTTTTCTATCATGAGCATATAATTTTTATGATGAAAAATTATTGGATTAAACCTGAGCCAGAGAAATTTAGGTAATGTGGGCATGAAATAGATACCAAAGAGTAGAAAATTACATCTCACCATTTGTCTCAAGACTCTAGCAGTAAGTCCTTAAAAGGTGACCTCTCTGCTTTCTCACATTTCAGTCTGTTCCATTAGCTGTCATTTCCTGAACTATCTTTCAATTCGAAGGGCTATTTCTAGCTATTATCAACCAATTTACAATTATTTTTGATGAGCAAATGGTCAGCACACCAAATCAAACTATTTATTTTGGTTCCTCTAAAATGTCTTTGTTTCTTTGCAATACCAGAATCCTACAGTAAATAATGGGATGAGTCTTTTTTTCTTATTATAACAGAACTAAATAGTCGGCCAAGTGTTATCACTTTCAAAACCGTCATCTTGAGATCTTCACTTATGTCGATAATACATAAACTGCTCAAAACTGTGTTAAAATTTCTCTTTTGGAATTGCCTTCAGAGACAATTTATGTGACATATAAGAAAACCAATCTTATTATTTCCTAACCATATTTTGTGAATAATAATTAGGCTAACCACCATACTTGTGAAGATGATTGCAAATGGCTGTTGGCCACTTCTAAAACTCAAATACACCCTATCTATGTCATTCCACTATTAAAAGGTTCAAAAATGTGCTATACGCCTGGGCACGGTGGCTCACGCCTATAATCCTAACACTCTGGGAGGCTGAGGCAGGAAGATGGCTTGAGGTCAGGAGATCGAGACCAGCCTGAGCAAGAGACCCTGTCTCTACAAAAAATAGAAAAATTAGCCAGGTGTGGTGGCAGTGCCTCTGGTCCTACCTACTCAGGAGGCTAAGGCAAGAGGATCACACAAGCCCAGGAGTTTGAGCTTGCAGTGAGCTATAATGATGCCACTGCACTCTAGCCAGAGTGACACAGCAAGACTCTGTCTAAAAAGAAAAAGAAGGCCGGGCGCAGTGGCTCACGCC
>NW_012144855.1:2943738-2952182 GCF_000956105.1 Propithecus coquereli | reverse complement strand
AAAAAAAAAAAAGAAAAGAAAAGAAAAAGAAGAAAAGAAAAGAAAAGCTATAGACTTTAACAGTAAAAACCCACCAAAGATCTAACATTGGTTTGAGCAATAGAGTTTTTATTGTAATAAATGCCACGTGCTCCTAGGGTGACAACTTTAAAGGGATAACTCACTTGGCTATACAGGCTTCAAAAATCTTGTCAAAAAGCCTCATAATTTCATAATCACTCCTGAAACTGGCTTCAATAAGCAATGAATGGAACGAAAACTAATCAAGATCTTGACACTATGACCTACCCTGAGTTAGTTCACATATTTTAAGAGCTAATAATCACATCAAAACTACAAATATAAAAGTTAGATATGCTTTGCTCTCCCATTCTCTCAGATTTTATGAAATTATTTTCAGGAATAAATTTTCTTGTGGAAAATTGCTGAACTTTTTGCATCTGAAAATATGCAAAAGAAGAAGGAAAAGGAGAAAGTATCATATATGTCCACTGTGAATGTCTATACTCCAGACACAGAGCATTATCTAAGGCCTTTGGATGTGACACCTCTTTTCACAATTATCTGATGAATCATTGTATTCCTCTCAATATAAATTCAGCCGACAACTCAGCAAAAGGAAAAATAGTGTTTTCATTGCTGCTCTTCAGCCAGAAATTTCAAATTAAGTTTTTATAATAGAGAAATCAATGCAAAATGGTAAGGCTTCTTGTTCAGCTACTAGGGAAGAAGAGATTCTAAAACAATCTCTATGCAAGCATCCAACTGAAAAAGACCCAAGATGTATCTACATGACTGACATATTCCTCCCATGGCTCTCTCGAGTTTTTGCTCTAATTTTAGATTTCAGTATCAAATGAATTAGGCATTTGGGGGAATATTTTAATAAAAATTAAGCATTGTCCTTGCCTATTAAGTAAAGAGAATGAAGAAGAAAGAACCTATGAATATTCTATGCAGATGTACCAAGAAGTACAAAGCTATAAGAGTTAGCAGGGACTCCATAAATATTTTAAAAATTGCAATGAAATGAAATTAAATGGAAGTCTTGATATTGCACAGGACTAAAGGAATACTTCTCAAAATGCTTGCAAATCATCTAGGGTATTTCTTATCTGCAGATTACTAGGCTATGATAAATAGTATCACAGCTGTGAAAGTCTTGGATTATGACCAGCAATCCAAAATAGCAAGTAAAACATATGTCATGATAGAGGTTGGAGACTAAGAAAACTGGGTATTCAAAATTTAAGGACAGATAACGAAAGGATGTGGGAAGAACACCAAAAACACAAAAAAAGTATCTGTGATTTTTAAAAAGAGCACATAACTAAACATGGGAAGGGTTAAGAAAGATGTGTTGGGGAGTCTCACTTTGCCTCCAAAACTCCTTATTTTCATGTAGAAAAACTAGCACTGCATAACTTAGCCTCCCCATGGACAGGGACTGAGTTACCTATGGACAGTGGTCCACATTTCTGAACTGGGTGCCATTAATCTTTAAAAAGTTCGTAAACATTGAGGACTTTCTTTTCTCTCCCTCTCTGCTCTAGACCAATGTGAATAGAGAGATTGTGAGAAACTGTGTCTGCTCTACACAAGCAAATTGTCCCTAAACACCAAAGTCTAGACTATACAGGAGGAAATGGGGACAGGGAACACTAACAGGCTCACTTGGTCTTCATCCTCAGGTCCAATGTTTTTCAACAGTTTTGCAGTAAAAACAGGGAATTATGTACTTTCCAGCTTCCTGTCTATCCCTCAGTGCTTTCAAACTTGGGCAAGTCCTGGGAACAAGGTCCTGAGAACAAAGGATAGTTGAGCAATGGTAAAAATGGGAAGAAACAAAAGATGTGCTTTTGATATTTGCTGAGCTTGAGGAAACAACAGAATATTCCACTATAAAAACCCTATAAATCAAGGACTATTATACTGGGTTAGTGATTTGAACCCAATGGGAAAAGAGTCATAGGCAGGTAAAAAAAACTACTGCATTAGTTTTTTTTTTTTTTCCCTTAAATAAATGTAAAACAATGAATTGCCTAATTTTAAATTTAGACATTAAAATTTTAAACTCTCTTTTTCACTAATAAAGTAAAACATGTTGGATTAAATGATCATTAAGGTCCTGCCCAACTCTAAAATTCTGACATGGATTTATGTTAACTCATCCAAAGACACATTTACAAGACAGGCTCCAAGATGGAGGACCACAGACACCACCAGCCAGAGCATCTTCATAGCTCATTGCAACCACAAACTCCTGGGCTCAAGTGATCCTCCTGCCTCTGCCTCCTGAGTAGCTGGGACTACAGGTGCATGCCACCACGCCCAGCTAATTTTTCTATTTTTTTTTGGAGAGACGGGGGTCTCACTCTTGCTCAGGCTGGTCTCAAACTCCTGGCCTCAAGTGACCCTCCCCCCTTGGCCTCCCAAAGTGCTAGGATTACAGGCATGAGCCACTGTACCTGGCCCATATTTCATTATTAATGGAAAAGGGTAAAACTAGATTGCCAAGGATTTTATATTATAGCCACAAGATGGCCAATGAACATGAAAAGACTCTTCGAGATGATAGTCCTATTAAAAGTAATCTAACTGTAATGGTGTTGGCAAACTGGATATCCACGTGCAGAAGAATAAAATTGGACACATCTCAGAACATACACAAAAATCAACACAAAATAGATTAAATACTTAAACATAAGACCTGAAACTGTAAAACTCCTAGAAGAAAACGTAGGGTAAAAGCTTCTTGACATTGGTCTGGACAATGATTTTTTGGATATAACTCCCAAATTACAGGAAACAAAAGTAAAAATGAACAGATGAGATTGCATCAAACTAAAAATCATCTGCACAGCAAAGGAAACAATCAACACAGTGAAGAGACAACCTACCACATGGTAGAAAATGTTTCTAAAACATACTTCCGATTAAAGGGTTAACATCCAAAATATATAAGGAACTCAGTAGCTAGAAAACAAATAACTAGATTAAAAAAAATAGGCAAAGGACCTGAATATACATTTTTCCAAAGAAGACATAAAAATGAACAACAGGTAAATGGAAAAATGCTCAACATCATTAACAATCAGGGAAATGTAAAGTAAAACCACAAGGAGATTCTTTGATAATAGAATGGCTATTATCAAAAAGACAAAAGATAACAAATGTTGACGAGGAGGCGGAGAAAAGGGAATCCTCGTATATTGTTGGTAGAAATGTAAATTAATACAGCCATTATGAAAAACCGTATGGAGGTTCCTCAAACAATTAAAAAGAGAACTACCATATGATCCAGCAATCCTATTTCTAGGTATATATCCAAAGAAAATGAAATCGGAATGTCAAAGAGGTATCCACACCCCATATTTATTGAAGCATTATTCACAAAAGCCAAGTTATAGGATCAAACTAAATGTCCATGGATGGATGAATGCATAAAGAAAATGTGGTATATGCACACAACGGAATACTATTCAGCCTTGAAAAAGGAAATCTTGTCATCTGCAACAACATGGATGACCTAGAGGACATTATGTTGGGTGAAATAAACCAGGCACAGAAAGACAAATAATGCATGATCTCACTTACATGTGGAATCTAAGAAAAGCTGAACTCACAGAAGAGAGAGTAGAATATTGGGTGCCAGGAGCTGGGGGAGGTGGGGATGGGGAATGGGGGGATGTTGGTTAAAGGGTATAAAATTTCAGTTAGGCTGTAGGAATAAGTTCTAGAGATTGTATATCTTCGCAACTATAGTTACGGATGTATTATATACTTGAAAATTGTGAAATTTTCTCACCATAAAAACAAGTATGTGAGGTGATAGATATGTTAATTAGCTTGATTTAACCATTTCACTATGTATACATATATCAAAACATCATGTTGTATACTGTAAATATATGCAATTTTTTTCAATTATATCTTAATAAAGCTGGATAGAAAGGCAACGATAAAAAAAATAACCTACCTACAGTAGGTAGAAAGGATCAGCAAAGGAGATTCATGATACAAATGTTTCTATTAATTTACATTTGAGAGTTTCTCTTGGAATTGATTTCTAGTTTTATTCCACTGTGGTCTGAGAAGATACATGGTATGATGTCAATTTTTCTGAATTTGCTGAAACTTGTTTTGTGGCCTAGGATATGATGAATCTTAGAAAATGTCCCATGTGCTGGTGAGAAGAATGCATATTCTGCAGTTTTCAGGTAGACTGTTCTGTAAATGTCTGTTAGGTCCATTTGTTGCAGAGTTCCATTTAAGTCAAATATTCTTTGTTGATTTTTTGCTTCGATGATCTGTCCAGTTCTGTCAATGGGGTGTTGAAGTCCCTGACAATTATTATGCTCTGTTTCTTTGTTTAGCTCTAGTAGAATCTGCTTTATGAATCTGGGAGCTCCTGTGTTAGGTACATATATATTTATGTTTGTTATGTCTTCTTGCTGAATTGCCCCCTTTAACATTATATAATGTCAATCTTTGTCCTCTTTTACTATTGTTGATTTAAAGTCAACTTTATCTTATATGAGAATGGCTACACCAAAAGCTCACTTTTGGTTTCCATTTGCTTGGAGTATTTTTTTCCATCCCTTTACCTTGAGTCTGTGCCCATCCTTGCAAGTTAGATGAGTTTCCTGGAGACAACATATAGTTGGGCAATGATTTTTCATCCATTCAGTCAGTCTATGCCTTTTAATTGGAGCATTAAGATTGTTCACATTCAGTGTTAGTCTTGATATGTGGGGTACTATTCTGTTTTTCATGTTGAATGATACCTTTTTGTTTTGTTTTCCCACTTGTGTTATTGTTTTATAAGAGCTGTGAGCCTTAATTTTGGGGTGTTTTTACACTGGTGGTTATCTACTGTGCTGTTCCACATAGAGTGCACTACTGAGTACTTCCTGTAAGGCAGGTCTAGTAGTGACAAATTCCCTTAATGTTGGCTTGTCTGGAAAAGGCTTTATTTCTCCATCATTTATGAAACTTAGTCTTGCAGGATACAAAATTCTTGGCTGGCTATTGTTCTATTTAAGAAGATTAAAAATGGGGCCCCAATCCCTTCTAGCTTGTAAGGTCTCTGCTGAGAATTCTGTTAGCCTAATGGGTTTTCCTGTGTAGGTTACATGTTGCTTTCGTCTTGAAACCTGTAAATTTTCTTTTTCATTTTGACCTTGGCCAAGTTGATGACTATGTGTCCTGGAGATGTCCTATTTGCTATGAATCCTTTCAGTGTTTGATGACCATCTTCCATCTGGATATCTGAATCTCTGGCAATATCAGGGAAGTTTTCCTCAACAATTCCCTTGAACAGGTTTTCCACACTTTTTCTTATTCTTCCTCAGGGATACCTATAATTCATATATTCGTTCACTTTACATACTCCCATATTTCTCTGAGTGATTATTCATTCTACTTTATTCTTTTTTCTGCATTTTTGACTGACTGGGTAAGTTCAAAGCTTTGTCTTCAAGCTCTGAGATTCTTTCTTCTGCTTGGTCTAACCTATTGTTGAGGCTTTCTGCTATATTTTGAAGTTCCCTAACTATTTCTTTTCAGTTCTGTTATATCCTTTCTTGTGTTGTCTAGCTCTTTTTTTTAATAATTTCAGGATATTATGGGGGTACAAACATTTTGGTTACATGTTATGACTTTGACACACCCAAGCCATGATTTGAGGCATGTCCTTCCCCCCTACAATGCTCACCACATCCATTAGTTGTGAGTTTACCCACTCCCAAGCCCCCAACCCCTAAAGAATATTACTACTGTGTAAGCACCTTAGTGTTGATCAGTTAGTGTCACTTTCATGGTGAGTACATGTGGTGCTTATTCTTCCATTCTTGGGATACCTCACTTCGGAGGATGGGTTCAAGCTCTATCCAAGAAAATAAGAGGTGCTACATCACCGTCATTTTTTGTAATTGAGTGATATTCCATTGTATACCATATTTTATTAATCCACTCATGGATTGACAGGCACTTGGGATGTTTCCACGTCCTTGCAATAGTGAATTTTGCTGCCATAAACATGTGAGTGCAGATGTCTTTATTATAGAATGTCTTTTGTTTCTTTGGGTAGATGCCTAATAGTGTTACTGCTGGATCAAATGGTATTTCTATTTTTAGCTCTTTGAGGTATCTCCAAATTCTTTTCCACAGAGGATGTACTAATTTGCAGTCCCACCAGCAGTGAAAGAGTGTTCCTATCTCTCCACATCCTCGCCAGCATTTGTTGTTTGGGGATTTTTTGATAAAGGCCATTCTCACTCGGGTTAGGTGATATCTCATTGTGGTTTTGATTTGCATTTCCCTAATGATTAGAGATGTTGAGCATTTTTTTTATATGTTTGCTGGCCATTATTCTGTCTTCTTTTGAAAAGTTTCTGTTGTCTAGCTCTATAGTGACTTTTTCTTTATTCACATCCTGAAATGTATTTTTTTGGCTTGTGTTGGCTTTCAACTTTCTCTTCAATTCCATTCATCTTATTTGCCATCCATATTCTGAATTTCATTTCTGACATTTCAGCAATTTCCTTTGGGTTGGGGTCCCTTGCTGTAGGTCTATTGTGATCCTTTGGGGGTGTCGAATTAGCTTGGTTTTTCATGTTGCCAGAGTTCTTTTGCTGGTTTCTTCTCATCTGAAACCTATTCTTTCAGTTCAAGGTAGATAGGTTGGAAGTGTTCCTGTTCTCCTTTGCTAGGAACTCTCCTTCTGACATTGGCAAGTGGATCTCCCCATCCCTGTCTCCTCCATTCTGAACGTCCCTGTCACCTCTCTGATGATTCACAATGCTCTCTCCAAGAGGGTCCATCCACAGGTGAGTATCTACTTGCAACTTTCCATCCTCTCCTTGAGAGTAGCATGTGCAGGTTGCTTCTAGTCCACCATCTTGGCCCTCTCTCCTATTACATGAGTGTTAAATGAAATTTTCCAACTCAGAGTAGATTTTAATGGAAAATTCTACATATCCATTCATTTTTGTATTATTATTATGAAACCATACAACAGAATAGATAACATGATAGTTCATGAGCACTCTAAAAAAAGCCATCATAATAATCACAGATGAAATGTAAATGTAGTACCTATTATTTAAAAGGGAAGAGTAATTTCTAAGTTAATTTTAAATCATTTCTTTAAATAATTGAATTATAGGTAGCTAAACTAAGAATGAAACTGCAGTGTAATTATTTGAGAGTTCTAAAGGGCAATTATATGACAATTTTGAAAAACCATTAAAAAATCTACTTTTTAATAAATGACATATTGTTTAACTTCCCTATTTTAATTTCAAAAAGAAGTACTTTTTTGATTTAATATATACCATATTGTATAAATGAGAATAGATTTTATTTATGTAATATGCATACATAAAAACAAGAAGTATCTTTGATGCTAAGCATGGAAATTATTTTCCCTGGGGTCCCTTGTACTCTTAAATGGTATGCATACTGAGGAAAAACTCTCCATAATTTCCACCCACATATGGACTGTGTGGATTTGCGTGGATGTATCTGAAATAATGTAAATGCTCTTATTTTGCCTATATCTTTATTCAGCTTTTTCACTTATTTAAATGGGAAAGGAATGCAAATTTCGAATCCTACATTTTCTTTTCATTCTTTGTTTTTTAAAAAACAGTGTGTGTCTCACTATGTTGCCCACACTGGAGTGCTGGAGTGCAGTGGCTATTTACAGTTGTGACCATAGTACACGACAGCCTCGAAATACTGGGCTCAAGCAATCCTCCTGCCTCAGCCTCCAGAGTAGCTGGGACCACAGATGCTCATCACTGCGCCTGGCTCGTATACATTTCCTATTATACGGAATGGCATAAATCCTACCATGAAAAGTAGAATATTCTTTATCCATATGTTCATATATCTAAACTAATCTACACATTTAAAATAATAAATTGAATCATTTTTATTACTTTTCTAACAGTTACTTTCCTGACATCTATGTTTAAGAAATGGCAATATTGTTTAAAGATGCAGATTTGAAATATGCAGATAGCTTCACGAACAGATAAAACAGGTAAGCTATTTGAAAAGTGATCATTGTGCAAGGAAGTTTATATCATCCATTTTCTTGCTACCAGAAGCAAGAAATGTTTCCTTTTACTGCTATAGCATGTTCCTTTCCTTAGAAGACTATTACTGTATTCAGATTTTGGTCTGGGACGCCCAGGAAATAGGAAGAAACATCGCTCAATGAAAAAGACAGCTAGGACACCTTGAGATTGGGTTAGAACAGGGGTGGGGAACCTGCAGCTTTAGGTCCTTCTAGGTCCTTAAGTGTAGCCTTTTGACTGAGTCCAAATTTTACAGAACAAATCTTTTATTTTTTTTATTTTTTTTATTTTTGAGACAGAGTCTCACTGTGTTGCCCAGGCTAGAGTGAGTGCCGTGGCGTCAGCCTAGCTCACAGC
>NW_012144855.1:2939335-2943557 GCF_000956105.1 Propithecus coquereli | reverse complement strand
GCCTCGGCCTCCCAGAGAGCTAGGATTACAGGCGTGAGCCACCGCGCCCAGCCCAAATCTTTTATTTTTATTAATACTTTTGTCTTTTATATTTTTATGTTTAAAATGAATGTACTTAAAGTATCAAAGAATAAAATAAGTTTCAACAAAATAATCCTTCCAGATTGACCAGCACAATTAGAACATTAGTAAGCCATAAGGGCTAAACTGACGGCTGCTACACTCATGATTTAATACTCGGGTTATATACTCGGGAAAAAGGGGAAGCCACTCGGTAATGCAGAAACTGTGAAAGAATGCATTGCTGAAGTTGTAGGATACTTAGACCCAGATAATGTTTCAAAGTACAAACAGCTGCCTCTTTCAAGGAGAACCATAACTGATCAGCAGCATGAATTAGCCTTCAACTTAACAGAACTTCATGCAATACTTCAAAAGGAAAATATATATTATTCAATCACTTTGGATGAATTAACTGATACTACTTACTTGGCACAGGTTTTATACTATATTCAGGTATAGTATAACAGAAGATTTTCTTTGCTATGGAGAGTTACTAGCTTTGTACACAGAACATGGGGAATGGACGTCTTCAACAGCTTTCAAGGTAAATGTTGAAGTAGGACTAAATTTGGTAAATTTAGTGAGTGTATGTACAGACCATGCATCTTCCCACACCTTCAGCAACATGCCCAAAAAATGCCTTCTTGCGGTTCTACCACTTAGACTGCTGCAAATCTACATTCTCCTACCTAACCCAAATCAAGATGCCCTTTAGGTCACAAATGACTGATACTCATCTAGACAATCAACTGAAACTTCAGACCTCCATGCTACAACTAAATATTCAAACGCTTTCCAACAAAAAGCAGACACAACAGTCATTAAAATGGTTAACTTTAAAATTAACAAATAGTTTTCATTTTTATAATTATTAAGTACATAGTAGTTAGATTTTTACAAAATAATGTACATTTTAAAGTATATATAATGGACGTTTCTTGAATATGGCCCTATTTGATTGAGCTCTCAGCAAAATTAATGCAGCCTTCCAACATGAAAAGGTTCCCCACCCCTGGGTTAGAAGCATATTTTAGTCACACTCAAGAACAAGACATTCTATTGTAGATTCATATCTATCATCAAGTCTCACTTAATTGAAGGAGAAATGTCACCCTAACCAGAACAAGTTCAGGAAATACTTAAATTGGAGGATGAATACAATTACTGACTGATTCATGAATCTATTATGTTTTTTCCTAGGAGAAGAAACATGCTAAGTCAACTGAGAGTAATGAGGATTGAATATGTATGTGGGTAGAAGTAAAAACATTAATTTCCAATTTCACTTTAAACTCTTTCAGATGAAGTATAAAGTTAGAGGGCCTATAGCTGAGTAATCTATGAAAACATATATAAAAGACTGTTCAACATAATGGTCTTGATATCGATAAGCACCTCCAAATTAAGCAAAAAAAAAAAAAACAGTTAAATCCTCAAGTGTCCGTATTTAATTTCATATCGACTAAATAGCAGATCAACATAATCCACCAATTTGAAAATAAAACCAAAGTTCACTTCCTTTTTTCCTACAAGATGCTCTAGCTAATAAACCATATTTGGAAAAACTATATAAATTTTTGAATCCCCCCCTCTGTAAAATGGAAGAGTGAATCTTTCTTACAGCCTACTGAAGAAATAGCCAGAAATTGGCAATAGGCACTGATGTATTCAAACTCTTGAAAAACAATGAGAAAGCCAATCTTTGTAGATGGGAGAAATGGTTTAGACAGTAGAGCAAACAATACGAAATAGATATGACTCAAAAGCTCTATCACCAATTTTAGCAACAGCAGCAGAAAATAATTAACAACAAACCCTCTATATTTATATGGAAACAGATGCTATTTATAAATACTTTTTAAGAAACCAGAACAGAAACACTATTCTCTTTACTCAAATAAGAAATCTACATTTTTATTTTGTTTTTTAACAGTTTTGTTCCCAAAAAAACTAGCATTTCAAAATGTGGCTTGGCTCACACATACACATAAAAGCAACTTAAAATAGGAGGAATGATATTCCTCCAAAGGTCAGAGGATGAAATAGGATGAAATAGGATGAAAGCCGTAATTTGATTATTCACCAGAACCAATTATCCTTATCTAGAAAGACAGATGAAGATAGTCACTTTACATTACACCTTACCTGGGCTAGGGGAAAAAAGCATGTAAAATTGTCCAGAATTTTATAACAAAGAATAACGGCAAAAAGTACTGGCATGTGTCTCTCAATAAAAAAAAATATTTCCAAAATTAATCTTAAATTTACATTCAAATATGGTTGAGTTGTGGGAAATGTTTACCAAGAGGCAAAGACTGATTTATGATACAAGTAGTAAATACATATAGATGAGTGTTTATTAAAACATTTTGTAGGTATGTTTTTAAATTTTTGTATTTTATATATAGATAGATAGATATGGATACATAATTTTTCTCACTCACACACACACAAATATAAAACCCCAAGCTAGCACCCCTATTGGCACCACCTATGTTAGTATAACCATTTTAACGTCCTCACTTACATAACTAACGATGGCACTCACTGCCATTCTTACTTCCATTTGTCCTATGGTAAGCAGAATTCTAAGATGGTACCCACACCCCATGGGTTGTACACCCTGCATAATCCCTTCCCCTTGTGTGCAGGTGGGACTGTGAATATGATGGGTTACCACTCCCATAGTTATGTTACATTATATGGAAAAAGGGATTTTGCAGGTGTAATTAAGGTCCTTATCAGCTGACTTTGAGTTCATGAAAAGGGAGATAATCTCAAGTGAGCCTAACTTAATCAGGTGAGCTCTTAATCAGGTCTCAAGCAGCAACAAAAGCTGTCCTGCTAACCTGGAAATAGGTAGTTGCCATATTATAGACTGCCTATGGAAGGGGCCACGGGGCAAAACCTGAGGGTGACCTCTAAGAGCTGAAAGGTTTCCATCCAACAGCTACAAGGAATGCTGAATTCTGCCAACAATCTGAATGAATTTGAAAGCAAGTATCTTCACCTCCCCAGCCAACACCTTCATTCCACCCTGAGCAGAGGACCCAGCTAATCTGAAAACAGACTCTTGACCCACGAAGACGGTGAGATAATAAATTTGTGTTATCGTAAGCCACTAAATTTGTGGTAGTTTGTTACACAGCAAAAGAAAACTAACCCTAAACAAAATTCTAATTTTCTCTTTACCACATCATGTGCAACAGATATTTAAGAAGCCTGGACGAATGGGAAAGTAGTAAAGCCACTTACAGATATGTGAAAATCTGGAAGATGACCTGCAGTGGGAGGCATGGGGGATGGGGGCAGGGCAGTGGCACAAGTTAAACTGATGAGTTTAACAATGAACATGCTGATCTTGAAGTGATAACTGAAAACCTGATACATTGAGAGATATGCAAAAGGAACTGGAGGTGTGGGGAGAAAATTCATGATAGAAGCCAGGCACAGGAAATATCTATAGAAATAGGGTTGAGCTATGATGGTGAGTGGGAGAGTAAAAAGGACACTGACTGAGGCTTGAATATGCCCACATTTAGAGAAGGAAGACGTGCTATAAAGAAATAAGATAAAAGGGAAGAATTAGTATTAAGAGTTTTGAGGGCCAGGTGCAGTGGCTCCCACCTATAATCCCAGCACTCTGGGAGGACTGCTTGAGGCCAAGAGTTTGAGACCAGCCTAGACAACATAGCAAGACCTTTTCTCTATAAAAATTTTAAAAATTAGCTGCTCCTGGTGGTGTGTGGCTGTAGTCCCAGCTACTCAGGAGGTGGGAGGATTGCTTGAGCTCAGGAGTTGGAAGCTGCAGGGAGCTATGATCATACCATTGCACTCCGGCCTGGCCAACAGAGCGAGACTGTGTTTCTAAAAAATAAAAAAATTTTAAAGAGTTTTGACAATGAAAGAATCAACCTTTTCAAGTACCTACAATGAATCCCAAAACAAAGAAAGGTCATTAAATTTGAAGACTAGTTATGTTACTGGTAACGTGGGTGAGGGCATATTCAGTAGAATAAGATTGGCAGAAACCAGATAGTGAGAAAAAGAAAAGTGGTTCATTTTTTTTCTTTTTTTTTTAGATATGCAATAAACACCTAATAGTAATCACCACTGACCATTCTGAACACACACACACACACACACACACACACACACA
>NW_012144855.1:2933500-2935755 GCF_000956105.1 Propithecus coquereli | reverse complement strand
CCTCGGCCTCCCAGAGTGCTAGGATTACAGGCGTGAGCCACCATGCCTGGCCTAGTATTTTGTTTTTTATATTTTTGATCTGTGGTTGGTTGAATCCAGGGATGTAGAACCCACAGAGGGCTGACTGTATATATAATATATATATCTGTGGACAGCCAACTGTGTACCCAGCACCATGCTATTAGCTTGGTGCAAAAGTAATTGCAGTTTTGGACCATGAATTTTAAATCATTATAACTAGGCTCGAACACATCTTTATTAATCAAAATAGGAACTATTACAATCAACACGTTTTTGCCAACAAGAAATACGTTTGTTTATTCCTGTAGCATAAAAATCTGTGCTTCAGCATTCCATGAACTCTTGGAAAGCATTTTCTGCATCCTAACTGGTTGTGGAAGGATTTCCCTGCAAAAAAGTTGTCAAGATGTTTGAAGAAGTGGTACTCAGCTGGCGAGAGGTCTGGTGAATATGGCAGATGAGCCAAAACTTCGTAGCACAATTTGTTCGACTTTGGAAGCGTTGGTTGTGCGACATGCTGTCAGGCGTTGTCATAGAAAAGAATTGGGCCCTTTGTGTTGACTAATGCTGGCTGCAGGCATTGCAGTTTTCACTGCATCTCATTGATTTACTGAGCATACTTCTCAGACATAATGGTTTTGCCAGGATTCAGAAAGCTATAGTGGATCAGACCAGCAGCAGACCACCAAACAGTGACCATGACCATTTTTTGGTGCAAGTTTGGCTTTGGGAAGTGCTTTGGAGCTGCTTCTAGGTCTAACTACTGAGCTGGTTGTCACCAGTTGTTGTATATAATCTACTTTTCGGCACACGTCACAATCCGATCAATGGTTTGTTGTTGTTGCATACAAGAAGGGAAGATGATACTTTACAAGGACTTTTTTTTTTTTTTGATTTTCGGTCAGCTCATGAGGCACCCACTTATCAAGCTTTTTCGCTTTTCCAGTTTGTTTCAAATGCCAACCAAGTGTAAAATGGTCGATGTTGAGTTCTTTGGCAACTTCTCATATAGCTGTAAGAAGATCAGCTTCGATGGTTGCTCTCAATTGGTCGTTGTCAATTTCCAATGGCCAGCCACTGTGCTCCTCATCTTCCAGGCTCTCGTCTCCTTTGCAAAACTTCTTGAACCACCACTGTACTGTACATTGTTAGCAGTTCCTGGGCCAAATGCGCTGTTGATGTTGTGAGTTGTCTCTGCTGCTTTATGACCCATTTTGAACCCAGATAAGAAAATAAATCGCTCAAATTTGCTTTTGGTCTAACATCATATCCATAGTCTAAAATAAATATAAACAGCAAGTAATATAATTAGCAAAAAAAAAGCAAGAAATATGCATTAAAATGATATATAATATAACCACATTTAAGAATGTATTCCACTATCAAATGGCAAATGTCAACAATGCTAAAACCGCAATTACTTTTGCACCAACCTAAATACATTGTGCTGGAAACCAGCTAACAGCTGGTTAGGCCAACTCAGCAATCTTACGCTCTTATTCTGGTAACACTACCCCTCCCGTTTCTTTGGGAAATGGCCCTACCATTCCATGAACGGACTGCTAAATATGCAATAAGCTGCTGCCTGTAGCAACTGACCCAATCACTGAATATGTGACCCAAGACAGGCCAACCAACTCCTTTCTCTTGGATTTTTATATATTCTTAAATGAGAAAAGAGTTTTCTTTCCTACATCGTTTGCTGGCTAGAATATGATAAGTCTTGGCCTTTCTCCTTCTCAGCAAGAAGAAAAAGTGTATTAAAAGAGAATGAGGCCAAAACAAACACAAGTAGGGTAAAGGAATAAAGATAAAGAGCCTTGATGTAACTGAGGCCCTGGATGCAGGCATGCCTGAGGCCAATTCCACCTCCTTTGTTCTAAATATAATTCATCTAAGTAAAAATAAATAAATTCCCTCTTTTGTTGACATTAGTTAAGTTTCATATACTTGTCACCAGAGTTCTAAAAGAAAAGTGAAATTAGTAAAAGAATTGACTAATCTAGCCTAGAAATGTTTTGCAAAGTGCAACAAGAATTGTACTGTTACGCTAATAGTTTCAATAGTTTGTGTGTGCCTTATGAAAGAGGAAAAAATCCTTTAAATACTGCTAGAATATCATATATTGAATTTATTCAGTGATTTTTAACACTAAGTTATAATTTTTTTCTCAGAAAAATATTTGGCCAGACGATAGAGTACATAGAGCAGGAATCAAAAATACAAAAATATGG
>NW_012144855.1:2930676-2933450 GCF_000956105.1 Propithecus coquereli | reverse complement strand
TACTTATCTCTCCACAGGACATGGGAATGCTCAAAGACATAACTGCCGGGAACTGAGCTATGTCCTAGGGACCCAAAAAGAAATACAAGATGTTATCTGATTTCCCAACACTTACAATCAAGCTGCTCACAACTCCTGAACATTTCCATGCCTGCTGAGATATCTCATAACGTCCATGGGTGCAAAAAATTGCTTATGGGATACAAGTTCAGAGTCAACCCATTATTTTTGGTTTTCTAAGCTGTCAAACATGCATTTAAGACTTCTCTGAATATTGGCCACTGAAAGATTTAAAGAGATAGTATATGTGATTACCTTACCACAGAAAATTAAAGAGTTCTATTTTATGAAAAATTCCCAAGAGAGAGACAGTGTGTGCATGCAGGGTGTGGAGGGCAGGGGTAACTATCCAAAAGCTTCTTGTGAAGGGAAAGACGGTACGGAAATATCAAACCATTATTCTTCATTGGCCATGACTGGGTTTAAAGGTTAACACATAGATACAGTCATGAAATAAGCTCTTATCCATGGGCAGAAAAAGATAAAAGACATCAAGGCAGACCTAATGGAAATTAGGTAGCAGGCAATCCTAATGGAAAATAGACAGCCAGGGACTTAATGAAAATTAGAGGGCAGGGTGAAAAAAATCAATACATAGCCTCTCACCTTTCTCTCCCTTTTCTTTTTTTCATATATGAATCTAGGCTTTAGGTTTTCATTTTTCTCTTCCAGAATAAAAGGAGATCACTTGGTAAAATACATAGGATAGGTCCAATAAAGAATAAAAAATTACATTCTTATGAGCTTCAGTTTTCAAAAAAACTACTATAACATTATAGCCACATATTTCCAAATTTCAAAGCCATCTCAAACTCTCTGTAAAATTGAGGTATAAAGAATGCTTCTACCCTTTCTTTGATCCACTAACTCCATTACTTAGAATTTTTCTTGAGGAAAGAATCCCAAAAAAGAGAGGCTCTACTGCACAAATATGTTCATAATAGCGCCATTTATAAAGCTCAAGACTGAAAATAACATAAATGTCCAACAAAATGTGAATTCTTTTGCAAGTCATGGAACAGTGGCAAATAAGATCTTATATAGCCATAACTGAATGTGTACTATATGAAAATGGTTACAACAAATGCTACATGGAAAGGGCAGAGTATAATTTCTACCTAAGTACGATCACAATGATATAAAATACTTGCATCCTCACTGGGAAAGGAAAAGAAAGAAATGGAGGAGGAAACATCAATTCTTTTCTTTAGATGGTAACACCGAAAAGGAGGATCTTTTTCTCATTTGTTGTTATCATAAATTGCAAACTTTTTAAAACAAAATAATACCAAAAAATGAGTGAATAAATCAGGAGAGTTTTTCATTTTATCCTAATTAACTAATTTCTCATAGCTTGGATGGGAAGAAAGGATAGCGGCGAACAGTTATTAAAAAAAGAAACTAAGCATGTGCTCAATTTACCCACAAGTTTTATATCAAAGAAGGGGAAACATATTGTCTATTCTAGTGAAGTGCTAAAGCAAGGAAACTTCCTCATACCTTTGGTTTGTGTTGTTTATATAGGTGACTGTACTGTTAATGTATTATTAACGTATTATAAGCTTAATAAATTATAATAAATGTGGTGATGAAATGGATGACTATATTAAAACTGGAATTGCGAAAAATATTTTACATCTTTACTCCTGTGTCTTTCCTCAGCCCTAATTAGAATGCTACAAGAGAATAAAGGTATTATTAGTTTTTCCCATCAAAAGAATTTCTGAATTCACTCTAGAGAATTTCTGAACTTTGAAAAGGGCAATAAGCCTTGCATCAATTATAACTTTTGGTTCTTTTCATTCTTTAGTGAAGCTTTTTGCCAATTTCTGAAAGAAAAGGGAGAGATTATGTTCAAACTGTCCATGCAAGAATTATTTCCAAATGTGTAAGAAGCATAAAACTAAACGTGCTACTTATTTTTCATTTGCATTCGTATTTAACTTTGCTAGCTAGTCAGCAACTTAAAAGCTTTCTGCAACAATAAAGATTATGTGATGATTACATTTAAGTATTATCTACTTGACATTCTTCTACAGAAAGACTAAGAGAACATGTGGAGATCAAACAGATCCATATTTTTCCAAAGTTTGTGTTTTTAGTTAAAATAGAACAAGCAGCTTAATTCTTAGCTTATAGAGCCCAGAGGACGGCATTCTAGTTACTAATTTGGTAGCAGCACTTTCTCACACAACTACAGTCTCCTTTCGTATCCGCAAGACATTGGTTCCAGGACCCTGTGCAGATAGCAAAAACCACACACACTCAAGTCCTTTATATAAAGTGGTACAGTGTCTGCATATAACCTGTGCATATCCTCCCATGTACTTTAAACCATCTCTAGATTACTTATAATACCTAACAAATCCCATAGTTATACTGCGTTGTTTAGGGAATAATGACCAGAAAAAAAGTCTGTACATACATGTTCAGTACAGATACAACCATCTATTTGGTGGGTTTTTTGTTTGTTTTTTAGTATTTTGTTTTTGAGACAGAGTCTCATTCTGTTGCACTGGCTAGAGCGAGTGCCGTGGCATCAGCCTAGCTCACAGCAACCTCAAATTCCTGGGCTCAAGCAATCCTCCTGCCCCAGCCTCCCAAGAAGCTGGGATTACAGGCATGCACCACCATGCCTGGCTAATTTTTTCTATATATTTTTAGCTGTCCAATTAATTTCTTTCTATTTTTAGTAGAGACGGGGTCTTGCTCTT
>NW_012144855.1:2925843-2926996 GCF_000956105.1 Propithecus coquereli | reverse complement strand
TTTTTTTTTGAAACATAGTCTCCCTCTGTCGCCCCGGAATAAAGTGAAGTGGCATCATCACTTGTGGAGACTGACCTGTTCCACTCTTGCTGGAACATATTTTCACTTTGTGTAGCTTCCTTCTTTACTTTCATTCTTTCTTTTATGTGATAAACTGTTTGTATAGAATTGCTCTGTGTTTGTGATCACTCCATCATCAGTCGACTCAGTACCAGTTCTCATTCTTGACAATGGGAACCAGGGGACCCAGGGAACATCCACATAGACAGACCTAACATTAGCACACAAACAGGATACACTGTGTTATTTCTCAAGTCCTTTTCATTAACATGGGGTAATAAATACTGACCTTGGACAACAGATCTTTGTTAAAGTAAAGGGTCCAGTTTGGAGACCTGAAACAAGAAAGGACCTAAGAACAAGATGAACTAGTAACTCAATGGGATCATCTCAGAGTCACTGGGGAATTGGGGGAAAACTGGTGGTTTGCAAGGGCTCTCCTTGATATCTAGGTTATATATGTGGATAAAAAATGCAGAATATATTTTATATTTTTGTAAAAAAAAAAAAAAAAAGAAGAGAAACAAATATATATATACCTATATGCTTGCATTTGTAAAAAGAAAGAATGAAAGGAAAAGCCGGAAATTGGTAAAAATGGTTATTTATAAAGGCAGGAGGAGGTAGAAACCAGATAGAGGGAACAGGTGTAATTGAAACTAAAACTTCTCTGAGTTTTGAATGTGTATATGCCTTATGTAGTTCAAGAACTAAATTAAATCAAAAAGAAAATAATGTCAGCCCTAGTTGAAAACAAACTGAAACAAATAAACTTACATGTTAATATATAACAAATTGGTAATATAACATAAATAAATATTTAAGGTAACTTCAGAGCATAGTAGTTCTTTTTCCTTTATTTTTAGTTGACAGTAATAATTATACATATTTATGAGATACAGAGTGACAGTTTGATACATGTATACACTATGCAATGATCAAATCAGGGTAATTAGCATATCCATCACCTCAAACATTTATCATTGTGTTGGGAACACTGAAAATCTTCTCTTCTAGCTTTTTGAAAATATACAATAAATTATTAACTATATGCACCTTACACTACAGTGCTATAGAGCACTAGAGCTAATTC
>NW_012144855.1:2916338-2924783 GCF_000956105.1 Propithecus coquereli | reverse complement strand
TTAAGCCTGATCATTTGCTGGAACATAACGCTTGAAGAAAAATCCAAGCTGCCTGGCTTCCAACGCCAAGTTTTTAGTGTTTTCTGGGCTTTGCTTGGCTTTAGTAAAAAGACATTTAATGTACTAAGATGAAACACGACGGTTGGAGGTCTGGTTCCATTTCCTCCTCCAGTTTCATCAGTGCAGCTTTTTTATTTGATCCAACCATATTCCTTTTACCACTTAGCTTTTCTGAACCTCCTTCCTGAAACCAAATGCTTGCAGCTATGCATGCCTGTGATGATTGATTCCAAATGTACAACCAAGGAAGTCAGAGATGGTGGTTAGTCTAGTTACATGAACAGAGACAGAATCCACAGTTGCTTTATTTTGTTTTGATATAGCACGATTTGGGCCAATTATGTAGGCATTTTACTACTCTCTTTCCACCTCTGCAAATGTGAGATCAAATTTATCTACTTCATAATTAACGTTTATTAAGTGCTTCCCAATAAACACATAACATTTATTAGGGTTCAAATTAACTCAACCAACTTTAACCCCTATCCTTCTGAGATGGTTTTTAAAGCTCTTTTGACATCTTCTTCAGAAAAATGGCATATTCAGTATCCACAATCCATTTCTTTTTCTCTTTAAAATTAAATTACTGCTACTTTATTTAGAATGAGAAGAAAAATTGTCACAGTGTATGCTGAACTCTTATTTAAGGTCTACCCCATATCAGTGATCACTGCATAGACCAGAGCATATGTTGTCACGCTCTAAGTCAGAATCTCCTGGGGAGCTCTACAAATCTACAGATTCTCAACCAATTAATAGTTTAATTTAAAACCCCTCCCTGAAGAGATCTAAGCAGAATCTCTATGGGTGGAGCTTGGCTTGGGAATCATTTACCAAAAGTTCTCCAAGTGATTCCGCTGCAGCCAGTCTAAGGATCAGCATTTGGGGATCGCTGGAATACCACATACCTGACGATGAGTTGGTAGATGTTACCTCTGCTAATCTCCTTCTGCCAGAGGGCACTCAAGCAACTTCTGGGTTTGATGTGGGAAATTCTTAGAGAGTCCAATGTTGCCAGAAAGTGTGTCACTTCTTGATAATGTTCCTGCTAGGAAAACTTCCTCAGCTGACTTTCAGATTTAAAGAATGGTGCAATGAAATATTCTTATGAAAAAGTATATAATGGGAGATGGGGAGAAAGGTGAGCCTTCTTAGAACAGAAGCAACACAAGCATCCATTACACTCTCATTCCTATGCAGAGTCTGAGAAACTCCAAGTTTACTCCTGTCCTACTTGCGGCAATGTGTTTCTGCTTAACAGCTAATTTTTGAGAGAACTTGTAAAAATCAGTATTTTAGTTCTGTTACTTACTAGATTAAAGCAGTGTGTTCCATCATGGGTACACATGCCACTAGTTGGACTTAGGATGATTTTAGGAACCTTTTATTCTAATACTTGGAAAACTGTGTCAACATGTATCAGAAAAAAATATACAATTAGCATATCAAACCCATGATTTCACAGATGTTACTCCGTAGAAGGAGAGTGCAGTAGGTATTTAAGATTTTTAAAGTGAATCAATTTTAAGAAAAATATTATATAAATAATAAAGTGGTACTCAGACATAGCTAATATTTATTCTTTCCATGAATATTTATTATCTATAATTCATGTGTTTTTGATAAAGAATCTAGACAAGTCTCTGTCCTCATCAACCTTCCATTCTTGTAAAGTTGAAATATGAATATAGGAAACACTTTATACTATTTTCCATATGAATATAAATATATAAAGTCACATCAATGAAAATCGTTCATCACCATATAGCATTTAGAAAGTTTAGGAAAAATATAATCTATTGAAAATACAGAAACTTCTGGTTTCAGTTCCAACACGTAAAGAGCTTGGAAGTCATCACTCTCTTCGTTACAAGAAAAAAAGCTGAACAAACTGAAAATCTGTCACTTTTCTTGGACTTATTAGGGAACAGAGGCCACAGGACAAACTGCCATCCCAAAATCTGGAGAAATAGATAAATATAGAGAATAACAGCTGAGATTAGCTTATCTCGAACAGAAGCCACTGGAGCTATAAATTGAGAGAACACTTGAGTGGTTGCTTTGATAAATTGCTGGGGGCTGAGTGCATGACAGTGAGAAACACCTGGGGGTCACAGTCTTAAGGGCCTCCCACACATCTGAGGGTTTTACCTCCAGGACCTCACCAGGTTCTCATGGTGAAGTTCTTCTCCAACCCCACCCCCATGACTCTGGCAGGGGGAGGGGGAAAGTAACCATTGTGAAATATGCCAAAGCATTCCCCAGAACTAAGGGCTACTCTGCAGGGGAAAGGACTTTACCAGAACCTCATCCCATCTGAAATAAGGGCATTTCCCCAACTCCAGACTCCTCTAGCCTTTTAGTCTCACCTAAGAGAGTGAGGTGAGAAGAAACACTGAAGGTGACAGCAGAGGGACACAAGCCTACAAAAAGACAGACTTAATCATAAGATAATGAACTACTTCCCCTTCCCCACAGCTTATCACCAGATGAACAGGGCTCCAATATGATAACAGTGGGTTACAGCTGAAATAGCTACAATAGATTCTATTTTAAAAGTTCTTAGGTTTTTGCAAAGACAACAGGGAGAACCAAAATAAGGACATTAGAGGAATTTGAAACTTGTGGCACTTACAGCTAAAGCAATTTAAAACTGCACAACTCCTAGCCAGGTTAACATCAAACCAAACATTTCAAGGCCTATTTACCTCAGTTCCTATTACCTGATACATCATCTAGCTTTCAACAAAAAAATCACAAGGCATGCTAAAAGGCAGGAAAAAACACAGCCTGAAGAGAGAAAGCAAGTATCAGAACCAGACTCGGATATGACATAGATTTTGGAATTATTAGGGAATTTAAAATAACTATGATTGATAGGTTAAAGGCTTTTATGGAAAAAGTAGACAACATGCAAGAACTGAGGAGTAATGTAAGCAGAGAGATGAAAATTCTAAGAAAGAATCAAAAGGAAATGCTAGTAATCAAAAACACTGTTAATAGAGTATGCAGAATGCCATGACAGGCTCATCAGACCACAACCGATGAAAGATTCAGTGAGCTTGGAGCTATGTCAACAGAAGCTTCTCAGATTAAAAGGCAAGGACAAAAAATAATGACAAAAAAAAAAATAAAGCAGAATATCCAAGAACTGTGGGGAAATTTCCAAAGGTATAACATATGCATAATTGGAACACCAGAAAAGAAAACTAGAGAAGAAATATTTGAAATACTAATGGTCAAGAATTTTCCAAAGTTAATGACCAAACCACAGATCCAAAAAGCTCAGAGAACATCAAACAGAATAAATACCAAAATATCTACACCTAGATATAATATATTCAAACTGCAGCAAACCAAAAACAAAATCTTGAAAGAAGCTAGAGAGAGAAAAAAACATCTTACAGAATGATACAGAAGGAAGGATACAAATTTTCAGGGTTCACTACCCATCTTTCCTTTAAAGACACATATTATCCAACTGTTAATGTTCTCCAACAAACTGACTTAAGAAGAACAAAAAGGCAGTCTTTAACTACAATATCAGTTGTCTTATTTAATGAGTTTAAATCAATAATAGTTTAATTCAAACATTCCCTTTTTTAACCATTTTAGTATAAATATTAATAATGTTGCTTCCGAAAGTTTCTTGGCCCTTGGATCCCTTTGTTTCACAACAGCTCTCCTGAGCTGTTATATTCCAAATTAAATGGGCCAGAGCCCTGAATGATTTTTAGAAATTATTTAGTCCCATTTAACCCATATGTTAACAAAGGATTATGTGAATTAGCTCTTATTACACCATGACACATTCTAAAAAGCACACAACATTTCATCATAGAAAAGACACTTTCTGAGACGTAGAATGAATGTTGTGCCTCAGTTATCCTCAAAATGGGTATAAGTCACTGGTCTACATGAGGAGTAGCACATCTCACATAGTAGATTTCATCAGTTGTATGACTTCCATACCCACCTCCACACCAAGCCTTACCCTCAGCTACTGTAGTGGACAATTACGGTTTTGTCTGACCAAAATGATACTCGCTTCTCTAGGGGACCTAGTTCCCCTTTCCAACCACCACGTGTCAATCACAATGCCTCATCCCTTGTTGGCCCCATGAGGAGGCATAAAAAAGTCAGTGGTCCAAGAAATGAGCACATCACCCAAGCTAAGCCAGAGTCATTCCCAAGACTGTTTCCACATAGGAACTGGAAAGGAAGTTCCTTTGCTTTTCAGACCACAGAACCCCACACTGCCTGCAATTTTTTTTTTTTAAGAAAAAGGCCTTTTTCAGGAGTAGAGAATAAAACTAACAAATAGACAAATAGAGATGGGAAAAGAAAGAAACAGATGAACAAATATGATGCTATTCAAACCCCTAAATTCAGGTGACCCCTAGACTACCTCTAATCTGCTTACTTTTCAGTGGTTTGTTACCCAAGCCAATAAATTCCTTCTACCAAAGCTATGACTATTTAAAATTGGATGTCTGTCACTTGGAACCAAAAAAGTCTTGAGCCAAATTCATAAACGTATGATTCAGATGAGAAACCTCTGATAATTTAAAGAGACATTTGAAATTAGGGAAGTTCTAGCGCCCTCTAGCCAGGGTATCTTGTGGCCTGTCCTCTTTCATGGTTCTCCTAAAGTGATTTGTTCCAAATGAAGCCCAGTCAGAAATAGGTTTACCATGAACATTAACAGCCTCTCCCAAGCACAGTTTCCTTCCAAGTTCTATGAGAGACCCCAGCAATATGTTCACATGGTCTTATATTTTTTATATTTGAAAAAAAAGATATTTAACCATAACAGGTTGGAGTGGCTGTAGGCATTTCTGGCATCTGGAGAAAGAAGAAGTAAGTTAGGGAAATACTTAATGTAGTTCATGTCATTTTGGTATATCATTAAGTCACTGCTTGCCTTAGCAGGCACGAATGGCATCCAGGTATGCTCTTGGAGCCCACCCTGCTGACTCAACAGTCAACACAACAAAAAGGTGCAGAGCCAAAGTGCTACCACCACAGGGATGTGCCCTGTAATGACTCATACTGAAGGATACAGGTAGCAGAGATAAAAGGTTTGAAATAAAAGCTAGTCCGTGGAAAATTTTTCTAGTCACCAGATGTCTAAGATAAGGAGAGGATTCCATTATCACTGATGCCTAGTCAAAATTCAAAGTACTCTACTGTCAGAAATATATTCCATACAAATGCATCATACTTTTCTTTTCTGATGAGAATAGCATATTTAATAAAGTTTGAATAGACCACTTTAACTTAAATTTGGAAAGACATTTCAATAAAACTAGTGAAAAATTATGATACCTCATTTTGATATCTATAATGGGTATATTCTTTTCTCATTTTTAGATTTATTAAATAACTAAAAGAAAATTCAGATGAAAAATGAAATCTGAAAAAGTGACAAAGAACAGTCATGTAACCAATTGAAATTATTTTGACATTGAAACACAAATGTTATTAATTTTTTTCACATTGTACCAAAAGTAGCAATCTATCAAGAAATAAAAATAATGAATAGGCTCTTGGGTTAACAATTATGAAGAGAAGTTAATCATATGAACATACTAGAAAATTTTAATTTCTTACTGATTTATCATGAAATACTGATATCAATGAAGATAATGCAAAACTCACAATATGATACTAAATGAAAACATTGATGACAAACCATTTAATGAGGGTCATTAATTCAGAATATTTAAGATTAGTCACTGTCCCCCAAAAACTTAAAATGCCATAAAACATTAGAGCTAATTATGATAGAAATTTTCCCAAATTTGACCAAAAATCCACAAAATTTATAAGACATTACTAATAACAAGGTGAAAAGCTGAAAGAAATTTTTCTGACCTATCATTAATTGAAAATAAATTTTAAACAACCATGCTACTAAAAGACTGAATTATCTCCATATTCTCAGTATAGAAAATAATATTTCACTCTATCTCTCACCATATATGGAAATCAACTCAAGATGGATGAAAGACTTGAATGTAAGACCTGAAACTACAAAAACAACAGAAGAAAACCTAGTGAAAACTCTCTGGACATTGGTCTAGGCAAAGAATTCATAACTAAGACCTCAAAAGCACAAGCAACAACAACAAAAATAAACAAATGGGACTTAATTAAAATAAAAAGCTTCTGCACAACAAAAGAAATAATCAACAGAGTGAACAGATCATCTGTAGAATAGGAGAAAACATCTGCAAACTATACATCCAACAGGGGACTTACATCCAGAATTTACAAGGAACTTAGCAAAAAACAAAAAACAAAAACAATTAACCCCATTAAAAAGTGAGCTAAGGACATGAATAGACATTTTTCAAAAGACAACAAACAAATGGCCAACAAGCATACAAAAAAATGTTCAACATCACCAATCATCAGAGAAATGCAAATTAAAACCACAATGAGATATCATCTTATACCAATCAGAACGGCTATTATTTAAAAAAATAATAATATATTGGCAAGGATGTGGAGAAAAGGGAACTCTTATACACTATTGATGAGAATGTAAATTAGTGCAACCTTATGAACAACAGTACAGAGATTTCTCAAAGAACCAAAAATAGAACTACCAGATGATCCAGCTATCCTACTTCTGGGTATCTAGCCAAAGGAAAAGAAATGAATATATAAAAAAGATACCTGCATTTGTAAGTTGATTACAGCATTATTTGCAATAGCAAAGATATGGAATCAATCTAAGTGTCCATCAATGCAGGATTAAAGAAAATGTGGTATCTATACAAAATGGAATAGTATTCAGCTGCAACAAAGAATGAAATTATGTCTTTTGCAGCAACATGTTGGAACTGGAGGCCATTATCTTAAGTGAAACAACTCAGACACAAATACTACATGTTCTCACTTGTAAGTAGGAGCTAAATAATGTGTACACATGGAAGCAGAGTGTGGAACAATGGACAATGGAGACTCGGAGGGGTGGGCGGGTGATAGAGGGGGCTGGATGATGGGAGGTTGCTTGGTGGGAACAATTTGTGTTGTTTCAGTGATGTATGCACTGCAGGCCCTGAATATACTACAAGGCAATACATTAATATCAATGTAGCAAAACAGCATTTGTACCCCATGAATATATACAAATAAAAAATAAATGGGAAAAATATATAAAAAAAGAAAATATTTCAAAATGATTGTCACATTAAGAGAAATGATTAGAAAGTATGCAGCCACATGTAAATTAAAATATTACAGTAGTGTACCAGATAAATTTTTAAATGTTATATTTCTGCATTTTGTGATGTTTGTTGTATTTGTCAGCTTTTTAAAATTTATCATTTTTTTCTCATTTGATATAAATATTCATGTCCATACCTAACTTTATAATTCTAATTTTGCATTTTTTTCTTAAAAGAACCCTTAAAATTATATAACTTTCAGGCCTTATAGAACCTGGATCCAATCATGGACACAGCCCTGTATCATATTAGTAAAATTCCAAGTTAATGTAGCAGATTTAGGATCTCTCTCTGCCAGTTCCCTTCACCCACCCATCTTAGCATCCATGTATAATAGGTGTTCAGTGGCCCCCTGTGAACTCCATCCAGTCCTAGAACCAAGATCTGAGCCTGTCAATATACTGATACAAACCTCCACAAGAAAAGGTTGGGTGTGGAAACAGTACTTTCTGTTGCCTCAAAGCTCAAATTGTTTGAAAGTAGTGGATCCCATGGTGATGGCGACAGCACTGGGCCTACGGCCTCCAAAACCTGCCTACTCAATAGGAACCATCTGATTATCAAGAGAGCTTCTACCACTCCTGCCGTGCCCAGAATGCTCCTTGCCTCCCTACCCCCTGACATTCAAATCACAGCCCTCTACTGTATTCCAGCAAGTTGAGAAACTGCCCCCTTCCCAAATCTCTTTCCTCCAAGCCCTGCCTGGCAACCAGCTCAGGCAATCTCCTATCCTTATAATATACAAATTTAATGAGGAGTGAGTGGGGGAACACAGGGCATGAGACAGGCTTCAAACTCCTGAGCTCAAGTGGTCTTCCTGCCTCAGCCTCTTGAGTAACTGGGGCCACAGGTATGCACCACTATGCCAGGCACACCTGGTGTTTTACAATAACAAAGAATATAATTCCCATATTCAGTGTTGGATTATCCAAAAGTAAAACTATACTGATACTTAGGGCTCTAGAAATGTAAGACTCCCGCCTTCAAGAAACAAGAAAAAAAATTTTTGAAAAAAAGAAACTGGCAGGGCATGGTGGCTCACACCTGTAATCCCAACCTTTGCGAGGCCGTGGCAGGAGGATCACTTGAGGCTGGGAGTTGGAGACCAGCCTGGGCAACAAAGCAGGACCTCCCCTCTACAAAAAAA
>NW_012144855.1:2910754-2912075 GCF_000956105.1 Propithecus coquereli | reverse complement strand
AAAAAAAAAAAAAAACAGGGAGCCTTGGCCCCTATCTAAAGAGACTATGATATACTTGATCTCTAAACAAGAAAGAATTATTTACTCCTAAATATTAGCTTTTGAGTTTCTACTGCCTTTCATGCTGTCTTGGCCAAAAGCTTATACAGGTTGAGCATCCTAATCTGAAAATCTAAAATCCATTACTTTTTGAGCACCAGCATGATACCACAAGTATAAAATTCCACATACAAGTACTTAACATAAACTTTGTTTCATGCATAAAATTATTTAAAATATTGTATAAAATTACCTTCAGGCTAGATGTGTACGGTATGTATGAAACGTAAGTGAATTTCATGTTTAGATTTGGGTCCCATTTACAAGGTACCTCATTACGTATACGTAAATATTCCAAAACCCAAAAGAAAATCCAAAACACTTCTGGCCCCAAGTATTTTAGATAATGGATATTCAACCTGTATAATATTTTTCTGTATTATGTTTCTATACCTTTCAGCTGAAAGAGATAAGAGTATGAAGTGCCTTTTTTGGAGGATATCACATAAAAGCTAACCAATCTCAATTCTTCTGAGCCCCAAAAGGTAGAAATATATTAATAACTACAAAATAATACAATCTTAGTGACTGATCTGGAATTTGTCTATAAAAAAGCAAACAATAAACAGCAAACAAAAAAGATGGAGAGCGATCCTCCTCAACACCAGGGTGCAAACAAAGCCTAGTTCTCTTCATCTCAGCCATTCCATTTCTTTACTTCCCAGCATATCACAGTTAATTAAAATTGTATTTATTCCTGCTGAAAGAAATATGAATTTTCCTAAGCTTTAGTCTAAATGGACAAATATTCTCAATTATCATCATCAATGGAGGCATCCATCTCAAAGCATCATTTGTAAAGTCATTTTATGTATCGATGACTCCCTGTGAATATTTAAGGAATTTGTGTTATATAAGCTGGAATTTATTTTTTGGACCATAAAGTTAGTCCTTAAAAGTCAAGATATTAAAAAATTTATAATACAAAACTAGAATATTTTCTTTGTGGATATGAAAACACAATAACAGAAACAGAATGAAGACCCTAGTAAAATCATTACTTTTATTTTTCAAAATGATGCATGATCCTGAATATGCATGCCTACTCCAGTTTTTTTTATCTTAACAATCATGAAATGAAAAATAAAATACAATTTTAGCAACAATTCCAAAAAAATTCCTATTCAATTACAGCTGTGTTTCTCATGCCCTAACTAAAATACTTAGCTTGAAAACTGCACTGTGATTTGCTGTTCTAATTGATGTATATTTTTATCTCTCT
>NW_012144855.1:2907650-2910704 GCF_000956105.1 Propithecus coquereli | reverse complement strand
ACCTTGCTTTATAGCTGAATGTTCTTTTATTTTTAGTTACATTTGACAAGGCGACAGTCCTCACTTCAATACTTTGGGCCTCAAAGGTCATATTCTGACCTTGGTCACATCTTGGGCCTTCATTCCCCTAACTGTGATCCAGAAGATGTTAATGTATGTTTCCACTGTACAAAATACACGATTAAGAAAGTTTGAGAAATGCTGGTTAAGCAAATTTCTTTATCCCAGGAGTTCTCAGGGCCTTTAACATGAGGGCATTCGTCACTGAGCTGACAGACTAACAGATACCAAGTTACAGGGAAATAATTCCAGGACTTCAATGCATAAATAGGCCTCTTAGTGTAGGTGACACAGCAGCACTTTCAGGAGCAGACATCAGCTTCCTGGGACTTCAAATCCCCAAGAAGCCTCCAAGCTACTGAAGTTTCTGCCTAAATAGTTAAAGATCCATTTCGATTTTTGAGTCTTTTTAATGTATCTCTTTAGAAACCCTCCTAACTGTTCTGCAGACTCAAGCCTTGCGTCTGCCTGTCCACCAGGTGCAAGCAACCAGTAACAACCTCGTTCATTCCCGAGTGCTCACTTGAGACTCCTGGAGCAAGGGCAATTTCCTAGGTTCCATATGCTCATCTACATAGGCATCCAAAAGGCAGACATAATGCAGAGCTTTCCCCAAACTCCTCTGGCCTTAGAAATGTGTTTTTTAGGAACATTTAAAATTATCTCAAGAAATGTCAGTTGCCATTAAACAGTGACAAGTTTTTTTTTTAAGGTTTCTGGAAATACTCGTCTTTTGACTCAGAGTTTCCTTTTCTTAAAGAACAAAATTTCCCTCCATTTAGAGACTATAATCTGTCTTCTCTTTGCTTCCCAAATTTAAAATAGCCAAATATTTCACAGTACTTTATTTAATTCTGGCATGTAACTCTTTGGACAAATTCACAAAAAGTGATTCTCAGGATGTATCAAATCTGAGGGAGGAATCCAAATAAATAAAGTTCACTCTAATTTCCAGGAAGTTCCATGGAACAGTTAGGTTAGGGCAGCAGTACTACTGACCTGCTTGATCCCCAGTTAAGCCCCATTTCTACTACTCAGCAGTTGCAGAACCCTAAGGTATTCAATTCCTCTAAGCTTGAGTCTCCCCCTTTGTAAAATAAAACTACCATAAGGTTTAAATGAGATAATGAATATAAAGTTTCCCAAACAAAGAAGGCAATTTTAAATTGACAATTTCTTTCTTGAATAATAGCTATTTAATTTTCTGCCTTTCTAAATCTCTTTCAAGTTTGTTTACTTCAGATCTCCTAAGACTCCTTGTTCTCCTCAGAGGCAGCAACAACACGCCTCCTGCAGCTGTGTGCTTTTGCCAAATAAAATTTTATTAGAGTTTTCATAATTTTCCCTGCTTCAATTCCTTTCATTCTGACCCTTCTTAGTCACTGAAAATTAGAATCAGTTTCACAATTTGTATAGCTACTTTTTTGGCGATAAATGTGTACATTTCTAACTAAAAATTGCTGCTTTTAACTAAAGGTTCCAACACTTCACAAATTACATCCTTTCATTTCATCTAAGGATGAAGTTTTCCTAATCCTATTCCTTTGGACTGAGCCCAGCCTCCCTAAAAATGAATTATATCTTGGGTAAGATCAAGAAGGAAGTGAAAACAGTCTTGTAAAACGGTCATCTAATATGGTGGAGGTTATTACCACTAGCTATGATGATTCTCCTCCAAATTGCATAAAGAAAAAAGTTCTGCCTCACCCAGATCCTTATACTGATCTGTCTTATTAAATTTCTGGTCTTTTTACTCTCTTGTTTATTAAGTAAAATCTCCCTTTGAAATCTGACTTTTATGAATGTCCACCAACTATTTCTTTCCATTCCTTTTAAGCCATTAAACATTTTCCTCACAGAGTAGAAAATAAAAGTATCTTGTTCAGTGGTCAGTTGTTCTTGTGGCACAGTATTCCCTGATGCTGGCCAAGTGTGCCCTGAAGGACCTGTGGGAAATCACACCTCCCCCACATTCAGCTCGCATGGCTGGGGAGGGATGGATTCCACACCCAGTGGGTCCAGACTGGCCCCAGCCAACCGCCACGCTGTATTTCCTGGTTACAGTGCCTGGTTTGGGGATGGGCCTGTGACTCAGTCAGAGCTGGTTCAAGACTCAGTGAGACCATGAGACAGAGGCAGGCAGTCCTCCCTACTGGGCTGAACTTGAAGGCCCGTTAGATATCATGGCCAGCGGTTTACATTGAGTTAGAAACTAAAGATAGCAGCAGAGCTAATAGTTGGAGAGCAACAGAGTCCAAGAGTCAATAAATGACTTTTTCCTTTGCAAACTTGAGTTCAATTTTTGTAATTGCAACTGAGATATTCCCAACTGATATACATCATATTTGACTACTTAGCAAAGTAGACAACATTAGCTTTTCACAACTCTGCCAGGTTAAGCAGAACAAGAATACTTGCCATTTTAAAGGTCAAGAAAACCAGCCTCCAGAGTGATTATACAGCATGGCCAAGGTTATATAACTAGTAAGTTACAGACTACAACTCAAATTTGTGTCTTGAGTCTTTGCTCTATCATAATTTTTACTTTTCTAAAAGCATAGAAACTTCCAATGGGCTTGCTCCTGCTTGTCTTACCTTCTTAGTTATATACCCAAGTGCTCACCCGCTGGTAGTTAAGAGAATTATAGACATTAAATTCTAGACATTATTAGGCCACCATGCCAAGGGGGAAATGATCACTGTCTACAATATTGTAAGCTTGGTCTTAAAAACAAAGTTATTAAGTGGCAGCACACAGCATACCACAAGTCAATTCTGGCCTTAAAGCTCAAAATGTGCAAGACCCCATCTCTACTAAAAATAGAAAGAAATTATCTGGACAACTAAAAATATATATATAGAAAAATTAGCCGGGCGTAGTGGCACATGCCTGTAGTCCCAGCTACTCGGGTGGCTGAGGCAGTAGGATCGCTTGAGCCCAGGAGTTTGAGGTTGCTGTGAGCTAGGCTGACGCCATGGCACTCTAGTCCGGGC
>NW_012144855.1:2898059-2904846 GCF_000956105.1 Propithecus coquereli | reverse complement strand
TCAAAAAAAAAAAAAAAACAACTCTCTGAGCCGGGCATAGTGGCTCAATCCTATAATCCCAATGCTTTGGGAGTCCAAGGCAGGAGGATCACTTGAGAGCAGGAGTTCTAGACCAGCCTGGACAACATAGCAAGACCTCATCTCTGCCAAAAAAAAAAAATTTAAATCTTAAAAAAAAAAACTTTTTTTAAAGAACAACTATCTGGGTGTTTTTAGGGTGACAGAGAAGATTAGACTTTAAATCCCAGATCTGCCACCATTCTCTGACAAACAGAGAAAGGAGACTTTGAAGTCAGAACAAAATTCAAATTCCATTTCCACATACTGACTAGCCATGTGACTCTGAGCAAGTTAGCCTCCCTGATTCTCAATTCCAGCACATGTAAAAGGGGGAAAATAATAACCTATATAGATTATAAGGAATAAATTATACACATACCCCCCACACACATGTTGTGTGACTATGTGTAAGGTGAATAGTACAGTGGTTCATAAACAACATCTCCCATCCTTTCCCTTCTTATGTGTAATATTGATGCCTCCTTCTGAATCTTTAAAATAAATCTGTCTTCCAAGTCCCTTTTAGTTCCTTAAATTTGAATCTGGAGAGCACATTTACATCTTTTCTCTCAAGCAGTGAGTGCTACACATGTACCATTTCACAGTATTTTAAAATATAAATATAAATGCTTTCAAAAATATCTTTTGCCAGTATCTTTACATAACACATCCACAATCCCTTTAACAACCCTTGGGGCCAGATGTGTTTTGAAGTTGAGAAATTGTTTAATTTTAGAAAGGTGACAATATGTATGTATCATATATTACATAATGTCCCCAGCAGGATGAAGGACAACAACCTATAATCAAACTTATCGATATTTCTGTACCAAGTGATATCCATACTAAGTGGGGTAAAGAAATACTATAAATAGTCTAATGTATTCTGGTAGGCAGAATTCTCAAGATGTCCCCCAAGATTCCCATTCCCTGGCTATCCAATCAAACACTAACCTACATACTGCATGAAGAGACTTTGCAGATGGAATTAAGCAAACAAACCAGCTGACTTTAAAACAGGGAGATTATCCTGGATTGTCTGAGTGGGCCCAATGTAATCACGTGAGCACTTAAAAGCAGAAGGCAGCAGCAGAAGAGTTGGTGGGAGAGAGATTGTGGAAGAAGATGGCAGGGTACAGATGAGGCAGAAGGGGAGGTCTGAGAGATTCTAAGCCTGAGAGCGGCTTGACTGGCCATTGTTGCCTCTGAAGGTGTAGGGAAGGGCTACTAGGCAAGAAACGCAGGCACCCCCTGGAAGAACAATCCATGGCCAACAGCCAGCAAATGGGTGGGAACCTCAGTCTTAAAATCTCAAGGAACTGAATTTTGACAACAATCTAAAAATGTTGGGAAGTATATTCTTCTCCAGAACCTTGACAAAGGAGCACAGCCCAGATGACATCTTGATTTAGGCCTGTGAGATTTTAAGCAGAGAAATCTGGCTAAGCCTACACTATACCCGGACTTCTGGCCCACAGAAACTATGAGATAACAAATGTGTGTTGGTTTGAGCCGCTAAACGCAACAGCGGCAATATAAAACTCATACGTGTATATAAGTTTTTAATGCCAAATGAGCATTATAAAAACCTTCTGTTTTCAGAGCTTTGGGGGTTTCACAATTGCACTGAAGGGATTCAGAACTATTCACTTCTGTTATTTAAACATATTCAGTGAGTTTACCAAGTTCATAAATACTAATAAGGCTTTGGAACTTTTACTAAAACCTTATTAGATACGCCTTTTAGATATAAACTCCAGTAGTAATCTCAGTGTCTCTAACTCACCTTTAGTCCTAAAGATTTCAAAGTTAGCCAGTCCCTTCGAGATGGCTGACCTCATGGGAATCCTTTCAAGGAAGTGCCTCTGTTAGCTAGTAAAAGTAAACAGTCATTGAATATCTCTATGTGCTAGGTACTATTCTGGGTGCTTCGCATGCATTAACCCATTAAATCTGCCTACTACCCTAGAAGACAGGTACTATTACCATCCCTATTTTACAAGTGGAGAAATACAGGCACTGAGCAGTTAAGTGACTTGCCCAAGGTCACATAGCTAGTAATTGGTATAGATTTTAAACCCCAGGCAGTCTGGCTACGAAGTAACCACTTGGGTACGTTTCCTCTCTTAGTACAGGTAAGATTTAATCAAACAACTACAACAAATGCAACATACCTTGCAACTCCAGAATTTACAGGCTAAATCTAGTCTGCACAAACTCTTGCACTGATCACTTTGTGAGTCTCAAAGTTCCAACAACATTCCCTTCAGTGCTACAAAATGAATATTTGTGTCCCCCCAAAATTTATACGTTGAAATCCCAATCTCCAATGTGATGGTATAAGGAGAAAGGGGCCTTTGGGAGGTGATTAGATCGTGGGAGTGGAATGGGACTATTTCCCTTATAAGAACAGACATGAACACAAAGAAATGACAAATGCCTAAGATGATGGATACTCCAATCACCCTGATTTGATTAATTCACCTTGTATGTATGCCTATATCAAAAACTCACATGTACCCTATAAAGTTATACAACTATATGTACCCACAATAATTTAAAAAAAGAGAAGAGACATGAAAGATGATTTTCGCTCCGCCATGTGAGAATACAGCAAGAAGGCAGCAGATATTACCTGATGCCATGGCCATGTTTCTATTATTGCAAAATAAACCCATGGTGACCGGCTGAGTGGCCAATTTACAATTTTCCAGCTCAACAGTGTAACACCACAGGTCAGGGAAAGTTAAAGAGGCCCAGTAGGAATCTCCTTTGATCTAATTTTCATAATGGCCAAATATGTTTAAAAAAAAACAAAAAAACAACTGGGCATGGTTTTCAATAAGATTTATCCAGAAAATATCTTTATTGGAATATGAAAACAGTTTTTAACTATTGAAACTTAAAAAAACGTTCCTATTAATATATGTAAGGAAATAGGTGGCATATAGGTACAGTGCTGAGGTTTGGACTACCTCAAGATAATGAGAATAAACTGTAGCAGGTGAATATTGGGGGGAAAACACTGGTTCTCAAACTTGAACCAAATCACCCAGACAGCTTCTTAAAACAGTTTCTTGGGTCCCATCCATCAAAGATGCTGATTCAATACTTCTGGATGAGGACCTTGAATGTACATTTCTAACAAGTTCCCAAGATGATGATGCTGGTCCAGGGACCACACTGAGAAACCACTGCACTATTTGGTCTGGGGTGGGTCAGGTATTGGTAGTTTTTAAAACTCCCCAGATAATTGTAATACACAGCCAGGATTGAGACCACTGGGCTAGGAAAAAAGTTAATGAGGAAGACACAATGGAAAATGACTTTGTATAACTAGGATAACCTGTCACGAAAGATAAGATGTCCTTGGGTTTGCAGGCTAATTTATAGCCTGTGAGAAGAGCCCTTTTGGATATCAAAAGGAGAGCCCTTCTGGACATTGCTCAATAGCAGTCAACAGTGTACATGAGGGAAAACCCTATACCACTCTATCCAGGCACTGTGATTTCCAAGACCATTTTTGCAGAGGGAGTGTTAGATCAACATCTGTTATTTCTCTAGAAGTTTCTGGTATTCATATCCATAACCATGTGTTACTAGTTAACGGAATGGCCTTTAAAAAACCATCACCAAAGAGCTGTTTCAAAGCCATTTCACCACATAGGCTTTGAAGAATATCTATTCATGTGATAAACTTTAATTAGGAAGTTTGTGTGATCATGCAAGGTACATAGCAAAATGAGAACTGAGATTTTCTGTGACCTCTATTAAGCTTTTTTGTCTGTTATAACAAACAAGTTGAGCTACAAGCTTTAGAAGAGACATCAAGGTAGGATTAGAGAAAAAGAACATTTAAAAAAGAAGAGATATTAATTAGATCTACATTAATTAGATCTACACAGGCAGAAAGTAATGGGGGAAAAGATTACTCAAGTGACAACAAGGATACAGATCTCCACAAACTTTGAATGAAGAATGACAACCATTTTCACAATTGTAGAATAGATTTCAATTAATACAAAATTTTTATAAAAAAGTTTTTTAGGTATGTCATATGCAAGAAAACTTCAAAGCTTTCATGATTAATATTATTAATACTTTCATTAGTTATTAATAGTTTGATTTTGTTCTTTCTTTAAATGACTATTGCTTGAGTGTTTGGGAATCTTTCCAAGAAGTCTGGTGTAAATATGGGTTCACAGGCTCAAATCATCCTTTGAGTAGGGCTAGTTCTGTGTATATCATGCTTTTTGTATAGTGAAGTTTAAGAGATATCACAGTGCTCAAAATCCTACTTTGTCTTCCTTCCTGTCCTGAAATACCACCTTTTAGAATCAATCCTTTGAGTCACCCCAGAGAGGCAAGGACATAATACATGGACTAAGAAGGGGGCTAGAACCCACCCATGCATCATCATGGCTTAATTTATCAGAGAACAGATATTCAACAGGACCAAGGTAAGTGGCTGACCACACTGCACAGCAGGGGCAAGGAGAGAATGTACATGATGGTAAAGTGATGGAAGGGGCCAAGTGAGGGCTGGCATGGCCTGAGACACAGCAACTTTCTCAGAGGGAAGTGACTGGCTTAGGTGGTGTCCAGAGTCAGGTAGCTAGATGGCAGAACTTCACAGTGTGCCCAGAGCTGTTCTTGGGCAACCTCACATACAGTATTTGTAATCTGATTATTCTTCTATTCACAGCAAAAGTTACTAAAATGTAAAAAATTTAAAGTAATTTATTGTCAAATCCCAGTGGAGAAGAATAATAAGATATACATGGATTAGTAATGAATAAAAGTCAATAAAAATTTCCAGGTTTTACTATTACGTGACCCATTATTTTTGGTAAAGGAGGCCCCTGTTGGATCAAACATAAAGGGGTATAAATTTAGTAGAGAGAGGGTTCTCATATCAGGAAGTCTGTGGAATGAACTAAGCAGCAGTATTACAACAGCATTCAAATCTATTTATTCTTTGAAAGTCGCCTTTATCCAAAATTATCTTTGGCAGACTCTGTTGGCTATCTCTCCAATATCTACCCCATATGCCACTAGCTAACAGAACCCTGATTCTCTCTTAGAGATTCTCTCTTATCCTGTATGACTCAGGGGAGGGGTGAATTCACCCCAGCTCCAGGGTAATCTTGATTAGTATCAACTAATCACAGCGGTACCTCTTCCTTTACTAAGGATTTGTTTAAGAGGAGGTTTGACCCAGTTCTGGCCAACAAGGCTTCCAAAGTTTCCATTAAATGTTCCCTGGCTCCCTACAATGACAGAGAGGAAGAGGTGGTCTTTTTTTGTCTTTTCTGGACCCAAGAATGACAAAGCCGCATAGCTGGAATCACATTTGGGACTGCCCTGCCTCTGGATTTAGAGTTATATGAGATAATCAATCTCCTTTTATTTAAGACCCTTTGAATCAGACTTTTCTGTTACTTTGAAGCCCAAAGTATTATAAAAATGCGCTACGGGAAAACAATTTACAAGTAAACAATAATATGAATAAGTAAAATCACCACTTACAGTAAACCTAAAAGCTAATACCACCTATGGAAATCAGGAATTATTTTGAGAAACAAAACAACTAATCTAAGCTTCTTATTAAATAGTTCAAAACATATCAAGTGTTTGTTTTCATGATTAATCAAACTTCCATACTACTATCAAAGTTATCTTTCTGAAAACAGTACTAATTTTAACACTCAAAAACTGTGACAGTCGTTCATTACCAATCAAAGTCCATATTCATTTGTAGGGCAATCAAGACCACCCTTAGGCCCCAACTTTATAAAGCATCTTGGTCTCCCAGCCCTCCCCACCTCCCTGAGCTTTATACAACTCTCCCCAGAAACACTTTCATATCACCAAATCACTGTTCCAGCTTTCCTCCGTTTTAGATAACCCTGCCACAGCAAAATCTTACACAGCTTAAAACCCAGAAAAATGTCAATTTTCCTGTGAAGCTTTCTCAGAAGCCCTTTACTGGGCAAGACTGTTCATTCTTTCCCTGGATTGATACCACTAGAATAACAGCTTTTATCATCTTGTGCTATAGATCACTGGATAACTGTTTCCTCTACATGGTCAAGAGCAACTTGAACACAAACATCATTTCTCTGATCTGAGCTGAATCTGATTAGGGTTTACAGATCTCTCATCAAATGTCTTTCAGTTGTGAGAGAAAAAGACATTAAGTATTTCACTAGTGGGTTTCAAAACTGTTTCAATCTTGGGGATAGTAAATATTTATTCCCTTAGAATTTTAATGTTTCTTTAAAATCCTGATTATTACCTCAAACGTTAATGGTTAACTGCCATAGCATTCTAAAAGGAGATATCTGAGATCTTATATTCCACAATTTAATTAATATCTTTAAGGCAACCCTCCCAAAAGTCAAAGAATTGAAATGCTTGTCATTTATTTGTGTGCTGGTACAATACTTGATTAAAAATAACGAATAGTGGTGGTTGTCAATCTTCGGCTTTTTTATGCAATAACTTAAAACAATGATGACATACAACTGAAACAGCAAAATTGAGACAAGGATCAGTCTATAAACTAGACACCATAAAAAAATAGAACTCAATTCTGAAGTACAAAGTCAACCTGGTTGTCCCAAAAAGTAAGTAGGCTCTCTTGCTGTCCCAGAATGCACAGACGCACTTAAAGATTAATAGGGTCAAATCAAAAGAACATAGGAACCAAAAGGGCTCTTACTAG
>NW_012144855.1:2892984-2894589 GCF_000956105.1 Propithecus coquereli | reverse complement strand
TGCTTGTAAGTGTGCTAAAATCTCCAGATTCCCCTATTAAAGGAAAAGAAAAGGTAATGCTAAAAACATCTAGAGGTCATATGAAAGATAATGTGTCTGCACTAAGGATATACTTTTAAAAACAAACAAAATATCGGAAAGCTTAAGCCGATCATTAATATTAAAGTGTATAGGGGCCTGATTCCACTCTGCTCAGCTCTGACCCATTATTATAAAAGGGCAAACTCAAGCCACGCACAGTATCCTCCCCACCCATGAGTTTGGCTCTCCGAACCCTATAAAAGGCTATAGTCCCTGGGGTCCTGTTGCCTCTAGGATTCCTTCCAGATGTTCCTGCAGAAACAATTTTCCAGGTCTTAGCTTAGTCCTGGTCTCTTCCTTGGATCACTCTCTAGCTCTGTGCCATACATATCGATGGACCTTCCAGTGCCTTCCAATCCAGTCCCCCTTTGCTCTGGGCTTTCCAGCCAAAGGCTGTCCTACTAACAACCAAGGTCACCCTGGGCTGACCCCAGGAGACGTTCTGTCTGTGAGAGGAATTTAGTTTGGGATTCACAATTTAAAACTATCACTTTTCAACTTAGAACAAACTGTAAGAAATGAAATATGCCTCAGGTTAAGGTATAAGAAATGTGAGTTCTACATAAAGTTCCTTAGGGTATTCTACCAACGGTAGAATCTTACCCCTTAAAAAGTTTCAAAAGTTCAATACAGATTTCAAAGGGAGAGTTTTATTATAAGTCAAAAAACATAAGATCACAGTCATGGGAAGTATAGAACTCTTTCCAGACTTGCAGCGAACATGAAATGGAAAGCCTGAGTAACTATTTATACTTGACATAATCACTCCTGCAAGATAGAATTTATAGAAAAACAGCTGTTATAGTACCATTAAAAAATAAAAAAGCCACTTTGGAAAACAGTTTAGCATTTCTCACAGCATAAAACTACCATAGGACCCAACTATTCCACTTCTAGGTATCTATCCAAGAGAAATGAAACGTATATGCACACAAAGACTTGCATGTCAATGTTTATAGCAGCATTATTCACATTAGCCGAAAATTGGAAGAACCTAAATGCCCATCATCAGGTGAATGGATAGTCACAATACGATAAATCAATATAACAACTTTCAGTAGCAAAAATGAATAAACTACTGACACACGCTACATCATAGATAAACTTAAATATGCCAAGTGAAAAAACCCAGACATGGGAACATACATTGTATGGTTCCCTTTATAAGGAATGTCCAGAAAAGACTTATTTATAAAGATGAAAAGTAGATTAGTGATTACCTGGGGCTGGTGGTAGGAATGAGCAGTAAGTGTAAATGAGGATGAGAGATGTTACTAGAGAAATAAAAAGTGTTTTAAAACTGATTTATGGTGATTGTTGCACCACTCTCAGTAAAGTTACTAAAAATCATCGAATTGCACACTTGAAATGGGTGATTATAACATATAAGATAAAATTGTTTTAAAAAATCAAAAGTATTTAATTTTATGCAATCGGTATGTTCCTAAAAGTTTCTAGGTTATATTTGATAAGATAACCATGAATAACAACAGATAAAGGGGAAATTTTAGAAATTATTTTCAA
>NW_012144855.1:2889763-2892703 GCF_000956105.1 Propithecus coquereli | reverse complement strand
GATAATATGCTTCTGTTCAATAAAGTTCTGCTACACTCCCACTGCCATTGGCCATACCTCTGCTAGCCACCTTCACACTATAGCATCACTATTTGCATTTCTTCTCAGACGAGACTGACATGTCCTTGAGGACAAAAGACCTTATTTTTTTGTATCTCTAACCCCAAAATCTAACAGAGCGTGCAGCATGTGGTAAGTGCTCTACAAACACTTGATAGATAGATGAATGAATTATGAATAAATGAGCAAATAAATGAAGAAAGGATTAAGTACTATGAAACAAATTCAATTCTGATACTTTGAAGCTTCAAGTTACTTACTCAAGCAACAATCAGCACTAATGTGTTGAATTGGAATATAGAGTTTTTAAATTGCATATTACCTCTGACAATGATGTTAGTAACAGTAGCAAAGAAAAACAAACGTAATTAGTTCTCTATTAACCAGGATATAGCATGTTATGTGTATTAATATAATATTATATATAGGAGGAACTTGAGCACAGGAGTTCAAGGCTATAGCGTGCAATCATCATGCCTGAGAACAGCCACTGCACTTCAGCCTAGACAACATAAGGAGACCTCTTCTCCAAAAAAAAATTAATTAAAGGATATGTAATAATACAGCCTAAAAACTTTAAGTATTCAAGAAAATGCTATATATGAGTATAATAAAAACATACTTGTACATAAAAGAGTCTAATTTTTTGTTTCTGTTTCTGAAGACATCTCAGGATCTTAGAGTGCTCCAGGCTAATCATTATGAATAAGAATTATGACTATACAATGCTATAAATATAAAATGTACAGAAGATTGGGCCCAGTCTGTACTGGTCCTCTGAATGTACGATGAATGTTACTTCAATTAAATTTAAATTCTTTATATCAGTTTTCCTTTTTTTATTTTTCTCTCATTAATCATTTGACAAAAATGAGGATAAAAATTAGTTATTTAAACTTTCCATCTGTTTATTCTATACACATGGAAACTTACCACGAATTGTTTTTATTTGGGAAATAATGTTTTCATTAGAGAGCCCATTCATAAATAAAAGCATGATTGCATATCATAAGCTCATTCAAATATCCTATATCTTATATTTCACCTTAAAGAACCAAACTTAAAGTGGAAACATCTCTGATTAAAGAATAAAGCTTGATTATTTTTAACTTTTAACTCTGAAAACAAGGCATATGCAAACAGTAGAATTGTTACTTTGCTAATTCTTTTTCCTTTGGGACATTAACAGAGAAAACGAAATAAATTGATTTTTTAGGGGAAATTTTCCGTTTTTGTTTCTGCCCACTATTTCTCTTTTCAAAAAATACAGTGGGAACGCTAATTCTCTAGGGTAGAACCAAAGGAAGTTTCCTGTTACAGAGTTATTTTACCATGCCTACTGGAAAGGGGTATGTATGTGAATTGAAGAGGCTCACCTGCTGCTTCTACCATTGCTGACAGGGATACCAGACCCCCGGAGCACCAGGGGAAGAGAAAAGGGCAGGGGCAACACAAAGAATAACCTTAAGGTCTCTACTGGCCCCATCTCTCCACCATCTCTGAATTGGATAAAATTTAAGTTGAGATAATTATTGCAGTTAGTCATCACAAGAGTTTCTTAAAACAAAGTGTGAAAATATGACTTACTTTAAAACACTCAATTAGTATGCAAATACATTTCCATAAAACATTAACTTAATATGTATCTTCCATAAGACAAGGTTCTAATTTTTTATCCCTGAGAGCAAGGGATGTGGTCTGGCAAATGGCACTAACGGAATGGGTCCTGCATGGGGTTGTTACAGCAACATCCTCAGGGAGGTGCATCACGGTGCCTTTCTCTGCAAAATCTCATAGCTTTATAACAGGCACCTAGGTACCGTTCATACAACTGTATTCAGGCCACCATGCTGCAATAATGCAAATGACACAATTCCTAACATCAAACCATGATGCCATCCCTTGCTGCCTACGGATTCTCATCCTATGCTTTTGGGACCATTTCTGTGAAGGAAGTTCAAGCTGATCTTCCTCCTCTACAAGTTTCCAAGAAGAACCTTGAGCCTCTTTGAAGCTTTCATTTTAATGGCCAGGATGTTAATCTTGCTTCGTTTCTTTGCAGTGTATCTAGCATTATCACTTCTACACCATTATCACTTCTACTTCTTCAATTTTAGGCAAAATAAAAGAGTCAATTGAGAATAACGTGGCCACATTCCCTGCCTGAGAATGGTTACAGTTAATGCTCATGGGACAAGAATGTACAGTATAATCTGCCACACCAGATCTCACTGGCTGAGAAAATATGCCAACAGGTGAAGCCCGAGAAAATGTTCAGAGTGTACAGTAACAGACTGATACATACACACACACACACACACACACACACACACACACACAGTGAGAAAAATATTCCAGAGACAAAGAGCAACAAGCCAGCTCTGTGCAGATGGTATCACCTGGGGGTAAGCACACACCTTATATCTCACACTAAAACACGTCTTTACTATAAAACAACACATATAGCTACTACAGAACAAGTTTCCAATTACTGAAATTGGATCTTTTACCTTGCAAAGATTTTGTTCACCCAACATTTTAATAACCCTATCCTAAACTTAAATTATATTAAATATGTCTAGGGAACCCAATTCTCTGTACCTGGCAAAGTTCCCTGTGGTTGGGCTGTACAACTATCAGTGCTAGGTAATTTAACAGAGTTCAATAATTTGGCACCTGAGAGAAAAATAGTAGTGAGCACTGATGATTAAATCTTCAACATATCTCCTAACCACTGTAAAACCTCGAAAGAGTTTCTGTGCAATTAGGCAAAAACATTTAACTACAAGTTTCACTTTTGCACATTAAAAGTGTTAACTGTATCTAGGAAATTACATTTTTAACTCGTCTAATCTGTAACACAAAAATATACACCAATCA
>NW_012144855.1:2883554-2887658 GCF_000956105.1 Propithecus coquereli | reverse complement strand
TTTATATAGATGTATGTGTGTGTGCATGTGTGTGTGTAATTCCTATACTATTCAAGATAATGTTTCAGGGAATTTTTTGTAAGTGAAAAAATTCATTTCATATAGCTTTTTAATTCTGATATAAAAAAGACTAATATCAATCTCATTTATGACTGTAGATGCAAAAGTTCTAAATAATGTAACAGCAAATCTATTTCAGCAGTTAATACTGGGGTACCTGAAGAGACTGAATCTTAAAATTTTAAGCCACAAACTGCCTTAAAATGCAGTAAGTTGCAGCATTCTACAACGGAAACTAGAATTTGCAATTGGGCAGCCCTCCCTTTTTTGGATGAAAGTCCCCTAGTTAAATCCTCTAAGTTCTCCAAACCTCTGGGAAAGCTTGAAGGAGTAGAGAAATGCAATTGTATTTGCCTCAAGAGGCTAACTGGTAAGTTGTGCTTCTACACAAGTTTGTTGTTTGTCAACTTGCCCCATTCCTGAAAACTACTGTCTGTCCTTGTTTAGGCATTAGATCAGAGAAAATTAGGAACCAGAGCTAAAGCAGGAAGGTTGTGCAATCTGATCCATTATTCATTTCATGCTGGATGAAAGACTGTAACAAGCAAATGTATTTGGGGTTCTGAGCTGTGGGCATGCCACGTGTGATATCAGTTAAAGTTGAATAAGCCATACTTCGGGGGAAAAAGTACTATCAAGCCATGGGAGACAGATCCTAACTCTGAGAGTAGAGGTCCAATTTCGCTTTCTAGGAGTGGATGACCCCACTGCTTTTCACCCTGAGGCAGAATGGCAGGTGCCTTGAACCAGGGAAAGAAAGGATTTGCCCTTTTCTCTGCCTGGCTCTGAGCAGAGCATATGCCTTTGATCTCCCAATGGTGACACACACCCTCCACAAGAAGGCCTCTGGATGGGTATGGGCTTGTGGGTTCTTGATGTAACCACTCTGGCAAATGTCAGCTGCCATCACTGATGCAGGGCAACTGTGCTGAGCAGAGCAGCTGTCATGAGGGTCACTGCAGGGATCTATCAGTGGCAGGAATGTAGTGGCAAGACAAAAGCCCAGAGACCGACTCTCAGAAATAGCTAAGGGAAACATTTGGGGATAGAAGTAATTTACAGCAGAAAGGTTAGCAGGAACTTATTCCATAATAATTTATATAAAAACATGAAGTATAATTCCATTTTATAGTTACAGCTAGAGAGGTCAGTAATATATAGAACACAACAATGAATTATCCAACATGACAAAGTAGAGTTTATCCTCTGTAGTCAAGAATAATCTTTTAGCAATGGGAAATATTAATATAATAGATCACAATAGGTCAAATAAGAAAATTAAATGTTCACTTTAATTGACTAGAAAGACATTTGATAAAATCTAATATCCATTCCTGTAAATAAAAACATACAAAATTTAATAAGCAAGATACTGCTTTAACATGATAAAGACTAGCTCTCACAAATCAATATCAGCATTCTACTTAAAAATGAATACTACGGATATTCGTATTACAAAAATAACCAAGACAAAATTGCTATTATCACCAAATTATACAGTTCGGAAACCTTTAGGAAAAGCTGTGAGGTAGGAAATAGCAATAAGTATCATTTTGAAAAGGAAAAAGCCCTCTCATGATTTGCCGTTTGTTTTATTGTCAAACTGAAGTGTTACTGTCAAACCCAAATAATGAAAGCCAGGAGCAACAATAAGAAAGTCAAATAAGGTGCAACACAAATCAATGGCTTTCCTAAATAACACCAATAACATTATAAAATATGATTGAAAACTATTATATCCATAATAGCAACAAAACAATTCTCAGGAAAATACTCTAGATGAAATGTGCAGGGCCTATAAAAACCAAAATACTAAATTTTACTGAGAGATATAAAAGAATGCTTAATTTTTTTTTTTGACAGTCTTACTCTGTCACCCAGGCTGGAGTACACTGCCATCATCATAGCTCACAGCAACCTCAAACTCCTGGACTCAAGAGATCCTTCTGACCCAGCCTCCCAGGTAGCTGGGACTACAGGCATGCGCCACTACGTCTGGCCAATTTTTCTATTTTTAGTAGAGACAGGGTCTCCCTCTTGCTCAGGCTGGTCTCAAACTCCTGACCTAACCAACCCTCCCACCTAAGACTCCCAGAGTACAGGTGTGAGCCACCATGCCCCGCCAGAATGTTTAAATTTTTAAAAAATATACCATGATGTTGTATGGAAAGACTTGGTACTATAAAAATGTCTTTTTTCCAAATTAAAATATAGGTTTAGTGATAGTCCAATAAATTCTAAAGGAGAAGTGACAAAATTGTTCTTAATTTCCATTTTAGAAAAGGCAAAAATATCTAAGAAAATTCTGCAAAAGAAAACTAATGAGAGATTTTTCCATATCAGCTATTAAAACACATTATAAAGCTACAATAAATAACATGATGGTACTAGGCTCTATAATTAGTGAATATATCTTCAGAAGATACTGCTTCAAAAAAAACAATAAAATATATAATAATCGAATCTAATGATTTAAATGAAATGATCATAAGCCAGTACGGGGAAGGAGTAAACAATGCAACAAATGGTGTAGGAGAAATCAGTAACTTCTGCTTAGACTTTCATCCAAAGTCTTTCTGTTGCTTATTAGGACTTAGATATTTTGGCTCCTTCTACTTTTTCAACTTCATTTAATAACTCTCTTGGCTCTCCCTGTTCCAGCCTCCTAAGCCACCTTTCGGTCTGTCAATCATGCTAAGCTTTCTCCTGCCTCAGGGCCTTGACCTTTGCTGTTCCCTTTGTCTGTGGACCCCTTAACATTCAAATGTCACTTCCTGACAACCATTGCTCAAACACACCCTTACTCTCACAGGAGGCACTCTCCATTAATGGTACTGTCACTCTCTGAAATTAACTTATTTAACATGTTCATTGTTTGTCTAACTAGATGCAAGTTCCCTAAGAGTGAAGTCCTTACTACTTTCTTTCTCCTGAGTCCTCAGGATCTAGAAGAGCTCTTAGTACTTACTAGGGGCTTAAAAAATTTATTTATATGTGTGCGTGTATGTGTGTGTGTGTACATATATCTGTAGGTATATGTATCTATATGTATGTATATACAAGTGTATGTATGAAATGAAGGATCCCAAATTATTCACAGATTTGTCTTTCACACAATAATTTTGTATTAAATGTACATATGAACAAATATTCACCATAATAAATTTAGTGGAAGAAGATATTGTTACAGATTAATAACAGTGAAAAATCTATTGTTATTCAGTATCATCACATAACATCATCATTTAATTATAATCTTATCCTCATCACTTATTTTTATCATCACCCACACTGTAAATAGAGCATGGTTAAGTAAATGAGACTCTTCCAGAGCTAACTTTCAATTCTAATTGAATTCATAGCCTATCTTTTACCCACTGTGATTCCTACTTTCCCTGCAAATCCAAGGGCCCCAGAGTAAAGCAAGAGGTGACTAATGGGCAAACGATTCCCCTAAATGAGGGAAGACAAGACTAAATTTGCTCATTTGAACAGGATTTGGGTGTTCCTTGTCTGACCTTGTTCCTGCTTCCCCCCTGCCCCCGCACCACCTCTCATTCCGCATGGGCAACCCCATCTGCCGACATCTGTCATGTTTGAGATCCCAGTAGTCCTCCCACTCCTTTGCTGCGAAATAGGAAAAAAGAGACTGCTGTAAAGATCACAGAGTGAAAGCATTTTGTTGATATTGAAATAAGATGAAAGGGTGAGAATCTATAAAATACAGTCAAAATTTAGGAGTTGGATCATCCAAGATTTGAGAGCTGTACAACAGAATACCTTCCAAAAAAGCAAGCTATAAAAGATGGGTTCTTTCTAATTATGCTGTTTCACATCATAAAACAACATAGTCTACATGTAGTGTCTGCTTCTGTGATTGTGTGTTACGTGTGTTCAGGGGGCGGTTTCAGGTACCCTGTTGTAAAAAGTTTAAAGAGTACTGCTGAAATGAAATTTTTTTCAATATTCTTACATTGCTTTGGGCAGTTTAATTATCCACTTCTTGAATAATAGGAGAGAGATTTACAAGAAAAACTTGGCCCC
>NW_012144855.1:2881241-2882094 GCF_000956105.1 Propithecus coquereli | reverse complement strand
ATGAGCACACTATAAGCTTCTCAGCCCAGGCAACCTCCATTTATGCTATTATTTTATCCTTCATATTTCTTATCATTTTGAATTTGCATAGAAATAAGAAAAATGTCCAATAGAGAAAAAAATACCTCAAAAGAAATTCTACTTTATCTTCAGTATTCTAAGCTTCATGCTTTAATAAGTATGGCCATGCATTTTTCCTTCAGGAATGGAAAATTTTTGGACTCAAGATTTCTCTAAAGGAAGTGAGGCAGTTTGGGCAGAATGAACAGGAATGAATAACCCTTCTTTGAGTACTGAAAGTCAAGGAGTTACAAATACCAGGAACCAGAAAACACAGGGGACTATCCAATACGAACAATGACTTAAAAGAGGGATGGAAAAGCATCATTGAAATACAAACCTAGGAACCTGACTTTCGAAATCACACCATGATATATATGCTTAGCTTTCAGAAGCTAGTCCCAAACGTTTATTTCCTTTTCTTTTTTGCTGCTCACTCTTCTCCATCCAGTCATCTCGTCTCTGTCTCCTGGCTAATCCTAGCCTCTGGTTTCTGAGTCAATTTGACCTCTCCGCCTTAGTAATTTAGCCCCTCTGCTATGCTCCAGTATACAGCAGTCAAAGAGAGAAAATCTCTGCCTTTAGGGAGCTTACATTCTAGTGGGAGGAAAAAGGCAATAAACAAAATAAATAATTAAAATCTCAAGTATTAGATGATCCCATGTCAATGCTGGTAGTCAAACTTCTTTGACCTACAAAAATGGCAATGCCATTAAATGGTGATAAATACTATTTTTAAAATGAAGCAGAGGAGAAGAGGTAGTAGGGTAGATGGGGGAGTGAGGGAAAGGAG
>NW_012144855.1:2876555-2879625 GCF_000956105.1 Propithecus coquereli | reverse complement strand
GTTTAACTTCCCAAACACTAACAGTAGTTACATCTAAACAGGCCTAAAAATTGAATTTTTGTTTATGTTTCTACAGTATACAAATTTCTAAAATAAACATGTATAATTCTTATAATGAGAAAAAATAACAAATATTTTAGAGATGAAAACATCTGAGCAACTGCACAGAGTATGTGAGGCCAACGGTGCTGCTGTCCCTGAGAACCAGCCCACCACAGGAGAGACATCCCAGGATTCCATGGGGGCAAAAAGGGCTCCTCAACCATCCTTGGCATTTCATACACAGTAAACTATGGGATTATGTAAAAGCAGAGAGTTTAATTAACAATAATAAAGCTTTTTGGAAAGAAAGGCTAATTCTTCTGTTTTAAAATCTTTGAAAGTAGGGGTGGGAGAATGCTGTACCTGAGTTTCTAACATATTCCAATCCTCATAAAACCCAAAAGATGAAGAACTATCCGGATACCTCTCAGCCTCATCAATCATTTAACTATAATTTCCAACTCTTCCCAATTATCACTTAGGCCCAACCAAACTTTGTCCTTTTTTACCTTTTTTATGATAGTTTTTGGAGCCACACCTTCCTCTTCGTTTCCACCTCTGCCACAAACTATATCCCCCTGATCTTTCTAAAGCTGATTCCTTACCAAAACTCCAAATGTTAAGTCTCAGATTTTCCGCTTTATCAAATTCAAACCTCCTCTCCCTGGATTTCAAGATCCTCCACAATCACCTTCCCCTCTCCCAGCACAATGGTGCATGAATTTCCAATCACCCACCTGTGCCCCATCCATGCTCAGTTCTCTCTTTTACTCTTTAATTCAAAAGCTATGTTCATTCCAACTTTTTCTGTGGCTTCTATTCATTAAGCTGAGCCCTTTTCTGAACCAGACCCTTCATAGAAGCTGTTTCCCAGAAATGGCCCTGCCCATCCTTCAAGACTTGGATCAAGTTCCTCCTATGGTCTGTTGCCATAACAAAATACTACAGACTGCTGGCTTAAACCACAGAAATTTATTTTCTCACAATTTTGGAGGCTGGAAGTCCAAGATCAAGGTGTTGGTAGATTTCGTTTCTCTAAAGCCTCTCTTCTTGGCTTGCAGATGGCTGTTTTCTCACTGCGTCTTCACAGACTTTTCTTTGTATGTGCGCATGCCTGGTGTCTCCTCCTCTTCTTATAAGGACACCAGTCAAAATGGATTAGGGCCCCACCCTTATGATCTCATTTAACCTTAACACCTCTTAAAGGACCCACATCCAAATATAGACAAATTGGTTAGAGTTGTAACATAAGTATTTGGGGGTAGGGGGCACAATTCAGTAAATAACATTCCTCTTTTATGAAGTCTTTCCAACCTCTTCTTACAGCCTCCTCGCCTGCTCCTCACTACAGGTGGGTATCATATCAGGGCCTCACTACTGACTAGCATCAGGTACTCAATTAGTATCACCTGTCTGAATGACTCATTTGAGGGTGTTTTATCAATCACTTGGATGAATAAATGAACAACAGCTGAACAGCCATAAATTACCTGCTTAAAGAAAAGCACTCTTTCCATCAGGGTTGCTCTTAATGCCATGTCAATGGATATTATTATTCCTTCTATCTAAAAGCTCTTTGAGTTTCCTGAAGTGCTAACGATCATGTTTTGGAAACAGCCCGAGGAAAGCCCTGCTTACCAGAATTGATGTCTCAGTTAAAATGAACCTCTCCCTCCTCCATTCTTCCTAGACACTTGGACAACTGTTAAAGCTCTTATCTTGGTTTCTTTTGAATTAAAAATATTAATGTTGCCACTTTGTGGTGAAAAGGGCAGAGACCAGATGTTATTCATCTTGGTATCATGATTATAGCTTCAATCAGGGTAATATTGCCATTCTTTTTTGGCAAGGTATTTACTGTTTGCATTAATTGTAATTCTTATATTTTCTTTTTCCTATAGCTCCATGTTACATCTGATATTTTATTTTATTGACCTTAGCCATGTCCCAAGGAGAAACCCATATACTTAAATTCAAAGGAAAATCCATTGACAACATGCTTAACTGCTATTTAGTAAAAATGTCTGCATTATTGATAGCAACAGGAAGAGGAGTATGTTAATATAGTTTTAATGTAAGGCAAGCTTCCTCAGACTGTATACAGAATGTTTCATTCATTTCATTCTTCTCTGAGAGTCTTCCAAGTGCTGGGAACTATTTAGATATAGGGGACAAAGTGGTGAAGAAGACTGACCATGTTTCCGTTTCGGTACAATTTATCTTCTAGTAGAGGGAGACAGAAAATGAACAATTAAATGGAAAATAAATTTAGAAAATAGGTACACTATCCTCAGATTTAATAAAACAGGGAAATGCTGTCAAGAATGATCAGGGAAGATGAGGGTCTGAGGTAGTCCTAGAAGGCCTCTTTTAAGGAGGTGACATCCAGGTGACAACCTTAATGAGTAGAAGGGATCTGTGGTGGGCAGAATAATTGCCCCCACTTATGACCACACCCAAATCCCCAGAACCTATGGACATGTTACCCTACAGAGCAAAAAGGATCGTGAGATGGGGAGATTATGCTGGATAATCCAGATGGACCCAATCTAATCACATTGGTCCTTATAAGAGGGAAGCAAGAGGGTCAAAGTCAGAGGAGGAGATATGATGATGGAAGTAGAGATCAGAGTGATCTGAGGAAGAGACACGAACCAAGGAAAGCAGCCAGCCTCTAGAAACTAGAGAAGGCAAGGAACAAATCTCCTCTAGAGCCTCCAGAAGGAGCACAACATTGCCAACACCTTCTTCTCAGCCTCATAAGACCAGGAACTGTAAGACAATAATTTTTGTTGTTTTAAGCAACTGAGTTTCTGGTAATGTTATAGCAGCAATAGGAAACTAATACAGCACCACTGGCACTGTGTTTGAACATTTAAAAGAGCAGCTCCAAGGACAGGAGTGGTAGCTCAGGCCAGTAATCCTAGCATTTTGGGAGGCCAAGGTGGGAGGATCACTTAAGGCCAGGAATTCAAGACCAGCCTGGGCAACATAGCAAGACGTTGTCTCTACAAAAAAAAAAAAATTA
>NW_012144855.1:2874909-2876505 GCF_000956105.1 Propithecus coquereli | reverse complement strand
ATAGCACATACCAAAGTCCTACGTCTTACATCCTTTTTAAAATTAACTGGCAGTCTTCCACCTAGCCGGTTCCCCAACATAAATGACTAGGCTCAAATTCTCACTTTCAATCTAATTGTCTGAACTTCTGGCCTCAAACTTTCTTCCTGAGCTGTTGTATAGTTGCTTCCAGCAAAGTTATGGTCCAATGCTGCCCAGCTGAAAAACACAGACCTGGCAGAACCCTGGTCTCTTCCATTTGTCCATGATAAGAGTGGGATAGACATCTTTTTGTAAAAAGTGAACAGATAACTAACCAGATTAAACACTACACTTACCCAAAGGCAAGAGATTAACTGCAATGATTTATCAAAAGCCCCTTCCAAATCTAAAATTCTAGGTAGACAAATGACTATTTCCAAAATTATATTGTATTTACAGAATAATCTCAGTACCCTAAACCTCACAGAAATCCACACCCAAATCAAAGCATCTAATGGACACCAGGTATTATTTAGCATCACATATCATGCTGCCAGTCCTCTGAATCATTAATCAAAAAAGTATAACTTTCTCTTCTTAAGAAAGACACTACAATACTCAAAGTATTATTTTCATAATTTATTGTCATTCATAGGAAACTTAGGTCACACAGTCTTATACAAAATACTGGAGTAACTCTTGCCTTCCATTTTACATTCTTAAATCTGTTATAGCTGTTCAATTTCAAATGAATATCTACTGTTATTTGTCAGACTTTATAACACACAGTCAATAGATACAGTTTTAAATGTAGTATTTAACTGCCATAGGAAGATGAAGTAAAACATCAATAAAAAAACTTTACAGAAGCATAGAAAGTGGATTCAATGTTTGTCTGACAAAAGTTAGTGCAGCTCAACACTTACTGGTTTAGCACGACATCGAGAACGAATGAAGTTCCAAAGGCATCAACCTGGAAGCTTGCCTGGTCAACGTGAGACAACTACAACATCAAAAAGATAAAATGTATTTATTACTCAGCCATAGCAATCAGGTGATAAGTATTTCTGATGATTATTCTAAAAGATTTACAATATCAAAGCCAATTCAACATGGAGATTAAATGACAGCATATTAAAGTAAAATTTGCACCTTCTTAGAAGCCAAGCACTCTCCAATCTGAAGTAAATTACCACCCAATCAAGGAGGCCAAGTGCCTTACTTTTCTGGTTTATCTCAAGTGGTTAAACAAGAGGACTGTACTTCATCCTTTTCTATTTTAAATGACTATCCCCTTTAAATGTAAGCTTTAAAGGGCTGGGGAAGCTGCAAATCCAAAAGGGTTCGTTCTGTAAAATTTGGATTCCCCAAGGCCACAGGTTCCCCACCTCCTCTAAACTAAAAAATGTAGTGTTACCAATAACATTAATATTAGCATATTGAATAATCATGTACATTAACTGAAAAGAAAGGGGGAAGCAAAACTGTCTACTCTGTTTAACTTCCCAAACACTAACAGTAGTTACATCTAAACAGGCCTAAAAATTGAATTTTTGTTTATGTTTCTACAGTATACAAATTTCTAAAATAAACATGTATAATTCTTATAATGAGAAAAAATAACAAATATTTTAG
>NW_012144855.1:2867522-2871583 GCF_000956105.1 Propithecus coquereli | reverse complement strand
GCCGGGCATGCCTGTAGTCCCAGCTACTCTGAAGGCTGAGGCAGAAGGATTGCTTTACCCCAGGAGTCTGAGGTTGCTGTGAGCTAGGCTGACGCCACGGCACTCTAGCCTGGGCAACAGAGTGAGACTCTGTCCAGCCCTCTCGCCCCCCCCACCAAAAAAAATGTAGCTCCAATAATAAGTTGATTGCACTAGTGTTCAATGTCACTTTCCTCCACATTTTGGTTAAAACTAAGGAATCTGCAGGAGCAGGACCAAAACCTATGAGGTCACAAGGATCAAATTCCAAACTTCCCAGACAAACCAAACTTGCAGTGGTGGTCACTAAAATAAACGTGAGCATGGTTTCCATGCCTTCTGTGTGGTGTTCTAACATTCTAACATGCCTTCCCCAGGTGTCTGGCTTATATGTACACTAAAGAGAAGAAACATGGTTACTTCTTTAGGTTATCTTGGAGAAATAATAAGTTAAGCAGAATTACACTGAATTCCTGCTATATTAACAATCATGCTTATTATTCAACACTACTGAAGTAAGCTAGGGTGGCTCTCAAAAAGTTAATGGTAGACCTTGCCTTTTTAGTTCAAAGGAAAAGGAAATGTTTTAGAAGAAAGAACAAGTATAATATCAGGATTTTCCTTTGGTGGTGGGGGGGGGAAGCTAACACATATTGCCAAATAAAAATTCTAATATTTATTAACTTTACGTTGAAGATTAAAAAGTAGCAATAACTCTTAGAGATATTTGAAAAATATAGTTTTCCAGGAATGCATGCTTTCAAATTACTACATAGGAATGACTTATCACTTTACAAACTATTAAGCAATCACTTTAGTATCATAGAAAAATATTGAGAGACTCCCTAGAGCTCATATGACATCCTTATTTTACAAATAGGGAAACTGAGGCCAGTGTGGGCAAAAGTCACTCCCAAAGTCACATAGTTGGTGGCAGAGCAGGCGTCTCAACTCCTGGCTTTTTCATATTTCAACTCCTTCCTCTCATTCTGCAGCTCCAAGGTGCTTGCACGGTTTTACTGAGTTCTAATTATTATAATAGAAGCATTTTTAGAGTCATAAAAATGCTCCATAGAGCATTTTTAGAGGATAAGAAAATCAAAACATGAAAAAAACAGTCTTTAGAACTCTGTTTTCCTCAGAAAAGTCAATAATGTTACCACATCTGACACACAGCACATGTTCTAAGACCAATTTGATTACAATCTTAGAAACTGAGAATTATAGTCAAAATTATACATGGAAATCCATCTTGTAAGGGAAAAAATTACATAGGTATGGCAAAGTATGTGTGTGTACATAGGTGTTTTAGGGATTCAGACAAGCAGTGAAGCTGACATTTATAAAAGCTGTGAAACAAGGACTGAGGGGAAAAATGCAAAAATATAAAATAACTATCCAGATGGCAAGAACTCTTAATCAATATAATTACACAGAGATAATTTTAATTTCTAAATTCAAAAATGAATCATTGAATTTTAAGACCAGAAGAACCTGATATAATCCCCAGATTGAGGCCTGTTTATTATTCATGAGCAATAGCTGAAATTTAAATATGAAATTAATATAACCCTCATGCCCCTTAAGCATTTTGCTTCTTGGCAGCCTGTTCTTTTCTTCTCATATCTTCTAGTGTCACTGAGCCAGGGCAAACCTACATATCCTAGAGAGCAAACACAAACAAGCTTTTCAAGATTGCTTTATTGATAACTCTTTTAAAGCAAAGTTGACACTAAAACATTCATGGTAGAATCAGAACTCTGACACAAGGAGAAAGAGGAGATAGTTTGGATTTTTAATTAAGTCTAATCTGAATAATGAATCAACATTTACCAACAGAGATTATTATCAATTAAATGGTATTATATAACATAGTTGTAAAAGTAATTAACATTATTTTCAAAAAAAGTGCTTAATGCATATAACAGAATCTTCAGTTACTGTGTCCTAAATACTTCTTTGCCATTTGACTGCTTCAACTCAGTTTTTTAAAAAATACAATTCTTAGAAGTCTAATATCTGGAGTTTAATAAAAAACAAAATACCAATAGCAAAGTATCACTTGTATATATTATCCCTCTTTTCTATATCAGAAAAGGTAATTGAAAAATCACCATAGCCTCACTGTGATTATTCCATTGCCTCATGTGAACTTCTGGCAAAAGAGCTAAAAGAGATTGATATTCTATCTCTAACAAGATTCCTCATTCTAGAATCTGTTGTGGCCGTATCAGCAAGATAGTTTTCCTGTGACTAGTCAGCTAAGGTACGGGACTAATCTTGCAAAGCAGAACTGTATTACAACAGCATTAGTTAACAGAGGGTTCTACCCAACAGGTCTATCCAATACGTAAATTTGGCACAATGTATGTAAAAACGTAAGTGTTCCATCCATATTTCTCTACCTATGACTCTATGTTAAATACCACTCCCTTTTCCATCTGGTCAACTCAATGACATCCATAGTTATCATAAGCTGTATTTTATATTGCATCTGATTTATAGTAATACATTATCTTTAACCAAATTGTTCTTAGAATCCAACCATCTGCATTTATTATTACAAGAACCAGAACAGTGCCCAGCAGCAGGACATTTTAAAACAAAATGAAACAAAACAAAATAGCAGTATTTAAAGAATGAACTTCAAAGAGCTAAGCTGGGTTTCAATTCTGGGTATTCCTTTTACTAGTGTTACAAACAAGGGAAAGTTGTTTAATGTCTTTGAACTGAAAGTCCTCATCCCTAAAAGAGCAAAAATAATAATACACACTTCATAGATTTATTGTAATAAATAAGTTATAGTCTGTTCAACCTTTGCGGTTGCTGATCATGTCAGACCCTGGGAAAGAAAGATGAATTGGATAGGGTCCCTACACTGAGGAAACTCTTCGTCAAAAAGGGAAGCTACTAAAAATTTATTACAAAATATGTGTAAGTCCAGTAATAGATACATGCAGAAGATACAGCAGCAGCTCTTCAATTGTAGGGTTCTAGAGGGATGAGTTGGTGCTCCTCACACTGATGATGCAGGGGAAAGCACTCCAGGAAAAAGGACCAACAGAGGCACAAATATGGGAAACAGCTCAACATAATCAGCAAATTGTAAGACACATGATATTGCTGAGGCAAAAAATGTGAGGCATCTATTGTGGAAGATCATGCTGGAACTACAGATCCTGAAGAACTTCTAAATCAATTATTCTCAATCCTGGCTGCATCTTAGACTTGCTTGGAAAGCTTAAAAAAAAAAAAAAATACTTAGCACTCTGGGAGGCCAAGACAAGAGAATTGCTTAATCTCAGGAGTTTGAGACCAGCCTGAGCGAGACCCCATCTCTACCAAAAATAGAAAAATTTGCCAGGTATGGTTGCGCACGCCTGTAGTCCCAGCTACTTGGGAGGCTGAGGCAGAAGGATCCCTTGAGCCCAGAAGTCTGAGGTTACAGTGAGCTATGACGATGCCACTGCACTGTACCCAGGGCAAAAGAGTGAGACTGTCTCAAAAAAAAAAAAAAAACCCCAAAATACTAATGCCTATGCCCCGAATTCAGATATTCTGATTTATTTGGTCTGCGGTGGATCGTGGGCATCGATATTTTTTAAAGAGCTATCCATGTGATTCTAAGGTGTGGGCAAGGGTTGAAAACCAATATTCTAACCAACCTAGGAAATGTACTCCTTATCCCAAAAGCCATTGAAATGTATTTAAAGACCTTTGTGATAATAGATGTTCGATAAACAATAGTTCCCTTCCCCTTCTTTCACTATTTATATCAAAGTATGTTTAACTTTGAAAATCGATTAACTTACTAAATTCCTGCATATTTCAAATGCACGTAAAATCTATCTTCTTTTGACAATTTACTACCTGAATTTTGTTATTGGGTTCAGCCAAAATAATAGAAGTTTTAAAAGTTTAAGTGGGGATAGTGAGTAAGAGAAAGCCAAAAAGGAGGAAAAAGAAATGCAGTGTAGGCCGGGCGTGGTGGCTCACGCCTGTAAATCCTAGCACTCTGGGAGGCCGAGGCGGGAGGATTGTTT
>NW_012144855.1:2857388-2867190 GCF_000956105.1 Propithecus coquereli | reverse complement strand
TTTTTTTTTTTTTTTTTTTTTTTAATGAGGACAGAAGGAAAGCAAAAGATCAGAATTCTCTTGGTATTTTTTAAAGAGCTACCCTATATGAGCCTAAGGTATGGAATTCTCACCTAGTCAAATCTGCTTTCCAACTCAAATTTCCATTCTTGTTGCTGATTTTATGCGACATGAAAAACTTTACAAGTTATGTAAACATAATCTATGGCCCTTGTTTTGGGATGTATTATCCTAGGACAGAGATTATATCATGTAGATCTCAGTACCCAGGAACCCCTAGGTGAAACCATATGTGCCATAAAAAAAATGGCTTTCCTTGGATAAGATAAGCTCTTGAGAGGCATTCCCTGAATTTGCCTTGTTGAGTTTCTACTTCTGAGAGCACTAAAAGCCCTGCATTCTGTGATTCCCTGGCTGCAATGTCCCCTTCCCTCCAATGGCCCGTGCTCCACCAAGCCAGAGGCAAATAGAGATTGTGCCAACACTGGCACCAGCTCCCATTTTCTCATCTCCATTCAGGAAGTCAGGCAGCCTCATTACCTATTTATGCTTCAGCTATCTTCTAATAAATCATTCTCTCCATCATCTTGGCCATTAACTGCCCATTACTAGGCCTTCAATTTAAGGCCTGAACAAGAAAATGCTTACTCACATAATCCTGAAAGTCAAAGTAGACCTTTAAGATACTTTAGTGGCCTGAGAACAATACAACATCATATGGTTATATAGAGCTGCAATTAAATCTGAGTGCAAGGAACCCCAACATTTAGATGCAACAAAATCAGCAGACAAAATCCCTCAGACAAATCAGCTATGAGAAACTGATACTCTTTCTTGGTACAGGAAATGCCTGAGAGAAATGGGATGAGAGCTCTTCCCAGCCTCTCTATTGGCTTGATATTTGATTTAGAGTGGAGTTAAAAAAAACTTTCATCTTGTTTTTCCCCATATGTGAACTGTTATAAAATGCTGTGAGAAAAACACTTAAAATTTTTTGTTTATGGTGAAAAGAGTATATAAAAGCTTATTGCAGAGAATAATGTAACTACTGAAAGCTAAATAAAAGGCAAAAAAAAAAAAAACAGAAGAGGAAAAATGGTTAAGCAGTTAAGCCACCACACTCTCAAATGAATAACTAGTCAATTTAGCTCTAAATCAGATAATTTTAAAAAGCAGATTTTGAAATAAGAGTTGTCTCTGCCAGCTAGGTCACAATCTCTCCTGGAGGCAACATCAGAAATAGGCCATGTCTGAAGAATAAAATTAAGAATGGTGAGCTCTTCACATCAAGATTTACTTCACCCAGTTCTGTTATGTCAATGGATTTTTCTTTGCTTGCTTGATTTCATCTTGCTTATATAGATATTAGAGGTGTCTGAGAGTTAAGACTCACTTCTACTAAAGGACTAACTCCAAGTGTTTACAGAAAAAAAATTAGAAGTATCACTGAACAAAAAACACATGATAAATAGCTGACACATATGAATCCCAGAACATTTTCTTTGGGAAACAAATTCATAAGGTGTAAAAAGGCCTTTTGTCTCCTAGAACTAAGAACAAAACCACGTAATTCTAGAGGACTTTCTGTTCATGTATATACATACGTATATAATAAACTTTAAAATGACCAGATTCCTTCTTTACTGACATATCTCAACTGTCCAAAAGTTTTCAAAAAACACAGTCAAGAAATAATCTAAGTAAAATATTACAAGAGCAAAGTACCTGCTTAAAAGAAGAAGAAAAAAGCAGTTGTCTCTAACATCAAGGATATTCAAAAGATGGTTTTTCACCCACGACTTAACAGTCAACCATGAAAAGTTTTGCCTTTTTTTTTTTAGTTAAACCAAAGGCTTTATTTATTGGAACACAAAATGAGAGGATTCTAGAGACAAGAACCACCACAAAAATATTTCATTTTTTTGTTTCCCAAGTAGGTAGAATTAAGATTGGTAGGAAGAACACATCACCTATAGTTATCTTAATTACCACAATAATGAAAGGAGAAGATGGAAACGTGTGCGTGTGTGTGTGTGTGTGTGTGTGTGTGTGTGTGTGTGTGTGTGTGTGTGAGAGAGAGAGAGAGAGAGAGAGAGAGAGAGAGAGAGAGAAAAAAAGAGGAAGGGGGAGAGAGGGGGAGGAGGCGGGGGGACAGAGGGGGAAAGAGGGGGAAAAGAGAGAGAGAGAACAGACTACCAGCTATTTCTGAGAAAACTGTGGTCTTAAAACCATGGAATCTTGAAACGCATGCATAGTCTAGAACATAGCAAGAATCTTTAACAGCAATTCAATGTGACATAAATCTGCCCCAAAATTCTTAAACTCATGGGCTTTCATAGACTACCAGTTGGCATATCCAAAGTACTTAAAGTTACCGGTAACTCTTTGTCCTTGACTTATGGGAAAACAGAAAGAATCCATCCAAGAAGCATGTTTCAGAGAAAACATAAACACCCAATAAGAAAATTTTTCTTATATGTACTGCATTACATATATCTGGTATATAGTATTTTTCTGGGATTCTCACTGCAAAAACATCTGAATCTAAAATAATAAAATGAATATAATTTTTCAATGATGTTAAAAGAAAAAACCTAAATCTAAGGGGTAGGAAAATAATGAAATTATCCTATTGGATAAAGATAATGAAAAATGCTCTAGAAATTAATTTTACTTATGCTTCTATCATTTATTGGAGCTAGTCACTATTAGCCCCTGCAATCAAAAAGATTAATCTTGTCACCTAATCCTTAGTGCTAAACTCTTTCTCTAAAAAAGTAAAACACCTTTTCAAAATACACTGAGTCTAAATCATCTCTGAAAGTAGGAAAGCCTAGGAGATACTGTTATTAGCAGATAAAAGAAAACTCCACAAATCAAGTCACATTACCCATTGTACATTCCATACATGTACGTGTGTGCATGTATGTCTACACATTATGACAGGAAATGCCTGAAGCCAACTGTAACCTGGAAGATAATTGTTACTTGAAACAAGCAAACTTTCTAGTGCTAATGAGGCCAACTCTGAAGAGCCAGAAATAGAAGGGATAACTGTTGCTCTAAATGAGGGAGACAGGATACACACCATCACTGAAAGGTCTTCTAGACTTAAGATACGCTAACAGTTTCTAGTAAAGTCAGAATCATGTGCAGACTATACCTTAGTTCTGAAATATATCTTAATACAAGAAAAAAACCCATAAAAATATAGATTTCTAGTTAGTTTTATAACCTCGTGTCTAAATATAAAAAGAGAATAAAACCCTTAATCTCACAACTCTTATCTTCACTGGCATGAACTCAGCTCTTAATAGAAACAATTTCATGTCAAAGGCTGACAGAACTTGACCCCCACTGTGTCAGAAACAGAAAGAGCAATCAAATAAAATCACAAAGAGCCAATTGAAGGATGGTGAAACTCTAGGGCCACTAGCTGTATTAGACCCACTCACTTCCCCTATCTGATTAGATGCTCCACCTTAACCAAACCGGATACTGTGTGCTGTATATTCCACACGTGACCCAGGTCTCTATGCTGCTGCTGCTTGCTGTGTTTTGATATGAAGCTGAATAAATTCTGTAGTTCTTTCCTTTGTTGGAGGCAAATTAGGACAGTTTAATGAGGTCTTCATGCATCTGACATGCTGGGTTAAAGAAAGGATTCCTATAAGACATCTTAATTATTTTTTACACAGGAAAAATGCTGGGCACAGCCATTCTTTCTGTGCTTTATGATAGTTTTTGACTTGTTGCTTTGAGGCAAACGAATACTTTCAAAGTAACATGGAGATCGGTTTTCATTTAGTTTATTAAATGATACCCTAGAAGAATTTATTCACTTCTGAAAAATGTGTAGTTTAATGCTCTGAACTTTCCCCATTGGGCTTCTGGGAAGCTGCCTCCTAGCAAGGGCTCCTCACTGAGCCATTCCCCCAATTGGCATCCTTAGCAACTTGCCACTGAGCTGTCCTCTTTGTCCTTTGTTGGCCTTCCCCGCACGCTCTTCCATCTCCATTACCACCGAGTCCTAAACCCCTACTGTGTGCACAAAGACTCCGTAAGAACCACAGGGGACTCTGAGGAAGGTATGGTCTCTGCCTACAGATTTCCATCATCTGGAAAAACATGTTACTATAGTTCAAGGCAGTAATACAACCCAGTGCTAATTGTTTTGTCCAAAAGAATTTTCCCTCTGTTTTAAAACTGTGAGAAGTTATTTATGAAAAGATGCAGAGGATAGTGGTTAAAACTCCAGATTCTGGAACCAAATTTCCTGTGCTCAAAAACCTTAGCTTCATCCCTTCCAAAACTGAATGAGCTTGGGCAAGTTATTTAAGCTCCCTGTGCCTCAGTTTCTCTATTTGTTAAACTGAAACAACATTACCAACCTCTGAGGATTGCTGTGAAGATTAAATGCATGTATAGTGCACAGAATGATCTAGCTCCATAAATGTTAGGTATATTATTCTACCACACGAACAATAAAAGTTCAAGCACTATGAACAGAATTTCGTGTTGTATTCAGGAGTCATAATTGTTTTTGCTTTCCTTGTCACTTCCACATGACATTTCCTCTACCTTTCTCTCACTGAGGTCCATACCTGATAGCTACATCACCTTCTACCTTCAACCCTATACCACATGCCTCTGTATCCCCAATATTCGGCACCTTGCTTGGCACAAAGTATGTGCTCACTCTACAAGTTTAAAACAAATCTGACAACTGTTATCCGACAATAACATGAACAAAAGTTATTTTGCAAATTGTAATTAGCCAAAAATGAAAAGTATTTCTCAGGACCATAACATAGTAAAGGTTGCTTTCATATAAATTACTTTATTGGTTTCTTTGTGAGTTCTCTAGTAGTTATAAGCACTATCATTGATGTGTAGAATGTAAGATTTATCAGTATATGCATTCCACTGATTCTCCTTAAATACTTCAGACCTGTGTTCCTGTGTTGTTAGTGAGTTTGGTAGTCATTTGGCTACATGACTTGAACAGGCATTATCTATAGGTCAGAGGGAGAAGAATGGAACTCTGAGCTTTAGGGAACATCAATGAGTTACGTGATCCATTCCCCACCATGAAGAAACCAACAACTACTCAAAATCATTTTGAAAAACAGTTGTTGCACCTGTTCTATTAGTTCTTGAGACAGTTCTTTAACCCCCATTTGTAGTCTGTTCCAATGCTGAATCATCTTATTTTCCTTTTTAAATAGCTAACAAAACTCTTTCCTAATGCATTATAGGCCTATTTCCTCCATTTGTGAAACCAGATATGTTCAAAGATGGCTTGGAAGTATGCCTCTCATCTCTTAGGCACAGTAGAAAGTATTTACTACTTAGTAAGCTTTATGGCAGGCTAGCACTAAAAATATCTAGCAACCACATAGGACAAAATATCCTGCAAAATGAGTAATTTATAGTCATGTGTGTAGTAAATATAAAACAGAAGTACGTTTAAGTGCATGGAAGTAATATTGTCTTGCAAAGAAGAATCCAAATGTATTACACTGTGGGATTGTGGGAAGAGGAGAGGGATGGATTATCTTCAGACACCACAGTGAAAAAAAGTGAAGTATGCTTTTCCTTGGTGAGATAATCTAATACTGTGAGACTGCAGGATGAAACCGAAAATACTGCCAGAGATGAGTATGATTCCAAATATTTCTTCCTAGTACTGCTTCCTATAAGACCTTCCATCACCAATCTTCTTTGGAGTAGTCATCTTGTTATCCATACTTGACAGGCACACTCTGGCCTTGGGGTCATCATACTACTGGTTGTTCTCTTGTCCTAGAAGACTCAGTTCCTAAGATACTTGCATGGCTTACTCCCCACTTCCTTCAAGTCTTTTCCTAATGTCACCTTCTCAGAGGCCTACAGACTACCCTACTAAAAATCACAACCCATGCCACCTACACTCCCCTGCACTACCAATCCCCACTACCATGCTATATTTTTTCTTTTCCATAGTAACTACCACCTTCTAACACACTATATAATTTATCATTTACTATGTTTTTGTCTATCAGCCAGAATATAAGCCCCAGAAGAAAGACATTTGGGGTTTTCTTAACTCACTGATGTATCCCAAGGGCCCAGAACAGTGCCTGTCAGATAGTAGGCCTTCAATAAATATTTGGGGAATGAATTAAAAGGATGTCAGCTCACAAATCAAATCACAGGAAATAATTCAATTACACACATACACTGCATTAGTGTTACCCAAAACAGTTATTGAGCCTTACCTGAAATATAAAATAATTAACAGAAAAATTTTAATTACAGAGCTGGCAAGATTAAATTTCTTAAGAAAAGGAACAAGAATCAAAGTCTATTAAATATTTGCCAATCACCCCAGTTCCTCATTATTCAAAGACAGAACAACAAAAAGAATCAAGAATCTCTAATTTTAGTGAAAACATGCTGCAGAGAACAGGAGCTATAAAAAGGCATGATTAATAGCTCAAATACAACAAAATACCTAATTGTACAAGGGCCAGAAGGTTCAGAGAAAACTATAGCTGTTTCTCCTGTCATCAAGTGAAATGTAAGGACTAAAACTGACTCAGTGGCCTTATGGAGATGAGACGTCCCACAAATACTCCATACACACACACACCCTACTACCACCAGCAGCCACAATCCTATCTGCACTTGAGCTCTTTTCTTCCTGGACACTTTCTGCAGTGAACATATGACGCTAAAATAAAAGCATATGGACTTCTTCTAACCTAATTATTTCTTGAGAAAGAGAAATAACACAAACAATTAACTTTGGAATAACATATTTTGGAAAGACTGTTGAAAACTGTTAAAAATGCAGGAACACATTGTTGATTGATTAAGTGTTAAAATATTTATTAAATATGGGAAGCCATGTTAAGTTCTTCCACTGAACTAAAGGTTACATCTGATGCTGGGCCCGAGTCATCTTACTAACAAGCTGAATAATTTAAGATCACAACTAGTTCACAGTTGTACCAAAAAGAATACAATGATAAAGAGTGAAGATGCTGGGTGTGGTGGCTCACACCTGTAATCCCAGTACTTTGGGAGGTGGAGGCAGCAGGATTGCTTGATGCCAGGAGTTCAAGACCAGCCTGGGTAACATAGTGAGATAGCAAGACGCCGTCTCTGCAAAAAATTAAAATAATTAGTTAGGCATAGTGGCACACATCTGTACTCCCAGCTACTCGGGAGGCTGAGGCAGGAGGATCACTTGAGCCCAAGAGTTTCAGGCTGCCGTGAGCTATGATCGTGCCACTGCACTTCAGCCTGGGTGACAGAGTGAGACCCTGTCTCTAAAAAAAAAAAAGGTGAAGAGCCAGAATAGAAAGAGAAAAACAATGAATAAAAACAATGAATAAAACAACAAAGTTTTATTAAAAACCATATTAAAAATCACTGACCTGTACACTCTAAATGAGTGAATTTTATGGTGTATAAATTATATCTCAATAAAGCTATTATTTAAAAACCACATTAAAAAATCAGTATTGTTGGCATAAATATGTTTCAAATGCAAGGCAATTTTAGTTTTCACAGAAGAAGAAGTGATTTTGTTATAACTGCTACCTTCTCTAAAATTTTGGAAGCCCCTTCTCCTGCACCTGTCTGTTCTTTTCGATTTGCATTTTGGGGTCTTCAGATAAAACCTGTTTTATTGAATAAAAAAGGAAAATAAGACAAGCTATTAAAATTGGGCATTTTATCCTCTAATCTGGTAGTTAAGCTTTTGGGAACATCTGCAGTGAGACCAAAGCTGGAATCCAGAACTAGCACCAGAGTCCAAATCGTTCTATCCTCCTGTGGTATTTGCTGCAAATCACAGCTCTTGTGAACACAGAGAAATCTAGTGATTTGTGTATATAAAGAACTGCCTACCAGTTTTATAACAAGAAATGATAATTATGGGAGCTAAAAAATGAGCTAACATTAATTGAGCTCTTACTGTATGCCAAATGCCCAGCTACAGCTTTATGTATATTATTTCTTTTAATCCTCACAACCACATATGAGCTGGCTGCTATTCTTATTCACATTTTATTGATGTAAAAAGTCAGGATAAGAGAAGTTACTTGCCGACTTCACACAGTTAGCCAGTGGCAGAGGTGGCCTTTGAATCTATGCAGTTTAATTCCAGGTCCTCTAACTCTTAGTCATTATTCTATACTGCTTTTTAAAGAAGAAAACCACATTAGGGACTTACTTTATGAAAAATTAAGACATTCTAAACTACAGTAGATTCTGCAGTACTAAAATAATACACAAAGACTTATTAAGAAAAGGATCGATACAAATAACATTTAACAATCTTTTAAATCATCTGTTACAACAAAAGATACCGTGAGAAGAATAAAAAGAAAACCCCAAAAAAAAAAAAAAAAAAAAATTACTAAATTTTGTTCATTCTGGGTGATGAATACAAGGGTACCTGTCACATTATTCTACCTTTGTGTATGTTTGAACTATTTCAAAATTTAAGCTTTTTACATTTAAAAGAGTAACTCAAGAAATTTTTACAAGCATCTTTACACAATTTCACTGATACCATATAACAACTAAGGGACGAGTAAAGAAACATAGGAATGTCTCTAATATTGTTGCCAGGAAAACTACAAGAAACAAAAGATAATAGCTGGAAACTACAAGGAGGCATATGTTGATTCAACCTTTTGAACCCTTTTTAAACCAGACCTGTCCAAAGGAAGGGCTGCCTCACATGTATTGAGCACTCATCTGTCAGGAATCCTGTAGGGTAGTTTTTAAAACTATAGAAAAGATCATGACCCGTTAGAGGGCTTTGAAATCATTTTAGTACATCATAGCCAGGATTTTTTAGAAAATGAAATAGAACACAGTAGAATGAAAAGTATACATACCACTGCATGTAATAAGGATAAGCATGTTTTCACAACACACGTATTTTGATCTTTGGTGTTTCCACATGTCCACACAAAAATTTTTACACAAATGTTCACAGCAGCATTATTCATAATACCAAAAGAGTGAAAACAACTCAAATGTCCATCAAGATAAATGGATACATAATGAAATATTATTCAGCAATAAAATGAAATGAAGTACTAATACATGCTACAATATGGATAAAACTTGAATACATTATGGTAAGTGAAAAATGCCAGTCACAAAAGACCAGATAGTGTATGATTCCATTTGTATGAAAAGTCCGTAATTAGCAATTCTATAGAGATGGTAGATTAGTGGTTGTCTAGGGCTAAAGGCAGTGGTGGAGGGGTGGGGGTACAGTTTGGGTAAATGGGTATGGGTTTCTTTTTGAGGTGATGAAAATGTTTCAATATTGATTGTGGTAATGGTTGCACAACTCTGAACAACACTAAAAAATTTTGAATTGTATGGCATTTTTAAATGGGTAAATTCTATGGTATGCAAATTATATCTCCATGAAGCTGTAATAAATGTATATGTAAGTAAAACATGAATTATTTTGTTCCTGAGATTATATTGGGAAACTGAAGTCATGAAAACTGTTAAAGATTTAATTTCTGTGGGACAATTACTTGACCTGTATCTTTTAATGTGGGGCCTCCTCTCTATAATACGTCCTTACTTTTTCTTCTGGTCTTAAACCTACTTTCAGATCCTTCATTCACACTAAGACATAAATGCTTGAAAGTACTTATACTTTAATGACTATTCTCTACTTTTTTCTGGTTTAAATCAGCACATGCAGACCTTTTAGAGACATGGAGATTTCATGGACTATTGGTAACATTTACCTCCTAAGAAATAAAAACATAATATA
>NW_012144855.1:2853241-2855278 GCF_000956105.1 Propithecus coquereli | reverse complement strand
TGAGCACTTGCTACTAACATGGCTCTATCTGTGTTCAATGCTGGGAAGAAATAAAAATGAAGATGAGGGTCCATGACCTTCACTCCATGCTATTCTGTGCAATTAAATTCAAATAAAATGATTTTTAGCCCATCACCCTACAACTGCAAACTTTATGATTTCATAATCAGAACACTTAAATGCCCTGAACAACTCATTAATCAATAACCTCAAGTAGATTTCATATTAAATTAGTTAAGTTACGAATTAATAGTACTTTTCCTTCATTAACTGTGAGAGAACATTGTCTATGCAAGATTAAGAATTGTAAGAACTTCATACTAAACTTACCTCAGAAATTAAATGAGAATTCTCAGTATCTAAGCACCAATATTTTCTCCCCTTTTTTAATCCTAGAGGATTCTGAGAGTCAACAAAAATTGCTATACACTGTGGTTTGAAATAGTCTCACCTCTAGTCACTTACCCAGCCAAAAATGGCTTCACCTTTGGTGACAGCAATGAACACTTCTTAAATTTCACCCACCTTCTTATCAATCAATATCTGTCCAAGTTAAAAGGTACTTTTATGATGAAATAAGTTAGAAAAAAAGCAATGTACTATTTATAACTAAGCCAGTTGTACAGGATCATAAAATTTGAGAAAAATTTTATAGTCCTGAATCAAAACTTTTATCATCATCAACGATGTTTAAGTTTCTATCAAAGTAAATAAAACTCTTCTAAAAAATGATTGGCTTCTTCATTCAACATAATAGTAAATTTATAAATGTATGTTTTAAAAAAAATCCTTAAAGTTTTTCTGGAGGGCATATCAACATACTTCTAACTATTGCTGAGCTGCAAAACCAAACTCTCCTTGAAAATTCACTATCTATGGCAAACAAAGACTGACACGAAAACCGTCCATCTCAGTAACAAATTTTCCAGACTCCAACTTAGAGACTCTTCATTCACTCAACATACATTTATTTAACACATAGCACATACCATTCAAAATGAGACTGTTGCTTATTTTGTACAAACTAAATCTGATTTTTAGAGTATCAAAAACTCCCACATAAGTTAGGAAATCAACCTTTAACTGGGTCTCATCTTCTGACCCGGACAGGCACAGTGTCTAGAGTTTACATTACAAATGGGAAGAAGAGTGGGCCCCTTAAAGTCCTCCCCTACTAGCCTGCAGACTTTAGAAAGGAGGAGGAAGAGGAGGAAAAAAAGGAGGAGGAGGAGAAAGAGGAGGAAGAAATAAGGAGGATAGAATAAAGTAGGAGGAAGGAGAAGAAGAAGGAGGGGAGAGGGAAAAGGAGGAATTCCTCCCTCTGAACCAAACACTTAAAGCTCATGGGGAGGATGAAAATAATCCCAGGGACCATCAGAGTAAGCCCAGGTTATCAAAAAAAAAAAAAAACCCACAAGGTTCCCTTTAAAAACTGAAGACCTAGATCAAGAGTGGAACCAACCACTAAAACCTAGTTGGCTAAGATTAAAAACTCAGAAAGTGCCTCAGACTCTTCTAGGAGGTTCTCTCTAGTTGAGCTATGAGGATACTGAATTGACCCAACTCAATGGACCTAGCATCTTGATAACTGCTCTCTGATTTCCCTGGGCCTTACCTCCCACCATCCATTTACCCACAGCCTGTTCCTGCCCATATCTGCTGATCCTAGATCACTCCTGAGCCATCTGCCTTGATCCTTCTCCAGCCTACCCTCGATTAACACCACCAGGCTATATATAACCTTGACTGCCACTGACGTCTGCTGAAGACGCACAGCCAGGTTCCTGGGCAGTCCCCTGACAGGATATTACGAAGGCATTAAAAATCCACTAGGGAATTCAAGGAACTCTGCAGAACCAGGTTCTGTCAAGCAGTAGCTCCTCTAGCAGCAACTTGCTGTTTAATCCAAAGAATGAGAAAGTGCTTAAAGAAAAAGCTTGAGCTATGACCAGGAACAACAGACTTTTGTGTAACAGCCTAATCCCAACATTCTAATCTCTCTAGTAGAGGAAATGCAGGCAATTTCTCCCAAACAAG
>NW_012144855.1:2851670-2853191 GCF_000956105.1 Propithecus coquereli | reverse complement strand
CATAAAAGTGAGTATAAATTAGAAAAAACGCAAATAAAAATTATTAGACAAGAAAGTATCTGGGGCTTAGCTACAGAGGAAAATAAATGAGGATACTGTCCTTAGTTCGAAACCATAGTTTAAAAAAAAAAATCAAAACCCCAAGAATAAATATCAAGGGAAATCCTTGGCTGAGTATGTCATATGAATTCAGATCCATCAGAAATACTGTATGTCACTCTCTCAGAAGACGTAAATCACTGTCTTAAAGAAAATGCAGCTCCAGGCAGCAAATGACAAAGTGTGATGAATAAAGTCACATACAAAGGTTAAATAGCTTGGATTTATTTTTGTTGGAAGACACGGGGCTATAAACTGACATGAATGATTTTGTCACAGTGATTAAAGTGGTCTCGAGACAGCAAGGCAGCTTTATGTGGTAGAATGTCAGTATGCCAATCACCGTCCAAGTCCCTGCCACTTTCTCTGGCATGCTCTCTCCGCTTATCACCATGGCCCTGCCTTTCTTAATAAAACTTGCCTCAGATTTGAAGCAAGAGGGACAGCTATTTCAGTTCAGACACTCACTGTGAGGGGATCCTCACAGAACCTGGGCACACTGCATACAGGGTGGCTCTGCTGGGCCAGCAGGAGTATATGTGGGGAAACAGGAAGAAAGAGCTCAGAGATTAGGAGTAAATGTGGAAGGAGGCCCGTGATCCTCTCTACCCCATCCCAACAAAAAATCTGAATAATCCAGAGGAGAGAAATACTGTAACTGTTGGAAATATCTCAAAAGTACATAAAATCACTAACATAAATAGTCACAGAACTTTTTTTTCTGCATCTTCGAAGCAGAAAATTAAAATAAAAATAGACCATAAATATTTACTAAGCATAGACTGTCAGTCAAGCACAGTGCTAAGCAGTGAATGAACATTAGTGAATATCAATGACCAATTTTGAGCTTAAGACTATATCTAGCTCATGAGAACACCCAAGTTATCAGTCCCCTATGCCCCTCCCCTGACACACACATAAGCATGCCCAATTTTATGCCAAGCCTACAAGGTTTTACTTGCAGTATACCTGGAAAAATGCCTTGTTATTTCTTCATACTGAATACGAATCCTGTAGCAATGCAGCAGTGGATCACTATCCTGTAGCAATGGATTACTGTCAAAGACTCTGAGAAGTGACATGCTCAGCTAAAGTGGAGGGTGAACTAAGCACATAACTCAAAGCTTAAATCCAGGGGATTCTGAGCCATGAGAATTAGGAAAATGATTTTAGGAAGAAGATTATTCCAGCAGTAAAGAGCAGAAAGGGACCCTACAATCCACATTCAAAGAAGAGAATGAATGAGGGACAATTTAAGGGGAACAAAAGAAATGAATGAATGAAAAAAAGAAAAAATACAGGTTTAAAAGTAGTGAAATGGAAAGCTTGTTGAACTATAACACATTTTCTAAATCCCAAAATAAGTTAAGTCCAGCAACGTGCAACAGGGATGGTTCCCAACACTGCATGTAAATAACCTTT
>NW_012144855.1:2836827-2841313 GCF_000956105.1 Propithecus coquereli | reverse complement strand
CTTCCTCCTTCTCACCATTCCCCTCAAGGTCTCTTCCTTTTCTTCTGCTCTCCCTCACCCAATTTCAAAAACATCTTCTTTACCTTTTGGACCTAGCCATGATACTTAATGATAAATGTGGCCCTATCTTATGGAGCTGTTTAATACTACTGGCCTTATAGATTCCTGCTCTGTATGTCATGAGAAAAAAGCAGGCCCCTCTCCATGTACTTCTAGGAGGGGCTCTAATTGTTAAAAAGGATAGAACTCTTGGCACTCTTTGCCAATATGAGAAAGTAAATAAAACTAGGAACGATGTTTATCAACCCATAAAGTCTTAGCAACTCATAGTTCCCCATGTGTAGATGTAAAGTAATGAGGAAAGACTGGTTCCTTTCGTATAGTAAAATCACTAGGTAGAATTTCAAAGATACTCCCAAAAATGTACAAAAATTGGGATCTTACAGAGTAGAAACAAGACTTAAGGGAAACTCCTACAATCGTGAATTTTATTTTAACTATTTAATTGAAAGAGAAGATGGTTGGTAGGAAAGTAAAAATACATTGTGAAATGTCCCCATCCTATTTATAGCAATAGAACAAAGTTTTGATTGGTGGCAAAACTTTATCAATATTGAGCTATGTAGTTTAACAAATGCACATTTAAAAAAAAAATGTTTGTGCTATCCTTGCAAAATACTTCCAAAGTTGTAATTCCTAGGAGCCCTTTTCTGCCAGGGAAGCAGTACTGCCAGCAATTTACCATCAGGCTGACTCAGTGCTCCCAAATGAAACAGCACAATGTTAAGTACAGCTCATCCATGCTTAGGCATATGTATAAATCTATTCATAAAAATGGAGCACACCTACTGCTACCATCTTGCATTTTTCCCATTCATTACTAGTTATCAAAACTATGACAAACTATAGATCTATATCTTTGGCACCTGACTACTTGAGAAGCTACACTTTCCATGCAAAGAGAGAAAAAAGTAGCCCATCTATTCACTGACAACAAAGACTTCTGACAAAAAGAAATTCTGCTATTGGTAGAGAAATATAATCACTAGGTGAAAAACAAATTATTCAAAATGTATGGGGTGACCACAGAACAAAACAAACCACAGAATAATCTATCCTTGATGCTACAGTAAATCTGTGATGCTTGGATGGCAAAAAAGAAGTCATTTTTGAGGTGCTTATTGAATAAAATAGCAATTATGTGATTATCAGTTATCGAACCATCATTAAGACTCAGCAGGTGATATCTTGCTGATATAGAAGGCCAGTTAAAAATGTAAGTTTCATCCTTTTACCTGAAAACATACAATTCTTTCAGCACAAATAATTTCAAGAGAGTAGAATGGAAGACTCTGAATATTTTGAAGACTCTAGTCCTGTGTGCTGTTTTCCAAGACTGAAATTACTTCAGACTAGGTAAACAACCTCGAGGATAGCAAGGTTACTCATAATCAAATATGATTACTCTGACTACCATTTCTAGGACTTTGTAGTATAATACAAAGCTTTCAGTATAGGCGATCATCCCACTTGGGATAAAAATAAAGTATGCTTTCAAGTTACTGACCACATAGTAAAGAAATCTTTTACAATATGTATTCATATCAACAGAATTACTATTTCACACCAATCAAATTGTCAGCATTTAAACAAAACTAAAATGAAAATTTCTTCCAAAATTTAAGTTTTCCTCTGGTCTCATTTAGGGTCAAAAACCGAAAGAAAGACACGTTAACAGTAAAATTAAAGTGTTTTATACCATTATAGTTCTTGTGAGATTTCTGAAACATTATGTAATACATTGCTGATTTCCTTACTCTTTTTAAAATTTAAAAATTGTTTGACATATAATAATTATACATATTTATGGGGTACACAGTGATGTTTCAATACATATAATGTGTAGTTATCAGATCAGGATAATTAGCATATCCATCATAATCAATGGCTTGATCTTACCAAGTGAAGAGTGATTCCTGAATTAGGTTAGATGACCTATAAGGTCTCTTCTGATCCTAGGATTATTTGATCCCACTTAGTTATATAAATTCAAGTAATTTGTAACCTACTTCTGGGAATGTGTTAACCTCAGGTAATTAAGGTACCATTTTGCATTCAAGTAATGTCATAAAATTTCTAAATAGTATTCAAGCAGCCTGAGGGAGTTAATGTTATTTAACAAAGACTTATACGGTGCTTACTTATATCCAGCATTGTACTAAGTGCTTTATAAAGATTAAGTCGTTTATACAGTATTTTCAGTATATTCAGTAACTAAGTACTTATGAAGCTTAATGATTATGTGCACTGGCATTTACCAGTGAATTAAATAGCAACATTCATTTACTCTTTGAAATTAAAATTATTCATTTCTAACAAGTAGGATTATCCCACAATAACATGAATCTGGTCAGTGAACTCTTCTTACTGAAATCCTTTGCCTTTATGACGAAAGTTCAAAATCCTCAAGAAGTTATAATGGTGCTACAGCATCTACTTCCTGCTTTCCTGTTTTGTCTTATCTATACCTTAAATCTTAACTATTTGCAATTAACAAAAACATGTCCTGGTTCCCACATGCCTAGGTACTTACCACCTCTCCAGTTGAATATGCCCACCTCTCCCTTTAATGTGGCAATTCCTAACTTACCCTCTAAACACAGCTCGGAGAGCCTGCCCAGAAAGCCCACCCTGACTGTTCACCTGGGTTAAGTACTGGGCATTCTCTGCCTCCACAGCGCTCTGTGATCACCTCCAGAAAATCATAGGGCAAAGTATCATTGCAGATTCACTCATTCCTCTTCTCACTTGTTTGTGAATGTTTAAAAGCTAGAATTGTATCTTTTAACTCTAAATTCCCAGCACCTGGTACAAAAATTGGCATAGAGTAGGAGCTCAAGTAAATAAATGCTTCTTAAATAAACAAATCAGCAAATGAATATAAGCTTTGTGAGTTCACAGAAAATCACCCTGATTTTATTTCTAAAGTAGAAAGGAAGTTGCTAAAAACATCTATGGTACATAAGATGCCATCAGTTACATCTATTTAATCAAGAGAATAGCAAGCACAATTCACAATTGCAAAGATGTGGAAACAACCCAAGTGTCCTTCAATACATGAGTGGATTAATAAAATGTGGTATATGTATATCATGGAGTACTATTCAGCTTTAAGAAACAATGGGGATATAGCACCTCTTGTATTCTCCTGGATAGAGCTGGAACCCATTCTACTAAGTGAAGTATCCCAAGAATGTAAAAATAAGTACCACATGTACTGACCAGCAAATTGATTCCACTGATTAACACCTAAGTGCACATATAAGAGTAACATTTATTGGGTGTCGGGCAGGTGGGAGGGAGGAGGAGGGGATTGGTATATGCATACATAATGAGTGCAATGCGCACCATCTGGGGGATGTACAGGCTTGAAGCTGTGACTTGGGGGGGGCAAGGGCAACATCTATGTAACCTAAACATCTGTACCCCCATAATATGCTGAAATAAAAAAAAAAATAACAATGATTTTAACATGAAAAAAAAAAGAGAATAGGAAGGACCATATAAAATCAACTTAAGTTTTCAGGTCCAACAACAGCTCTTAGGGAAACTAGAAATGCTAAAGTTCAAGAAAACTCCTTAGTTTCCTACTTGTAGGAAAAGTTGGCCAATAACAACTAGGTCTTTACCATTCTAACTGACAGATTCAGTCCTAGTTGTCAATGATTTCCACCTGTAGTTTAAGGAGGATGGTAAACTGCAGTGTCTCCCAGGTAGTGTAGACATGAATTACTGTGTACCTTACTATGTGCCAGGCACTGAGATAATTTCTTGTAGTAACTACTTTGATAACAAGACAGTATCATTGCTTTCACTTCTGACTTGAATTGATCTATTCATACTCTTAAACATAAATCATACCAATACATTCACACCCACCAAAAACCACAGTCATTCTTTTCAATTGTGAGGTTTATTGCTGGAGAAAGTAGAAGCTGCATGAGCCCAAGGTAACTTCTGCCCCAAGCAAGTGGCCTACGAACTAAAAAACTGCAGAAGTGGTGCTCCATAAATGGGGAAAAAGGAGGAGGACTGGTGGTCCTTCACCAAAACAGAGAAGGGCAGAAGGTACCTGAAGACATTACCAGCATAAGGCAGAGATTCTGACAGTTTCCAGGTTTAATCCTGTGGTTTTCTTTGTATTTCTACTTTCTTCAGTCCCCCTTCCTCTCCCAGAAGGTCTTTGTGATTTGTTCTAAAGCATTGGCTTTATCAGCAAAATCCAAACTGAGAAACAATAGCAGATAAAAGACCTCATGAAATTATGACAAAGGGGAAAAAAAAAAGAAATAGAAGCAGAAAATCATACATTAAAAGACTTAAAAAACAAACAAAAAAAACTAACTGGAGTCTACAGACATTATTTAGGTCCTGGTTGAGGCAAACAAACTTAAATATATACAGTATAGATATTTTTGATAGTAGT
>NW_012144855.1:2830200-2836171 GCF_000956105.1 Propithecus coquereli | reverse complement strand
ACAGGACTAGAGCTCAGCAACAGCTCAATCATGGTTCACTGCAGCCTCAAATTCCTGGGCTTAAGCCATCCTCTTGCTTCAGCCACCTAAGTAACTGGGACTACAGGCTCTCACCATTTAGCCCAACTAATTTTTTCTATTTTTTGTAGAAATGGGGGTCTCCCTATTTTCCTAAGCTGGTCTTGAACTCCAGGCCTCAAGCGATCGATCCTCCCACCTCAGCCTCCCAAAGTCCTAAGTTTACAGGCATGAGACACCATGCCTGGCCAAGATGTATCTTAAAGGATTGAACATATTTACACAAGTGAAAATGTGTAAAGCACTGCCTTTGCTTCAGTGAAGTTTACAAAAATTTTCAACTACATGAACAAGTCCAATATGTGCTTACAGGTGGGTGAACTGCCTGCCAGGCTAATGTATGTAAATACAAAAAATATTTACGTACCCCCCCCCAAAATTACTCAAATTAGCCAATAAGTTCAAAATAATTTTCAGGAATATCTGTGGATGTGTGATATTGATCTAAATATGGGTACAATGATAAACTAGATTTTCAAAATGTTATTTATAAATGCTCAATAAACCCCTAATTAAACCAAGAGAACTGCTACGCACAAAAAAAGGGGGAGGAGGACGCCTTTTCCAGAAGGTAGAGGTGAAAGGGAACATCTCCAGTGTACACAAATCGAAGGGACCAGAGAATCTAGAAGTTTAGTTGATTTTTATAGTTTGGGTTCTTTAGGAAGGTATAGCCTTGGTTTTTACAATTTTTCTACAATACCACTCTTGGGTTAAATCACTTATAAAGTCTTCTCTTTGATGATTAAAACAGTAACAATTATTATACTCAAACCCTGCCCAGGTACTATGTCCCTTCTCCCATGGGCAGGGCTTTTGCTTACAGAGAGGGCCTCCGCCCCTTACTCAGGTTACCGCACTGCTGGAGGCACCCCGCACAAACTTCCCTAGAGCAAATCCCCTGGCCTGTGGTTCTTTGGGTTCTTTTTTGTACCCTTTTCCCTTCTTTTTTACACAGGGAACGCCATGTATAACTCGCATTAGGATTGCGCTCATTTCAGCCAAGACATTACGTCTCCAGGGCAACCGAGAGCAAACGGGGGGTCGCGGGTGGGCAGGAGGCGCGGAGGACCACCCCCCGACGGCGCCTCTCACCTGCCGGCCACCGGGGTCGCCCCGCACTCGCGTGTCGAGCGCGTCGTGCCGAGTTTCGTCTTCGCCACCGGAGCGGTAGATGAGGCGCAGTGGCACGATGCTCTGGCGCTCCAGGAAGCGGTTTTCGTTCCTCTTCTTCAGGTCCGTCACTGAGGCGTCTCCTCCAGGCAGGAAGAGGGGAAGGAGGGAGTGGAGAGAAAAGGCGAAAATAATGACCCTTACCCACACTCCTCTATCCTGAGGTCCTACGTCTCCTCTACGAAAATCCGCTGCCCCCTCCTTCCCGGACCCCATCTGGGAAGGACGCAGAGACACCAGCCAGAGAGCTTTGGACCAGCTCATCTGGGAGCATCCAGGATCCGGGCCCAGAAGCAAGGTACCCCTTTCCCATCCTCCCCACTCCTCTTCAGAAGAAGAAAAACAGGCTTTTGACCGGAGGCTTCCAATGCACCCGCTCGCCCCCACACATATATTTTTGCTCCACTTCTCACCACCCTTCCAGATAAAATTTCTCCCCGCGCACCCGGGAAATGGAGGCACCCCTATCCAATGCGCTGGAGGGCTCCAAAGATTCCCGTAAAATGGTACGTCCCGAAGCCACAGAGGGTGGCTAACTTACCTGCCTGGCCGCAGCGCGCCGGGGGGCAGGTCCCTAGGGCGCAGAGCAGCAAGAAGGGCAAGGACGCAGCCGCAGACGCCTGCATGGTGCTGCCGTCAGCCCGCCTCGCCCGAGACGCTCAGCTCCTCATGCTGGGGCAGCCGAGTCCGGCTCCCTCGCTCCGCGCCCCGCGGTCCGCACGACCGCCTCCTCCCAGCCCCAGCCTCAGCCGGTTCTGCGGATGCCGCGGCGCTGCAGCCTCCACCGCGGCGCTGCCTCAGTGCTGCATTGTGCTCCGCGGGCGCTTCCGCTGGCGGGGGGAGCGAGAGTGCTGCATTGGGCGGTCGGCTGTAGCTAAGTGGTTTCTAGCGCCTCCCACCTCATCCCCTGGCAAAGGCTCAGGCGGGCGACGAGCGCTCGGCAGGGAGCGAGCGCCCGGTACTCTCGCCCCCCGCACGCGGGCAGGGCCGCGCGGAGGAGAGTCAGCTGGGAAATGTAGTTCTTCCCTACGCGTCTCGCTGGTCTCCACGACGGCGCGGACTGTCGTGACCTCGTGACCCTGAGGTCCTCCACATCCTGCAGACGGGAAGGAGGAGAAGGGCGAAAGAAAAAGGTCATCGCTGGCAGGCCTCCTGGCACCGGAGGTGCACTGTGCATTTGCAGCAAGGCGGTGTTCATCCACATTGTCCGGAAAGAACTGTAGTATTTCCCAGAAATTGATAGTTCCTTAAGTTATTATCAGGGAACCATACCCTCGCGAGTACACGGTAAGTTAATCATTTAACAAATATAAATTGAGGAACTACTATGTACCCGGCAGTTGACAATCGGTATGAGGCATATGTTCTCGGATACAATTGAGTATACAGACCATTTTTACAATACAGTGTGAAAAGTGTCCCGGTAGTACATAGAGGAGGGCCATTAACTCAGTCGCGGCAGTCAGGGAGAACCTCATGGAGGTCCACGCAGGCACTTAAAGGATGGTTTAGCCCAACCCTCTAGAACGTTTTGTTCTTTCTGTAACTTCTGACAACCTCAAACCTACATCTGAAAACCAAACGTGGGGAACTCTGCTTTCTCAGGCTGCTTATTCCATTTTTCTCTAATTACAAATGATAGAAAGTCTTGAGGATAAAACAATAATAAGATAATTATCTAAATAATTAACACTTATGTAGTATTTTAGTTTTTTGGAGTTCACATATGTTATCATTTGATCCTAAAGTCAACAATTTGATCAGAATTATTATTCCCATTTTAGAGAGAAGAAAATTAAGACTTAAGCTGTGCCTTTGAAATACTGTAGCCAGTAGCCACATGTGGCTGTTTAAATTCAGATTAATTTAAATTAAATTAAAAATTCAGCTCCTCAGTCACACTATCCATATTTCAAGTGTTGAACGTGTAGTTAGTGGCTACTATATTGGACAGTAAAGATACTGAACATTTCGATCATTGCAGAAAGTTCTATTGGACAGCACTAGCTTCCAGAATTTAAATAACTTGCCCCAAGGACCCATGGCTAATCATAATGTAAACTGGGACCTGGATCACCTGCTTTCAGGTCTGAGTCTTTTTCCACAACATCTGCCTGGTTGAAACCTGTGTTTGTGTAACCTTCAATTTGATCCTGGTTCTGTAGCACATGCAGAAGAATCTTCTACATGATGTTCTTTGGAGTTGTTTTTCTCCTTCCCTGGGGAAAATTTTTTTTATCCCTGCCTCATGTAATAGTTTCAGGTTCCTTCACCATCCTGATGATCTGAAACTATGCTCCACTGTGTCAATGCCCCCGCTAAAGTGTGGTATCCAGAATTAATTATGTATAACTTAGACATGATTTCACAAGCAAATAATAGGGAGGGACTCTTTTCTTCATTGTCCTAAATCTTGCCTAAGAGGACATCCTATCATATTTTGGTAACCACATCTCATTGAACTCATAATGTTATTTCCCCAAATCTTCAAATCAATGACACACTTAAGAACCCAATATATGACATGCAACTGTAGCCTGAACAAGATTTCAATAGTACACATTAGACCTTAATGCAGGATATTCCATAATAGTTACAGTAAAAGAGAATTAGAACCCAAGGTCCTGGAAAAGTCCTTCACTTTCCTTCTCTACATCATGGACCCAAATTCTTAACTCAGTGCTCTTAGTTGGAAGAATGAATTGTACAGGTTTTATAATTATTGCACCGCTCTAAGTATACTCTTTATTTTTTTATTTTTTAAGATTTTTTGAAATATTTAATTTCAAAAGCTAAACACATAAGCTTGATGTAATAAAAACTAAAATAGTTTTTTAACAGTTTGTCTTAGCTCAGGCTGCTATAACAAAAATACCATAAACTGCATTGGTGGTATAGTGGTGAGCATAGTTGCCTTCCAAAAATACCGTAAACTGGGTTGCTTAAACAACAAACATTGATTTCTGACAGTTCTGGAGGCTGGGAAGTCCAAGATCAAGGCACTGGCAGATCTGGTGTCTGATGAAAACCATTTCTTGGCTTCTTGCTGTATCCTCACATGATCCACAGAGGGCTAGCTCTCTTCATCTTCTTATAAAGACATTAGTCCCATCGTGACAGTTCCACCCTCATGACCTAATTACTTCCCAAAGGCCCTATCTCCAAATACCATGACTTTAGGGCTTCAACATAGGAATTTTGAGAGGATTCAAACATTCATTCCTTAGCAGAGGTTAACAAGATATCATTTGTCAGATTTGTTAGCCTCAATTGTTGGGTGCTTGACATGTTAGAGAAAACAAGTAATAAATTATAAATTTTGTAATAAATTGTAAATTTTTTTTACTAATTATGTACATAGTGTTTAATGTTTGGAAAATTTAGTCTCTCAAATTTATGAATTAATTGAATATGAGTCAAAGAACAAGTGAATGATTTTTCTTCCACAAAAAATAAGATTGTAAGCTGAGCCTAAAAGCTTAAGAAAAACTATGTCTTAAATTTTATGAGTTACCAAATTGAATAACAATGAAATAAAATAATGGTAGGTATTCCTTTTGTGAATTAATGCCCCGCTCAGGCAGAAAAAGCTCAAACTATGTGAAAGGGATGGCACATTCTAAAGATCTTAAATGTGCTTCTGTACATGGAACACAAAGTTCAGGAACCGTAGCAACCGCTCCATTACAGTGACCCTCAAGGAAAGAGTAAAATAAAGATAAATTAAGTCAGGAGAGGTAAACCACCTTTATTCACCACTATGGCCTCCAGTTCACCCCATTTCCTGCCATATAACAGCATAAATGCATTAAGAAGTCTTTCTGATGTGGCTCCTACAGTGATGCTAAATAAGGGGCAATGGAAATCTTCTAAAATTGGATTATGGTGATGGGAGCCCAAATCTAGGAATTTTCTGAAAATCATTAAACTGTATGGTGAATTTTTAGAATTTTATGGGATATAAACTATACTTCAAGAAACCTATATTGTTTTTAAAGAGGCGCTCTGAAAAAAAAGATAACTATTTTAACATAAAGCTAAGGTTAAGTGTAGGAGGGGGCAAGCTTACAGCTGAGAAATCCTCTGTTTTCACTACTCTGGAAAAGTATTGTGATATTAAAGAGGGAATGAAAGACTGATGATATGAAAAAATTACAAGTTTTTGCCTATGCCAGTCATATGTCAGTTGTCATTTTTAACTGTAACTCTCTTTTAACGTGGCTGAGTTAACCTTCTTATTTTTACAAATAAGGACTTGTTCCTTCTGAAAAGAGTCTGTGACCTCAGAAACTTATAATTTCTGCAAACGTATCATAAGCTAATTGAATTTTTAAATGATATTTCAATGGCAAAATGTTTGTAATTGTAAAGGCTGGATGAAGAGCATGCGAGAGTTCATTTATACTACTCTCTATACTTTTGTGAGTTTGATAATTTTTAAATGATATTCTGAGGTCTTGCTGCCTCAGGTAAGTTTGTATAGACAAATCATTAATTGAAAATATGAAGTTTTCATTGTTTAAAAAATATTTTTAAACTTAGAAGAATTCCTACTTGAAGTATGAATGTATATTCTGGCCAGAAAGAAAGAATCCATATAAATATATTTGTATGAAAAGATAAAATGGTATAGCCTTTATGATTTCTAAACCAGCAAAAAAAAAATATAAAGTGTTTTTTTTTTTTGAGACAGAGTCTCACTCTGTTGCCCTGGCTAGAG
>NW_012144855.1:2746831-2829229 GCF_000956105.1 Propithecus coquereli | reverse complement strand
ACATAGCAAAATCTTATCTCTACAAAAAATGAAATCTGTGTTGCTAAGAACTAGCAGGATGCCATGAATATACTAAGATATGATAATCGTAAGATGCTAAGATACTGAAAAGATAACGTGTTTAATGGAAATATATATAATTTCTCCAAAATGTATGTAGGGGGGAATTAAGAAATAATTTCCCTATTTCTGGCCACATCTTGGCTATTTCATATATATATTTATGTCTGCAGTCATGCATCACTTAAGGATGGGAAGACACTCTGATAAATGTGTACTGAGACAATTTTATCATTGTACAAACATCATAGAGTGTACTTACACAAACCTAGATGGTATAGCCTACTACATACCTAGGCTATATAACATTTAACCTATTGCTCCTAGGCCACAAACCTATATAGCATGTTACTGTACTGAATACTATAAGCAGTTGTAACACAATGGTATTTGTGTATATAAACAGAAAAAGTACAGTAAAAATATAGTAAAAAAAATATAGTAAAAGGTACACCTATAGGGCACTTACCATGAATGGAGATCACAGGACTGGAAGTTGCTCTAGGTGAGTCAGTGATTGAGTGGTAAGTGAATGTGAATGCCTAGGACATTACTGTACACTTAGGCTACACTAAATTTATTTTTAAAATTAAGCAGTTGTGCTACAGAATTACTACAGCTATGCCATCATGAGGACATAGGCATGTTTCAGCTTCTTATAATTTTATGAACCACATATAATTGTATATGTGGTTTGTCATTGATGGAAAAGTCATCATGGGGCACATGACCATATTTCTATACAATTAATTAAACTAGAAATCAGTAACAGAAAGATAGCAGGGGCCGGGCACGGTGGCTCATGCCTGTAATCCTAGCTCTCTGGGAGGCCGAGGCGGGTGGATTGTTTGAGCTCAGGGGTTCGAAACCAGCCTGAGCAAGAGCGAGACCCCGTCTCTACTAAAAATACAAAGAAATTAATCGGACAACTAAAAATATATAGAAAAAATTAGCCAGGCATGGTGGCACTTGCCTGTAGTCCTAGCTACTCGGGAGGCTGAGGCAGAAGGATCGCTTGAGCCCAGGAGTCTGAGTTTGAGGTTGCTGTGAGCTAGGCTGACGCCATGGCACTCTAGCCGGGGCAACACAGTGAGACTCTGTCCCAAAAAAAAAAAAGAAAAGACAGCTGGAAAATCTAAAAAATACTTGGAGATCAAACAACGTATTTCTAATTAACATGAGTCAAAGAAGAAACCCTATGAGAAATTTTAAAATATTTTGAACTAAACGAAAACAAAAATACAACTTAACAGAATTTTAGGGATGTAGTGAAAATAGTGCTTACAGGGAAATGTATAGCATTGAATGCATATATTAGAAAACAAGAAATATTTAAAATCAATAATATGTGTTTACCTTAAGAAACTAGAAAAAGAAGAGCAAATTAAATCCAAAGTAAGCAATAAAATTTTTTTTAAGTTACAGCAGAAATCAATGAAATTGAAAACAGGAAATCAACAGAGAAAATCAACAAAACCAAAAACTGGTTTTGGGAAAAGATCAATAAAATTGATAAACCTCTAGCCAAGCTAACTACAAAAAAATCGAGCAGACACAAATTATTAATACTAGAAATGAAAGAGGCACTATCAGTACTGATCCCATTGACATTAAAAGAATAATAAAGGAATATTATAAACAATATTATGCCCCCAAATTTGATAACCTAGATGAAATGGAACAATTCCTTGAAATACACACAATACCAAAGTTCACACAAGGAGAAATAGATCACCTAAATAGACCTATTCATATTAAAGAAATTGAATCAATAATTAATGACCTTTCAAAACAGAAAAGCCCAGGCCCAGGTGGGTTTACTGGTGAATACTACCAAATTTTTAAGGAAGAATTTAATATACCAGATTCTCTACAATCTCTTCAACAAAATAAAAGCAGAGGGAACACATCCTAACTCATTCTACGAGACCAGCATTACCCTAACACCAAAAGCAGACATTATAAGAAAGGAAAACTACAGATCAATATCTTTCATGAACATAGATGCAAAAAATCTTTAATAAAATACTAGCAACTATATCCAACAATATAAGAAAAGAATTATTCACCTTGACAAAGTGAGATTTAGTCTAGGTTTGTAAAGCTGGTTCGATATTTAAAAATTCTTTCATATAATTCATCACATCAACAGGCTGAAAAGAAAAATAATATCGTATTAATAGATACAGAAAAAGTATTTGACAAGATTCAACAACTATTAATGATAAAAGCTCTCAGCAAACTAGAAATAAAGAGGAACTTCCTCAATTTGAAAAAGACCATCTGCCAAATGCCTACAGCTAACCCCATACTTAATGGAGAAAAGCTAGATGATTGTCTGCTGAGATCAGGAACAAGTCAAGGATGTCCACTTGTATTCTCCTGTTCAAGACTGTAAGAAAACATAGTCTTTTCAGCAAATGGTTCTGGAGTAAGAGGACAACCACATACAAAGAAATTAATCTACCTCAACTAGACTAGACCTTATACATTATGCCTTCCACAAAAATTATCTCAAAATGAATCATGGACCTAAGTGTAAAACATAAAACTATAAAATTCCTAGAAGATAATATAGAGGAAATGTAGGCAGCCTTGGGTTTGGTGGTGACTTTTTAGATATGACATCAAGAGCATAATCCATGAAATAAAAAATTGATAAGCTTGACTTCATTAAAATTAAAAACTTCTGCTGGGCACGTGGCTCAAGCCTATAATCCTAACACTTTGGGAGGCTGAGGTGGGAGGATTGCTTGAGGCCAGGAGTTCAAGACCAGCCTGAGCAACATAGCAAAATCTTATCTCTACAAAAAATGAAAAAATTAGCCAGTTGTGGTGGCGTGTACCTGTAGTCAGCTACCCAGGATGCTGAGGTGGGAGGAACGTTTGAGCCCAGGAGTTCAAGGCTGCAGTGAGGTATGATCATGCCATTGCACTCCACCCTGGGTGACAAAGTGAGGCTGTCTCAAAAAACAAAACAAAACTTCCACTGTGTGAAAGACATTGTTAAAAGAATGAAAAGACAAGCCCCCGACTGGGAGAAAACATTTGCAAAACACATCTGAGAAAGGAGTGGTATCCAAAATATACAAAGAACTCTTAAAAGTCAACAATAAGAAAGCAAACAACTCAATTAAAAAATGGGCAAAAGAGCTGAACAGATACCTGACCAAAGAAGATATACAGATGACAAATAAGCATATGAAAAGATGCTCAACATCATATGTCATTAGAGAATGCAAATTAAAACAACAATGTGATTCCACTACGCACTTACTAGAGTGGCTAAAATCTAAAACACTGACAGCACCAAATTGGGGTGATGATGTGAAGCAACAGGAACTCCAGCTTACGGCTAGTGGGAGTGTAAAATGATACAATCACTTTGGAAGATAGTTGGGCAGTTTCTTACAAAATTAAACATATTGTTACCATATATGATCCACAATCATGCTTCCTGGTAATTACCCAAATGAGGCAGAAACTTACGTCCGCACAGAAACCTACATCATAGGTTTAGATCTTTCTTATTTTCTCATGTAAGCATATAATGCTATAAATTTCCTTCAAATTTTCTTTAGCTAGATCTCACCAAAAAAAAATTTTTTCGAGACAAGGTCTTGCTCTGTTGCCCAGGCTAGAGTGCAGTGGCATCATTATAGCTCACTGCAACCTCAGCCTCCTGGGCTCAAGCGATCATCCTGTCTCAGCCTCTCAAGTAGCTGGCAGTACGGGCACATGCCACCATGCCTGGCTAATTTTTCAAAAAAAAAAAAAAAAATTTGTAACAGCTTCTCACTACATTGCTTAGGCTGGTCTCGAACTCCTGGCCTCAAGTGATCCTCCTCCCTAGGCCTCCCAATGTGCTAGGATTATAGGCATGAGCCACCACACCCAGCCTCACACATTTTGATATGTATTTTCATTTTCATTGACTGCAAATGAGTTTTAATTTTTCCTTGAGATAATGTCTTCGACTCATGTTAGTTAGAAGTATATCATTTTATTTATAAATATCTGGGGTCTTTCTAGATATCTGTTACTTGTTTCTAGGTTAATTTCATTGTCTGAGAATATATTTTGTATGATTTCTATTCTTTTAAGATGTTTAAACTTCCTTTATGACTCGGAATATGGTCTTTTTTTCGTGCTTTTTTTTTTTTTTTTTTTTGAGACAGAGTCTCACTGTGTTGCCCGGGCTAGAGCGCCGTGGCGTCAGCGTAGCTCACAGCAACCTCAAACTCCTGGGCTCAAGCGATCCTCCTGCCTCAGCCTCCCGAGTAGCTGGGACTACAGGCATGCACCACCATGCCCGGGTGAATTTTTTCTATATATTTTTAGTTGTCCAATTAATTTCTTTGTATTTTTAGTAGAGACGGGGGTCTCGCTCTTCTTGCTCAGGCTGGTCTCGAACTCCTGAGCTCAAACAATCTGCCCGCCTCGGCCTCCCAGAGTGCTGGGATTATAGGCGTGAGCCACCGCGCCCGGCCTTTTTTCCGTGCTTGATCAAGAGTATCTGTACACAAGATTAGCTAAAGGAGAGTTTCTTAGTTGGGAGGACTCTACTGAAACACAGGATTTAACACCCTGACAAGAAGCCCAGGATATAGTGTGAACTTGCTGATGGTATGGCTTTTGGAAGTATATAGGAATTGATGACTCATACTAAGTAAAATAAAATTGCCATAATTTCCATGGTAGATGGTGGAGAAAGAGTACTGGACGTACTTGAGTGAATGTACTACTATATTAAGACCAGAAAACCCATCAGGTTATTATATTCTATGGGAAGTTCCTGGTGATATGCCATTTACCTAGGCCATAAGGAATGCCTTAAAAGGAAGGGTAACAATATTACTAAAATACACCGTGGTGGCCTTCCTCTGTGTGCCAGGGCCAGTGGTGGATAAGGCCATTGTAGAACTAGGCTCACTACTAGCAGTGGGGTTGGTAAAACCTGAAACAATAAAGGCCAGATGATGCCATTCAACCATCAGAAGCCAGGTGGACATAACTATCATAAGTGGTAATGTTGACAAGGCAGCCAGGTGCTGCCTGATCCTCGGAGTTACGGACTTAGTTCATGGAACACAGCACCTTTAAGAGCAAAATGGATAGAGAATCACTCAATATGTACCATTAATATAAATCAGCCTCAGAAGGCTAAGGGAAGTTATTCCAGTAAAAAGTCATGATTTCTTGTTCTTTTTCTAGACTTAAGTCAGTTTTTCAATGCTGAAACCATTGACTGGGGAAGAGGCCATGTACCCAAGAGAAAGACCCTACACACATTTCAACTACACGTGGTAATTATTCCCTAGTTACTTGGGTAACTGTGCACCAAAGAAAGGGGAATACTTAAATATTTGTTGGCCATGGGGTCTGAATTGACATTGATACCTGGGACTCAAAGCACCTATCTATGGTGGAGGCAATATGGGAGCCACATAATAAATGGAGTCTTGCTAAGGTTTGGTTCACAGTGAGTTAACTGTGTCATTTGCTTAGTCCCTGAATGTATTATTAGAAGAGAAATACATAGGACTTCATATACTTCCTCATACTGTGTCCCTGGTCTCTAGGGTAAAAACTATTACTAATATATTGGAAAAGACCAAGTGGGAACCTTTGAAACTGCCCCTACCCCTCAGCTAAAATAATAAATCAAAACAATATCTTAACCTGGGGTGAAGATCCTGGCGGTGGTGATGATGATGGAGGAAATTAGTGCCACTTTTAAATATCTAGAAGATACAGGGATGGTTGATTCCCGTTATATTCATACGGATCATAAAAATTGACAGAAGACTACCACAAATGGCACTAAATAGTAGCCTCAATTTCAGTTTTAGTGCCAGATGTTTATACTTTTTCTTTTCTTTTTTTTTTTTTTTTGAGATAGGGTCTGGCTCTGTTGTTGCCAGGGCTAGAGTGCAGTGGCATCATCACAGTTCACAACAACCTCAAACTCCTGGGCTCAAGAGATCCTCCTGCTTCAGCCTCCTGAGAAGCTGGGACTACAGGTGTGCACCACCATGCCTGGCTAATTTTTCTGTTTTTTATAGAGACTGGGGTCTGTCTCACTACTTTCCTCAGGCTGGCCTCCAACTCCTGGCCTCAGATGATCCTTCTGCTTTAGCCTCCCAAAGTGCTAGCATTACAGGTGTGAGCCATGAAGCTGGGCCTGGATGTGGTATATTTTCTACTGTAAATGAACATGGCCTCAGGTGCATGGTATGCAGCCACTGATTGGACAGATGCATAATTTCCCATCCCTATCAGAAAAAAAAAGTATCAGAAACAATTTGTATTCACAGGGAAAAGATTGCAATATATGTTTATAGTCTTACTCCAGGGCTGTTCACACTTTTTTGTCCTTTGTTATAATCTGAAGAGATTTGGACAATCTGGATGCCATGGAGAATATCACATTAATCTTTTATATTGATAACATCACATTTATCAAATCAAATGAGCAAGAAGTTGCTAGCCCATTGGGAACTTTGATAAGACACATTTTCTCCACAGGTTGAGATTTTCAGGGACCTGTAACATCAGTAACATTTTTAGAGTCCAGTGGTCTGGGGCATGCCAGGACATCACATCCAAAGTAAAGGACAAATCATTGCATACTTAACCTCCCAAATGTGAAGGGAGGCCCACTAGGCCTCCTCATGTTCTGAAGGTAATAAATTCCAACTGGGAATGCTGCTTCAACCCAGTGGCAGGAAAGGCTTCCAGCTGTGAGTGGAGCCCCAAAGCAGAAAGGGCTCTGCAGCCATATGACAAGGCAGGTTCAAATGTTCTGGAGGTTCAGTGGTAGGAAATAGTGCTGTGAAGAATTTAGGGCAAGCCCTCCACCCCCAATAAAGAAATCACAGGACAGACCCTGGGGATTTTAGAGTAAGTCCAGACCATTCTTACTGGAGAGTCATGCATTTTTTTGAAAACCAGAAATACTTTGTTGTGTGAGATAATGATGATGTATGAGAGATGGAACACCCAACCATGGGGCAAATCGTATCATGTGGTCACAACTACCAATCATGAGCTGGGATTTTATAAGACCTACCAAGTTATAGCACTGGACGGATGTAGCAATAATCCATTGTAAGATGTAATTGGTTTATTTGGGATTGAGCAAGAGGAAGACCAGACCAGAGGGCTAAAGGAAGTTGCATAAGCAGGCAGCTAAGACTCCCATGTCATACATAGCTCTTGTATCAGTGCCTCTCCTTTAGGTCACACCTACAGATGTGGCCATCCTTTAAGACCAGCTGAAAAAAGAGGAAAAACTCAAACTTGGTCCATGGATGAGTTGCTTTGTTGGGTGCAAGATGAAAATATTAATAGATGGCAACTCCCACGTGGCTCTACTCTGGTAGCATTGAAAGCCAGTCACAAGGAAAAATATTCCCAATGGGCAGAGTTTCAAGTGGTGTACCTGGTCATCCCCTTTGTATGGAAAGAAAAGTAGCCTGAGTTTAGAATATATGTACATTCATGGAGAGTGAGAAATAACTTGACACTGGCTATTAAGAAGCCTGGAAAGAGAAAGACTGGAAGACTGAATACCAAGAGTAGAGGTATGTGGCATATATGGGAGTACACATGAAGTGTGAGCATCTTCATATTGCATGTTAATGCCACCATGTTCACACGAGCATATATGAGCAAAATGGCCATGGTAGGCAGGATGAAAGCTATTTATGGGCTTGATAGCATAGGCTCGTATTCACCAAAGCTGATCTAGTGTTTCTCTCACTGCCAAATGTCCAACCTGCAAGAGATCAAAGCTGACTTCCTGATATGGCACAATCTCTCTTGGAGGCCAACTAGGCATGTTGTGGCAAGTTGTTTATACTGGGCACAGGAATAGACATGCCAGGTATGAGGTTTTTTTTCCCCCCACACCATCACTTTTCGAGGGCTTACACAGGGTTTCTTTGGCGTGACATCATATATAACTTTGGTTAGACCAGGGGATTGACTTTACAGCAAAGGGGATATGGTAGTGGGCCCATGATCCTGCAATCCACAGGTTTTATCACACATTGAATGAACAAGAGGCTGCCTGAATGATAGAGGATTGGAATGGCCTACGTAGAATCAGCTTGGAGGTGGTATTTTTGAGAATAGAGCATCATCTAGGATGCAGTATACAGTTTGGGTTCAAGACGTTTTTATGGTGCTATGCCGCCCATAAATGAATATATAGGTCTTGAAACCAATGGGTGGAAACAGGAGTGGCCCTACTTGACATCGCTTTTGTGACTTTCTTGGATTTATGTTTCCTATCGAGCAACTGCTGTTGAATTATAAGCTGCAAATACCACATGGCCATTTTGGGTTCCTTGTGCCTAGAAACCAATAAGCAAAGAGTCACTAATGGAGGTAATTGACCTTGCTCCCTCTTCAATAACTTATTGCCCCAGCTGCTGGAAGTACTGACAGTAGACTGCTTTCAACTTCAACTATCGGCTCCTTCAGGGATTGTCTCAGCTGAGGAACCTCATCACCCATAGTCATGCCCCTTCCTGGAGCGGGCCCACATTCAATGTCTTACCAGTCATCTTCATTTAGCAACTCTGAAAAGCTCCCTGTGGGGTCAACTAATATCCATAGGCACTCCTTGGAAAACATCCTGCATACCAAATTTCATCTCCGAGTTTGCTTCCTGTGGCAACGCAACCTGTAATGAGTTACCCTGAGGCCCTCATGGTACAGACTTTTTACAGACTTTTGTAACTGTCAATTTCAATTTTTATACTGGTTGAGGGTGCTAGAACAGTGTAAGGTAAGATTTTATATGATTACTATTAGGGGTGCCTAATGTGATCTTTGCAAACTTCAGAAGAGTTTTTTTTGGGGGGGAAACAAAAAAACAAACATAAAACCAGTCAATTTTTCATCTCTTCAAGTTAAAAATGTTAACAGTATTAGCCAGGCATGGTGGTACATGCCTGTAGTCCCAGCTACTCAGGAGGCTGAGGCAGGAGGGTCACTTGAGCCCAGTTCAAGGCTGTAGTGAGCTATGATCACACCACTGCACTCCAGCCTGGACAACAGAGACACTGTCTCTTTAAAAAAGAAAAAAAAAAATTAACAGCGAGGAAATAAACTGCTTTTGTAATGGTCATGATACAGTGAGAGCATTTTGAAAATGGGTATTTGGAAATGTTTCCATTGTTGTGAGATTATCACTGAAAATATATGTCACTGTAAGAACCCTCATACTTGTAAATGGAATTTTCTATCTTGTTTAAAAATCTTCCAAAAGACTTTTTTGCTTAAAAAAATGAATAGATCACCTTCTAACTAATTGAAAATGGATTAATATTAGGGATAGAGAAACTAAATTTCAATAAAAATTTATCATTCTTAGAGAACGAGACTGAAAAATTATGATTTAGCAAAAAGAGGTAACAATGCAATTCTTCCTTTAGGATCTAGGTATTTATATGCTTTTGTTTAGCTATGACAAACATAAAAACCAAGTACTGAGATAACTGAATTTAATCACAAAATTTTTTAAAATGAGAAAGCATAAAGGCTTAGCCATCTACTTTATCTAGTTCTTTTATTCATTTTAAATTTTTTTAAAAATATTATATATATATATATAGAGAGAGAGAGAGAGAGAGAGAGAGAGAGTGTGAGTCTCTTTTGCCCAGGCTGGAGTGTAATGGCCCTAACCTCAAATTCCTGGGCTTGAGTGATCCTCTTGGGTCAGCCTCCCAAGTAGCTAGGAAGATGAGTATGCATCACCATGCTTGGCTAATTTTTTTTTTTTTTTTTTTGAGAGAAGAGTCTTGCTCTGTTGCCTCCTGACTAGCTGGGATTACAGGTGTGTGCCACCACGCCCAGCTAATTTTTCTATTTTTTGTAGAGACAGGCACTTGCTCAGATTGGTCACCAACTCCTGGCCTCAAGCGATCCCCCTGTCTTGGTCTCCTAAAATGCCGGGATTACAGGTGTGAGCCACTGTGCCCAGTCATGTAAAATATTTAAATAGCGTATTTTTGTTGAGAGCAAAAAGGTATTGATATCATTAGTAAAATAAGACATTTAAATATTGTATGGGCTTAAAATTTTTTATGTATATGTGCATTTAAATTTTATTTAATAGAGTAGCATATGTATATCATACAACACACACATATACTTACCTATTCCCAATGATCATTTAAGCATTTAACTTGAGATTTGAGGAAGTCAGAAGTATTGAAGTCAACTGAATTTATGCTATAGTACAAAAGCTAAATACAACTTACTCTACATTTAAGCATGACCAAGTAAAATAAATTACAAATAACATCCAGGGACTTTGATAATTTTAACTTTCCTCCGAAGGAATTGGTGACATTCTTTGGTAGGTATGGCTATCTCTGTGTTTTAATCTGGTTCATGGTTTCTTATTATTCAAGTCTTATTATTTATTACATGCTATTTTCTACAATGTTCAAAATTGGCATACTTTTCTTGCAGAATATTACTTTTGCTGACAAATTATTTTTCCTCTTTAATTGAGGTCTTCGTATACACACACACACAATTTGGAAGGGGATTTTAAGAAGGCTACATTCCTCAAATAATGCCCATAAAATTAATGCTGATAATTAATGGTAAAAAGCTTGTTTGCAAGGGCCTAAGTTCTGCTTTTTAACCTAAGTTGTGCACAACTGCCAGTGTGCACAGGTGAACAGATGGGTATAATGCTGCTTCTCTATACAGAAAGGATAACTTCTTGGTTGGAATTTGTGAAATCATGATGCCATACTATTTGTGTAACACCATTAAACATTACCTATAAATAATATAGCTAAATAAAGGCTAAACTGCCTTTTCATTTGGCTTGTCTTTGTATTACGCCATTCCTCCTCCCTAGTCTCCGACCCCTCCACTGTAACAAATAATGTAATCACAGCACATGGCTCATGGACAATATTTGTTATACCGCAGACTTTGATACAGAGAAGTCCACAGTGGCTGTTATCTAAGGTAATTTGGGCCCAATTAATATCTTCTGAACAACCTACTGTGTGACTGGCATCATTTCACATCTTTTTTTTTTTGAGACTGTCTCACTCTTTTGCCCAGGCTAGAGTGCCGTAGCGTCAGCCTAGCTCACTGCAACCTTGTATTATGCCATTCCTCCTCCCTAGTCCCTGATCCCTCCACTATAACAAATAATGTAATCACAGCACATGGCTCATGGACGATATTTGTCATACCGCAGACTTTGATACAGAGAAGTCCACAGTGGCTGTTATCTAAGGTAATTTGGGCCCAATTAATATCTTTTGAACAACCTACTCTGTGACTGGCATCGTTTCACATCTTTTTTTTTTTTAGACAGTCTCATTGTTGCCCGGGCTAGACTGCCGTAGCTTTAGCCTAGCTCATAGCAACCTCAAACTCCTGGGCTCAAGCAATCCTTCTGCCTCAGCCTCCCGAGTAGCTGGGACTACAGGCATATGCTGCCATGCCCGGCTAATTTTTTCTATATATTTTTAGTTGTCCGATCAATTTCTTTCTATTTTTAGTAGAGACGGGGTCTCACTCTTGCTCAGACTGGTCTCGAACTCCTGAGCTCAAACTATCCACCCGCCTTGGCCTCCCAGACTGCTAGGATAACAGGCATGACACTGCACATGACCCGGTTGACATCTTTTTACTTGGCAATCTCATGGCTTAAGATACAGGTAGCCCAGTGAGTGTCTCAATAATAATAAATAATAATGTAAACTAAACAGAGCCTCACTCTGTTGCCTGGGCTAGAGTGCCGTGGCATCAGCCTAGCTCATATCAACCTCAAATTCCTAGGCTCAAGCGATCCTCTTGCCTCAGCCTCCTGAGTAGCTAGGACTACAGGCGCACTACCATGCCCAGCTAATTTTTTTCTATTTTTAATAGAAACAGGGTCTCACTCTTGCTCAAGCTGGTCTCAAACCCCTGAGCTCAAGTGATCCTCCTGCCTCAGCCTCCCAGAGCACTAGGATTACAGGTGTGAGCCACTGCAACAGGCCTAGTTTACATAATTATGCTTAAGAATCTTCCCATCTACTATAGGAGGGGGCCGATAATTCTCACATTTGACTTTATTAATGAAACAGCATTGGAATGATTTCTGATTGAAAAGTGGAACATAAAACTATCTTTGGTCTCACGATCAAAACTACATCTATAGAGATTGACAACATTTAAATGAGTAATATTTATCAATTATTTTAATAAATCTTTTAGATAGCAGAGTAGTATTAACTATACATCCATCCTGGCGACAAAGTGCTTAAAAAAAACCTCCAAATTCTCATATAATAACATATAGTAATCCTACATTTGCATAAATAAGGATTCAAGTTCAGTGGTTTTAGGTAAAAGTCTTACACCTAAAGTCCTTTCTTTTCTATCCCTCTTTTAAAGGTAAGTACATTTTGTTTTTACATTCATTTGGGTTCTCTACAAATTACAAACATTAGAATTAGAAACATCTATATATATGGTTCCATAAATTATTTTAAATATTAGACATATTAAACGATCCATGCAAAGAAGTCACTGGCTTCAAAAACATTTAAGAGATTATACTGATTTGTGTAAAATACACTTTTTGCTACAATTGCGTATTTGTCATCTTGGAAAAATAAACATTCCTTTCATTTTTGAGTCACAAAATCACATTGTCTTCCCTGTTGCTATTTCCATTAATAGCTACCCTTAGAAAAACAGAGCCAACTTTGAATGTGTTACTATCTGCTGCCCTTAGCTGAAATTTAATCAGGGTGCCTGTTTTTTTTTTCTTTCCTAACACCTTTCTCAACTTCAGTGCTTTTGGTATCACAGAATTCTGCTTATCCTTTGCTTGCTGGGGATTTCTTGTTATTCGTCTGGACTCTTTTGGCAAAGCATGTCGCTTTCTATCAAGCAAACCAAGAGTACCTTGCTGAGGAATCTTTGAAGATTCCTATTTTTGAAGATACCTTGCTACACTAAAGATTAAGTGTCCTTTTGTAAGCAAATCTGGGAACCAAACCAAAATTCATACTGTTAGAGAATTTAAAAACAAAAACAAAAAGGCACCCTCTGGGTAAACACCTCAAATGTCCCTTGACAAAAATTAGGAAAAAGTACTTCTACCTCTAGGAGGATACAGGCTCAATGCATCATCTTCTTGGCTGGGTGCCCATCTGCAGAGCACAACCTGTATAAAACTCTATGTGGTGGTCCTGCTAAAATTTGTAGAATTGCCCAAATAAACTGAAATCTAAGCATTTTTTAAAAGCCCAGTGTTCAAAATAATAGTTCAAAAATGGTGTCAAAATAAAGTTTAACAACTTTAACTACTGGAGGATTCGGATTGAGTCTTTTTTTCTCATTAAATAAAACGAAAGCAAAATGATGCCAAACAATTGTGGGGCAAAGAGTACCACAGCAAACTGTAAAGACTGTTTGAGGTTGATACCTTTTAATTATTTGAAAAACCTGGGGGAATGTAGATAATAACTAAAGGGGAAAAAAGCCTTCTACAAATAATTTTCCAAGTTTCATTAGATTTTTAGAAGGCTGTCTACAAAACTTGACACAGATTCTCATACACACACATGCCTTTTTTGTGACAAAAAGTAGTACAATAGTAGTTTACAATGGAAACACGGTTTGCATATATGCACTGTTAAGACTCTTTCAATTGATCCTACTTAAGGTACTGGTATGAACAATAGAGCTGTTAAAAAGCCAGAATTTCTCATTGACATTGTCCACATGGTCAAAATAATACATACATGAAAGGATATGAACAATCCTATATTGAGAGCTATATATGATTTCAAAAAATTAAGACTGGTAACCAAAGGTAATTTTTAGTGAAAATGTATTTATGCAATATTAAATGGCACCAATTTTTTACTGTGAAAAAATGTCATTGGTTGTAAATACCTTACTCCTATAAGAATATATTCAAAGGCAAATGCCTTATGTCCACAGATGCAAGTTGACATTTTTCTTACATTTGAATTTTCCCTTCTCCAAATTATTGTATCTACAAGAGCCAGATCAAGGCAATTCCTCATATATATTCCAAACTATATCTACAGTTTAATGCCATCCTTCCTCTTTCATCCTGCAATAGCAAATTAGGGGGTAAAGAGTCAATTTTTGAATGAAATTATTCTCAGTTATTTACAAAGGCAAATAATTAAAAATAATTAAGAATAGCAGAAAAATTATATTCCATTTGGTAGTCTGGTTAAGTTTTCCCTTCATGGCTTCTAGCTATCCCTACAGGTAATCTAACTTCAGGGATAAAATACTAAAATGGTCCAAAATGGGTCACCCTCAAGTGACAATGTTTCTGGTAATGACTTCCAGAATTCAAATATAGAAATTAACACATTTTTCCTTTCTGTTTGAAACTTAGGTTTTTAAGGGCAATAATGTTGTGTTAACATGGGAATCTATTGTAAAATGACGGTACATAACTAGAATATCCAAATTTAAAGCGCTAAATTATTGCTATTTCAAAATTTCACTTGAAATTGGTTTTCAGTGACATAAAGCAAAGAATATTATAATTCTCTGGACAATTATGAACATAGTATGTAAAATAAGACAAGTCACACGTTTATTCTGTAAGTTTTGTATAATACTCAATTCTGTAGAAAATTGCAAACATTACCTTTATTGTTAATATTTACATTTGGTTCTGTAAACAAAGTTGGCAAAAAAATCCTAAGAATTTTTATACATCTTTATAAAAATTTCAAGAATATCATCCTCGTCACTTCTTAAAAGCATACATTAAGGTCTAAAAGCCAGTAAATGTAGAAGTCGAAGGGGAAGAGAAAAGCATTGACAATAGATTATTTGAACTTTCTTCTTCCCAAATATCTAAAACATTGCATATACTACTGTTTTCGGTGTAGCTTGTAAAACCCAAAAATTCTGATTTCTCTTCACTAGTCTGAAACAAGTCCAGTAAAGACTGTACTGGTGAACTACAAATTCTGTTTTCTTCTTGTGTAATAAGAAATTCAGTTCTTTTCTTATCTAATTCAGTATTTGGTTCCAGATTTTCTTTTTTATTTCGTCCTAATAATATTTTGACTTTTCGATGGATTTTACCAGAAGGTAAACTATCCATATTCTTGATGTCACATTCATTGGGTTCCTCAGGAGGACTATGGGATGGAGTCTTTGCCTGAATTGTTAGGTGTTCTTGTGAACTGTTTGTTATCAGACCAGAATCATGACCAAATATTGAATGAAGGTCCTTTCCCTTCAGATCCTTTGCTGGAAAAAGCATAGTATCTGACTGTTGGTTTAGTTGCGATGCACTATTATCCATGTTGAAATTAGGAACATGTATAGATGTCTGTCGACTATAAGGACAGGCATCTACTCTTAGTTCTTCCAAGTCATTTTCATTTACAATTAATTTATGTTCCGAAATGTCAAGATTCCATTCCTGTTTATTTTTATATGAAGGTAGCTGTGTAAAATTCTGTTTTATGTCACTTTCAACTGGATCTAACATGGAACATTTATTCGCTGTTTTCTCATTTGCTCCTCTCAGTTCATTTAAAGGGTAGGGGATGGAATCTGAAATAAACATAAGCTTTTGTCCAGGATCCCGGATCTCTTTACACAGAAAATTCTGCTCCATCACCTGTACAGTATTTTCCCTGAAGTCCTTCTGAGAAATATATTGCAATTCTAGTTTTCCTTTTGGTTCAGTCTTTCTCAGGACATTTGCAGAAATGGGAAAAAATGATCCAACACTGTATTTTACTCTTTATAGGAAAAAAAATTAAAATAATTGCTATCAAAACAAATTGCTTAGTTAGATTATTAAATTAGTAAAAACATCTTTTAAACTCTTTAAGAAACCTATTTAACTTAGAAATACAGGAATCTTAACATTTTGTGAAATTTACTTTAGATGTTTTTAAAGTAGTAAAATTTTACAGATATAGCTGAAAACTCCAGTGTACCTCTCTTCTCATCCACATTCTTTTCTTCCCTCCCAGAGATAACCAATATCCTGAATTTGGTGTTTAAAACTAGTTTAATCAAGTAAAGCAAAGGAAGATGATAGTAAAGGGATTGGGGCCCTCCACTAATTTTGTTTTCATTATCCTGAAAAATTTCATTAACTTTTGTTCTTTGATTTACACTAATGCACACCTTACTCTTCATTTTACTTAGCATGTGAAGAATGAGTATTTATTTATTGGGAAACCTAAGGCAGAAATACACACTTATTTCTTACTTGTATTCAAGGATAAAATATTTAATATCAAAGTAAGCTAGAATTTAGTATCTTTATACTTTTAAAGGTGACAAAATAGTAATCCTTAAGTTTCACATGCATATTTGACCTAAATTCTTCATGGAGTACCCTGATATCCTTGAGATGCCAGTTTGTATTATACAATCTCAAATTATATACAAATCTATGAATATTAACAGCTCACCAATTACGTTTTATGTTATACATGTCACAGACCCTGTAAGTCTGAGAAATATATAATTTTGCCTTTCCCTTTAACCAGAATGGTTCCTCTCATATTTATTTTCTTCATACCTTTACTTATGATTCCCTCTGAATAAATGGGTGATAAAAGATGTTGTCCAACATGGCTCTCTTAAGTCCAGAGTTGTTTAGGAGACTTGCCCACAGAGGTAAAAATAGCACAGATAAAAATAAGATAATTAAGGAATAACCAGCTAATAAATATAATTACTAGTTCAGAATTTTGCTGCAGACTGGGATTTTAGCGAGTTATAAATTCTTATAGTAGCCCGCACAGCTTTAATAGTTGGAAATATGCCTCCTCTTCAAATGCCATTTTATTAAATCAGCCACGAAACCATTCTGAATGTTACAGAAATACAGGATTTAAGAAATGTTCTACCTAGGTAAGAGTCAAAAAACTTTCTAGTTAATTTTCAGAAGGTATACACCTTAGTATCACATCTAATCTGCCTCATGCCTTAAGATTAGTCTAAAAATAATGACTGAATAACCTATTGAGTTACCACCAACTCTACGGTATATCCACATGAAAACATTTCTTTGAATTTTAGATTTATGAGAATAATCTAATCGGGACAATTTCTGCCGATGTGCAGTTATTATACAGCATTGTATTCACACTCAAAAGTCCTTTCAGTACCTTTAGTAAATATTCTCAGCTAGTAAGGTTTAGGCAGAAATATTTAGTGAAAGTATAAAGAAAATTTAATAAAGGCAAGTGTAGGAAGGTTTCTTAAAACTTCTTAAGATTAACTAAAAGTTGTGTAAACCTTTTTAGTCTGAGTAGATGATATGGTTCTAGACCAGAGGTTGACAAACTATACAGCCTGTGGACAAAAAAATCTAGTCTTGTCTATTTTTCTAAATACAGTTCATTGGAACACAGCCACACCCACTGTACAATAGCAAAGCTGAGTAGTTGCAACAGAGAGCTTATGGCTCACAAAACCTAAAATATTAACTAACTGGCTCTTTACAGAAAAAGTCTGCCAACTCCTTCTAAACTATAGTATCAAGACAGGAGAAGACTAAAAGTAATCTAAGGTAAGCACTTTTGATAGTGAGAAAAGAGGAAAGAAGAAGTTATTAGTTCTTAACCATATTTACATCCTAAAAATATATATTCCTTCTAAGAACAGGCAAACTTTGGATTTATTTTGAGTTTAATATTCTAGTAGAATTTGAAATTAGGCTGAAAAATTACCTCTTTTTTTTAGGTGTGTCCCTTTCATATTCCATAAAGTCAAAAACTAACTTAGATACAATGTCATCAACAACTTCATACTGGTTACTCTGTGCAAAGTTTCTGTGTTGCTCACTTAGAAGGTGCTAAAACAAAATAAAAAAGCTTATGTCATAAAAAATTGTATTTTAAAAACAGATGCCATTTTGTTCAGGTTTAACTAACATTTTCATGTCCCCAAAATTAGGTCTGCAATAACTACTCTAAAGAAAATACTTTTTTTTTTTGAGACAGGGTCTTGTTCTGCTCTTAAATATTAGAGTTTTGGAAACATCAATCCTTTAAATATAAAATCACATTTACAGTTTCGAGATCTTCATATTTCTGCAAGCAACATTCACGATATCCCTTTTTTTCCTTCTCTTTCAACTGGAGTTGGATTGGGGTTGCACCACATTTATCACCATCTGTTTGAATTCTGGTAATAGAAATACACAGTAAAATATATAGTGCAGTGGTTTGATCATAGCTTACTGCAGCCTCAAGCGCCTGGGGTCAGGAGATCCTCCTGCCTCAGCCTCCTGAGTAGCTAGGACTGTAGGTGTGCTCTACCACGCCTGGCTTATTTTAAAATTTTTTGTGGAGACAGGGTTTCACTTATCTTGCCCAGGCTGGTCTCAAATGAAAATACTCTTTATTAGACTTCAAAGGATGTTAAGAAGTAAAATAAAAATAACTTCTGAGAAACCAGTAAAACTACTGTGGTTTTTATAGTCTTTCATTTTTCAGTGAGGAATGTCAAGTACTAATGTATGTTTATAATGGAACTAAAAAGAATGAGCTATGTCATAAATATACATTATTCATGTTCTGGGAAGGAAAAAAATCCCCAACTATTGTATAGTTCCCCTCTACCTCTATTTAGTTGTTTTACTCATCCTTTAGGTCTTGATTAATAGTCACTTTCTCAGTTGGGCCTTCTATGACCATCATACTAGGTTAAGCAACCTCATTTTTTATCACTATTGCCCTTTATTCTTCACTTTTGTGACACTCATCACACTTGCAAATACATACTTTATATCTATCTTCTCTGCCAGACTATACATGCATAAAGGTAGGGAATGTCTGCCTTGTTTGTTGCCTTACCTCCAGTACTCAAAGATTCAAAAAACAAAAGAATATTTTCTTTATTTTCAGTAACTAAGAAAAATGTAAATGAAAACCTAAAAATATGATCTTAAATTTCCATCCCAACATCTACTTTTACTAATTTTCCTTCTTTGTGGCAATCAGTGGCCAATGTTTTTGTTTTTTAGCCTCAACATTTTCTGAGCATCAAATTAGGATCACAAACTAATATTAATGAAAGCAGCCATTCTAGATCATTCTATTGGTACAATGAAAAGTAAAATTTCAGGACCGATCTGTAATTTTAGTGTTCAAAATGATTTTTGGGAAGGGGAAATATTTCTGAGCTAACTCTAGCTTCCAATTAAAAGCAATCTTAAACTAATCATATTTTTCTTCTTTATTAACAGAAATGAAACAACATACAAAACACTAATTTTAAGTTATAAAACAATCAAACTTCAATTTAGAGTCTGAAGACAGAATTTTATTTTTTTTGGAGACAGGGTCCCACTCTGTTGCCCAGACATGAGGGAAGTGGTGTCGTCATAGCTCACTGTACCTCAAACTCCTGGACTCAAGTGATCCTCCTACCTAAGCCTCCTGGGCTAATTTTTCTATTTTTTGTAGAGATGGGGTCTCCCTATGTTTTCCAGGCTGGTCTTGAACTCCTGGCCTCAAGTGATCCACTCATTTCAGCCTCCCAAAGTACTGAGATTATAGATGTGAGCCACCATACCCAACCTGATTATTCTATTATCCTGTGACCTATCTCCACCTGTACTACCATTCCCCAGAATGTAACCTTCACAAGGGTAGGAAATTTGTTCAATTCTGTACACCCACTGTAGTGATCAGTACACAGTAGGTGCTCAATAAATATTTGTTGAATGAATAAAAATGATTTATAAATATTCATTTCCCCCTTTGAGGTCTTAAAATTTAAGGTATTTCTATCAAAAAGAAAAATACACTACTTAAAATTATTAGGTTGTAAACCACTATCAGAAGAATAAGCTAAAATTTAAATGGTAAATATTAGCGTTTTAGAGACATCAATCCTTTAAATATAAAATCACATTTACAGTTTCGAGATCTTCGTATTTCTGCAAGCAACATTCACAATATCCCTTTTTTTTCTTCTCTTTCAACTGGAGCTGGATTGGGGTTCCACCACATTTATCACCATCTGTTTGGATTCTGATGATAGAAATACATAGTAAAAGAATTGCTGAACCTAAGGAATAATTTTTAAAAGTTATTGTCCTGACCCATCATATACAGAATCTGCCATAATTTGCACCAAGATTTGTATCAGCAAATATTTTTCATCACATTTCATTTTAAGAAATTAAGCAAAGAATATAATGAATATTCTGGAGAATATTTTAGATCACCCAAGAGAAATAACACATTTTCATTATTTGCAAATATTTTATGCCCCTGACTCCCAAATCTGTCTACATATGACACTTAAAACAGATTCAGACTTCAAATTTAGCACAGAGGGATTAAAAATATACAGGGCAAAAGTAACCAGAATAATTAGAAACACAAACCACCATCATAGCCTAAAATGAACTATTTACAAATGTTTGTTTAAAAAGAAAAATTACTTGAGATGATATTCTAAATAACATTACTTCTAAAAATAAAGATTCAAACCAACCTTAGTTTAACCTGAGTTTGTCTTTGGATGCTAGATGGCTTATCTACATCAAATGGGCTGCAAGGCTTCTGAATAGAATAATTTATAAAAGGCATACTGGTCGGCTGAAGATAAAATGGCCTATAAAGTCTAAAAGAATAAAAAGACAAATACATGAGATTCTCTATGATGAAAGAAAACAAGTTTTAAAGTTTTACATTTCAAAATCGTATAATTCAGCTGGAATATGAAATAAGCAATAGGAATCAGGCTTCCCTTCAAAAAACCAATTTCTAGGCCTAAATTTTAACATTTAAAAACAGTATCTAAATTGTGGCAAAATATAACATGAAAAATTTGCTATCTTAACCATTTTAAGTGTACAATCCAACTGCATTAAGTATTCACAGTGCTTTGGAACCATCACCACCAGCATCTATCTTCCAGGACTCTCTTCATCTTGCAAAAACCAAAACTCTGTACCCACCAAATGGTTAACTCCCCATACCTCCTTTCCCCCTAGTCCCTTGCAACCACTATTCTACTTCCTGTTCTTATGAATTTGACTATTGTAGGTGCTTCATTTAAGTGGAATCATGCAGCATTTTTTCTCTTATTTCACTTAACACGATGTCATCAAGGTTCATCCATGTTAAAGCACATGTCAGAATTTCATTCTTTTTTCAGGTTGAATATTCCATTGAAAGAGAGTATATGTGTGCACGTATACATATCCCCCACATTTGGTTTATCCATTCATCTGCTGATGGACTTGGGTTGTTTCTACCTTTTGGGTATTATGGTTTTTTTCTTGATAGTAGTCATCCTAATGAAAGTGAAGTGGTATCTCATTGTGGTGTAGATTTGCAATTCTCCAATGATTAGTGATGTTGAACATCTTTTCATATGCATTTGGCTGTTTGTACTTCATCTTTGGAGAAATGTCTATTCAGTGATTTGCCCATTTTTTTAATCAGGTTGTTTAATCCCTTTTTACTGTACTGCATCCCTTGAAGCACAGAAATTTAATAAGTCATTAAATATAAAATGTCCTATTTCGAATCAAAAGTGTAATTTATTGTATCTCAAACAAGCAGCAGTACACTTAATCAAAGTATATACCTAAACTATCAGCACAGTTTTGCCATCTTAACGGTAGCTTGCTTATGCCAGTAGTGAAGAAGCCTGGAGAGGGAGTGGTGATGAAATCGTTAAAGAAAGCCCTTTTCCACAGTTTGTTGAGAATTGAGTATTTTTCCTTGCAAGAAGTGGTCAGCTGGTACAAGGTCTGGTGAATATGGTGGATGACAGAGTTTCCAAGTCCAGCCTCTGTAGTCTGAGCAGCACTGTTTGTGTGACATGTAATTAAGCATCTTGCAAGAGGATTGGTTCTATTAACCAATCTTGGCTGCTTAATCACAAGCACCCTCATCATTCCGTCCAACTGGTTGCAGTAGATATCCACGGTAATTGACCAGGTTTCATGAAGCTGTGGTGGATAATACCAGTGCTGGACCACCAAACAAACACCATTTAGCTTTTTTGGATAAATACTGGGTTTTGGACTGTATTTCGGCACATCATCTTTATCCAACCACTGTGCCAAATTCTTGTGATTGTCAAAAAGAATCCATTTTTCATCACATGTAACAATACGTTGTAGAAATGGTTTGCCTTTATGTCGTGACAGCAAAGAAAGGCAAGCTTCGAGACAATTTCTCCTCTGAGGCTTTTTAATTCATGCAGAACCCATCTATCCAGCTTCTTTACCTTGCCAGTTTGTTTCAAATGGTCCAATATTGTTGGAATAGTAATGTCAAACCTTGCTGCTAATTCACATGTAGGTTCGGATGGATTTGCTTCCACCAGAGCTTTCAGCTCATCATTATTCCACCTTGGTTTCAGGTCACCCACGTGGCTCATTTTCAAGATTAAAATCAGAACAAAACTTCTCAAACCATCGACATACTATGCACTCATTAGTCACATCCTTTCCAAATACTTCATTGATACTTTGAGCTATCAGTGCTGCATTGGTTCCATGACAGAACTCATTCGAAAATAACATGAATTTTAAAAAAAGAGAAAATACAACGTAAATTTTTGACTAATCCAGGATTTCACAAAAATTGCTCTAAAAAAAATCTGAGATAATCGCAAGCCAAAACATGTATTTGAAAGATTGAGGATGTAACTTCACAATAAACATAAAACAAGAAGTGTCAAAGTGGTACATCAGAGACACCAACTGTCAAACTTAGTACACTTAAGGAAATCAGACATTTGATACTTAATAACCTAATATAATTTTGATATAGTCCAATTAATTTTTTATCTTTTGTTGCCTGTGCTTTTGGTACGATATACAAGAAACCAATGCCAAATCCAATGTCATGAAGCTTTCCCCCTGTGTTTTCTTCCAGGAGTTTTATGTCTCTGATCCATTTTGAGTTAATTTTTGTATATGATGTACAGTAAGAGTCCAACGTCATTCTTTTGCATGTGGATATCTAGTTTTGTGAATATCATTTGTTGAAAAGACTGTCCTTTCCCCACTGAATGATCTTTATACCCTTGTTAAAAATCACTTAACCATACATATAATGGTTTATTTCCGGGCTCTCTAGCCTATTCCATTGGTCTGTATATCTGTCTTTATGCCAATACCAAATTGTTCTGATTCCTGTAGCTTTGTAGTTAGTTTTCAAATAACTGTGAGACTCCGATTTTGTTGTTCTTTTTAAAGATTACTTTGGGTATTCAGTAACCTTTGAAATTCCATGATTTCTGGATGAATTTTTCTATTTTGGCAAAAAAATTGGGATTTTGATAAGGGTTGCAATCAACCTGTAGATTGCTCAGGATAGTATTGACATCTTAACTATATGAAGTCTTCCAATCCATGAACATGATGTATCTTTTATTGGTTTCTTCATCAGGCCTCATTTTGAATTGCATTTTTTCTTCACAGTAACACATTTCATAAAAAACTTTCAATACACCTTTATCATCTCAGGGTGAGCACCCAAGAGAATTAACCACGCATGTCTAAAGGAGTAACTGGAAAATAAAGTAATCTAATTCTCCCACACCAAACTAATTTATTTATATCTGTAGCCTTCATTAAGATTATCCTACAAAACTGCAGAGTGAGTTTTGGAAATCTACCATGTTAGATGTTATATTCAGATTTTGTATTTCTAAATAGAATCTAATTTCTTTTTCACAAAGGTAGGAGCAATCTTTAAGTAGTAGTTCTAAATTGTCTGGTACTCCCTTTAGCCAGAGAATGATTATTTGAATACTAAAAAAAGGTCTGACTATTCTCAACCAGATATTTCAATGAGATATCTTCAACATACTGAAAGTAAATTCGGTCCTTGAGCACAAATGAATTAATGCTACATTCTGTAACTAGTCCTACATGAAAATTAGTATAATATAAATCTAACATAAAGGAACCTAATGGTATTAATGGAGCTAGCTTAATTTGTTAGAAGATTTTCTCCTTTAATACTGTACTTAAATTAGCAGTATTGGACTTAGATACTTACTGGCTCATATCTTCCACCTTTACAAAAGGCTTTTTCAGTCTTCCTGCTTGAGAACATAGAAAACATATTAGATACTTGCAAATCCAGGACTTTTTTTTTTTTAACAAATAAAACCACTCTGGCAAAAACCCCCCAAACTAAAAAACAACTATGTATCCATTTCAAACCCGTAAGTCTTAGGTGAGGTATTCTCCGTTATCACCCCATTTCCAAAAATAAGAGAAGCTCTGCCTTTATTCTGAGATTCTTAAACTGAATGGAGCCCTCAAATGAATAGGATTCAAGAGGATCATAAATTGGAACAGGAAAAAATTGCACTTTTATTTTCACTAACTTCTAATTGAAATGTAACATTTCCTCCGATTGTAAGTGTAAGCAACAAATCACAGTAGTATTAGCAGTACCTGTTACTTTGATACCAATGGAAGCAACAGATATTTTCATATCATTATTAGTTATTACACATATCTGAAAGCATCATTTATGCTTATCAATTCAAAATGACAGTTGCAATTAGAATCACTACTAGAACTTGTTTTTAATGTGTAATAAGCAGCAAGTATATCACTATTTTATAATTAAAAACTACTCTGATAACTGAATTTTAATGTAATTATTTTCCTGCCAATCCAATGACTTTTAAACAAATGTTTTTAAAAACATTATTCTGAAGATGAGGGTCCATAGGCTTCACTAGACTGTCATGGGGTCCATGTTCTAAAAACCAAGAAACCCCTGAATAAATCATTTAAAGTGCTGTTTACATGACTTTAGAAGATCTTTATATGATTTGTTCTTTTTTCCAAAAGCAAACCAAACGCAGTTAAAGGTATCAAAATACTTACTTGTTTTTTGTGTTCCAATACCAACTTTTTTCCCCTAAAAAAAATAAATATAGTGAAAAATCTGGGTTTAAAAGTACAGTGAAAATAGCAACTGCAATTGTTCAATATCCTCTCAATTAAAAAAAATCATATAGAAAACATACTTTATCAGAATAAATATTTTGTAAAAAAAAAAAAAAACCCTGACTTTTAAAATAAACTCCACCAAAGAAATTAAACAATGATCATTCAAGTACTAAAAATCTTAACAATTAGTGTAGAATAAAATAGTAGAACCTCAGTTTTATATTATACCCAACAACATACCTTGCATTCTAGGTATAATTGTTTTTGCCTTCATAGGAAATCAACTAATAATAAAAAGGTACAGTTGATGAAATAATCTAAAAAGAATCATATAAGTTATTTTTATACCTTATTCAGCAAAACTTTTCTGTTAAACTGAATATAGAAATTAGTCAAAAGTTTATTAGTTTGTCAGTTCAGGCCAAGAGGAAATACATCCAATATGGGCAATCAACCCCATTGATTACAACTAAAAACACAACATTAAATTAATAGCTACTTGAAGAATGAAAAGTAAAATAGGCAGGCAGATTGTGGAAGGGAGTCATAACTTGGACCTCCAGTCATGGAGTCGGCAGCAGTAGCAGAGCCAGCAGCTACAAATCCTATACAAACTTCCTCTTTTTGGCTGGAAGAATCAGGAAAGAGGTTTTAGTTGTCCAAAGAATACCAAAAGAATCCCTTTATTATTTATTTCTCTTCTTACCACAGTTCTGCTCTGAGGGTTGGGCCCCTTAGGAAGCTGCAATTATAAAGGTAGCATGAGCAGTTAAAACTGAGAAACTCTCACTGCCTGACTAGAGGAACTGGGAAAAGGGCCATTGTGGACTGGAGATCGAGGAGGAAATCCAAGAAAGGAGCACGGTGGAGAAGAGGATCCCTAATTCCCTGTATAAATCGACACAAGTGCAAGGCTTAACTCCACGTTGCACATGCTAAGGACAGACCCAAAGCAAAATAGCAGGAGCTTTGAAAATGGAACTAAGATATAAACCACTGCCTGAATCTTAGACTAACCTGTATGTGGTGTGTATGCAGGACAAACACAAAGCTGCAAGCAAGTCTTTGAAAACTTGAAACTGAGATTAGAAATACCATCCACAAAAACTGAGACAGAACAGTCTTAACAAAACTGAGATGACTGCCTGCTAAAACAATAACATCTGAAATAAAATCAACACTCTCCAGACTATTATAATAGATCCGGAGCCTATACAAATATAACATTTACAATTTCCAGTATACGGTTAAAACTTATTTGACATTTAAAAAAACCAAGAAAATATGATCAATCCTTGAGGGAAAAAGATAATCAGATGCCAACCCCAAGATATTCCTGATGTCAGAATTATCAGAAAAAGACTTTAAAAGTAAAGGTAAACATGCTTAAAATGAATGGAAAGATATAAGTTCTCAGGAGAAAAACAAACTATAAGTAACAATCAAACAAATTGTAAAACTAAAAATTACATTATCTGAGATAGAAAATTCACTGGAAGGACTTAATAACAGAACATAGATGACAGTGAAGTGTCTGTGAACGTGAAGACAAATAAACAAAAATCCCCAATTGGAAGAGAAAAACAAAAAAGACCGGGAAGGGGGACAGGAAAGAAACAGAGCTCCCAGGACCTGTGGGATAACGTTAAGATATGCAACTTTAGTGTTACTGGAATTGCAGAAAGCGAAGAAAGATTGGTGAAGAAGAAGAAAAAATTAATAGCTGAAAACTTTCCAAACATAAATTTACAGATTCAAGAAGCTTAGTGAACCACAAACAGAATAATTTCAAACTAAACCATGCCTAGGCACATCACAATCAAACTTTTGGAAACTAAAGATTAAACAAAAACATCTTAAAAGCAGTTACAGAAAAATGATACATCATATATAAGTGAACAATTTAAATGACTGCAGATTTCTCATCAGAATCCATGGAGGCCAGAAGATAGTTGCAGAACAAGAGTAAAGTACTGAAATAAAGAACTCTCAATTCATAACTATTTTCTCCAGTGAAAATACCCTCACATGAAAGATATATAAGACAATTGACTGCCAGCAGAACTGCTCCAAAAAAAATGCTAAAGGAAGTTCTTCAGACTAAAAGAAAATAACATCAGAGGGAAACTTGTAATTTCAGGAATGAAGGAAGAGTAGAAAGAAGAAAGAGTAAATAGGACTATTTTTCTCCTCCTAAGCTCTTTAAAATGTGTGACTTTTCAAGCAAAAGTTTAACATTGTCAGGTGGCATTTTCTTTAGAAGCATATGTAATAAACGCTATAACAAAGTTTGATGAGGAAGAGTAACAGTGCTTGAACAGCTTTAAGGTTTCTACATTTCATTTGAAGAAGATCAAACATTAATTCTAAATAGATTGTAAAAGGTTACACATATATATCATAATTCTTATAGCAATCACTAAAACAAAACAATCATCCCCTACCCCCAAAATGAAGAGAGAAAGTAGAAAAGCTGATAGATAAACCTTCAAACAATCTGGAAAAAGGCAGGAAAGGGGAAGCAGATTAATAAAATAAAAATGCCATCATCCACAGAAAACTAATAGTAAATTATTAGGCCCAAATCCAATCATATCACTAATTACGTTAAGTACAAATCACTTACACCAATTAAAAGACAGATTACGAAATTTGATGAAAATATGATCTATAAGAAATCCATTTCAAATATAAAGATATAGATACGTTAAATGTAAAAGGATGCAAAAAGATATATCATGTAAATATTAATCAAAAGAAAGCTGGAGTGCCTATCTTACCACAGAGCTGACTTCAGAACAAAAAATGTCAACAGGGATTGATAGGGCATTATACAAAGATAAAAGGTTGAGTTCACAAGGAAGACATAAGAATATTAAATATGTACACACCAAACAGGCTTCAAAATACATGAATCAAAAAACTGTACTAGAACTAAAAGGAAAAATAGATAAATCCACAATTATACTTGGTAACTTCAATACCCCTCTCTTTCAGTAGCAGACAGAACAAGACATAAAATCATTAGGGTTATAAAATATCTAAGCAACACTATCACCCAAATTGATTTAACTGACATCTAAAGAACACTCCGCCCAATAGCAACAGAATGTACATTCTTTTCAACTGCACATGGAACATGCACCAAGATAATCTATATTCTGGATAATAAATCCTGACAAATTTTTAAAAGTAAAATCATACAAAGCATGTTCTCTGACAATAACAGAGTTAAAATAGAAATCAGTAACAGAAAGATAGCTAGAAATCCCCAATTATTTGGAAACAAATGGTGTAACTCCAAATAACTCACAGGACAAAGAGTAAGTTACAAGAATAATTTAAAAATACTTTTAATTGGGCCGGGTGCAGTGGCTCACGCCTGTAATCCTAGCTCTCTGGGAGGCCGAGGAGGGCGGATTGTTTGAGCTCAGGAGTTCGAGACCAGCCTGAGCAAGAGCGAGACCCCGTCTCTACTAAAATTAGAAAGAAATTAATTGGACAACTAAAAATATATAGAAAAAATTAGCCGGGCATGGTGGCGCATGCCTGTAGTCCCAGCTACTCAGGAGGCTGAGGCAGGAGGATCACTTGAGCCCAGGAGTTTGAGGTTGCTGTGAGCTAGGCTGACGCCACGGCACTCATTCTAGCCCGGGCAACACAGTGAGACTCTGTCTCAAAAAAAAAAAAAAAAAAAACTTTTAACTGAAAATGAAAATCTAACGTATCAGCAACAGGAACTCTCATTCGTTGCTGGTGGGAATGCAAAATAGCACAACCACTATGGAAGACAGTTATCAGTTTCCTACAAAACTAAACATTCTTGTACGATCCATCAGTCATGTTCCTTGGTATTTACCCAAATGAGTTGAAAATTTATGCCCACAAAAAAAGCTGCACGTGGATATTTATAGTAGCTTTATGCTTAACTGCCAGAACCTGGAAGCAACCAAGATGTCCTTCCATAGGAGAATGGATAAACTGTCATACATCCAGACAATGAAATATTACTCAGCACTAAAAAATAAAAAGAGCTATCAAGCCATGAAAAAACACAGAGTAAACTTAAGTGAGTATTACTAAGTGAAAGAAGCCAATCTAAAATGACTACATACTGTATTGATTTCAACTATATGATTCTATGGAAAAGTAAAAATTATGGAAACAGTAAAGGATCAGTAGTTGTCAGGGACTGAAGAAGGAGGAATGAACAGGCAGAACATGGAGGATCTATAGGGCAGTGAAACTATTCTGTATGATACCATAATGGTGGATACATGTTACCATCATACACCTGTCAGAACCCATAGAATATACAACACCAAGAGTGAACACAAATGTCAATTATGGACTTTGGGTGATAATGACGTGCCAGCATAAGCTCATTGATAGTAACAAATGTACCATTCTGGTGTGGGATGTTGGTAGTAAAAGATGTACATATGTTGGAGATAAGGGTATATGTGAAGTCTCTGTACCTTCCACTCAATTTTGCTGTGAACCTAACTTCTCTAAAAAATAAAATCTATTTAAAAAAAAAAATCCAACATAAAACGTGTGACGTTCAGGTAAAGGAGAGCTTAAAGAAAATATACCGCATTAAGTGTTCATATTAGCAAAGAAAAGTCTCAAATCAATGAATCCAAGCTTCTTACCCCTAAGAAACCACAAAATTAAACCCCAAATAGGCAGAAGAAATAGCAAAAATAAACAAAATTGAAAACAAAAAAAGAGAGAAAAATCAATGAAATTAAAAGTTGGTTCTCTGAATTCTTTGAAAAGATTAATAAAATTGGTAAAACTCTAGCCAGGATGACCAAGGGGAAAAAAAGAGTAGACACAAAATAGTAGTATCAGGAATGAAAGAGGGGACATCGTAACAGACCCCACAGACATTAGAAGGTTAGTAAGAGAATAGTACAAACAACTCTTTGCCCGTAAATTCGACAACTTAGACAAAATGGACAAATTCCCTGAAAAACAAACTATCAAAGGACATTGAAGAAGAAATAACCTGAATTGTCCTCTATCTAATGAAGAAATTGAATTCATAGTTGAGAATCTTCCAACAAAGGAAACTCCAGGCCTAAATAACCTTACCAGTAAATTCCATTAAACATTTAAGAAATAAAACTCATTCTATAAAAACTTGTCTAGAAAACAGAAATGGGAATACATCTCAGCATTTTATGAGGATAGCATTAAACCTGGCATTAAAACTAGACAAAGACATGAAAGAAAAGATCAATATTCCTCATGCACATATATGCAAAAAATCCTCAACAAAATAAACCACAAAGCACTTTAAATAAAGTAGTGGAGCAAATATATTTATCCAAATGATTTTTTTACAGATACATATTAACAAGAACATTTTTGAGAATCTAATATTTTGAGATTTACATGTATTTAGGTGTATAAGATTTATACATGTCCATTCAAGACTTTTAAATGTAATTTTGTTAAAAAGTTTTATGTTTTAGTACTTGGCAAACCAAAAATTTTCCAGAAACTTTCTCATATACTAAAATAAAATTTTTCAGAATGAAAAGAATTTAAACAGTTATACATTCTGGACTATAGAAGTTTTTGGTATTGCTATCCTTTATATTTTGGGAGAAAGGTAAGATTTGATTCACAGTTATTTTATTTTTCTTTTTTTATAAGGGCTCCTACTGCACGGCACATAACGGGCACTGAGTATTTATTAATACTGAATGAATAATGGGGATTACACGATCTGAGCCCTTGTGAAATTTATAACCTGGTAAGTACTGGATCCAAGGCACCGAAATCTGTTAACTACCTTTCAAATCTTCCCCTCCCCTTCTGTTCCTGCCTTAAGCCAGGCCTTTGACATTTCTCAGAATTACTAACATAATATCCCAGAATGCTTTTCTTTTAAAAACTGTGGACTGTGACCTATTAGCAGGCAGTAAAGTCAATGCAGAATTGTAATCAGTATTTTTAAGAAATGAAAATAATACAGAAATATTGGCATGCATCACATTAAGAAGAGTATTGTTTAATGAAACTTGTTTTAGCTATATATATACTTATACATGAAGACAGACATGACGTGTGTATTCACAGAGTCTATAAATGTGCTTGTGAATTTAAATTTTTTATACATGTACTCCTATACACAATCCAAACAGCCTGCAAAGCGCAGTGGAGTTTATTTATATGCTATTTAGCATAGTCCAGTATAGGCACATCCACTCATCATTTTGTGAAAATTTGGAAATAGCCACTTGAAATTTTTACCTGTAAATAAGACATACAAATATTAAATTTTATTTAAATACGAAATAATTTGTTGCTTTCTGCAAATTAGTCATATCTTATGTAAATTTGAATTTATTAAAAATGTAAAATTGATAGGAAACTTAGGCATCCTTACATATGATATACACATACTTGGTGGTCATGATGTAAAATGTACCTATTGAAAATTGTGTTCGAGGGTTCAAAAGTCATTTTCCAGTTGTCATTCTTGTCAGCAAATAATTCATTCTTTACTTGCAACCAGAAGACCTTTCCAAAATGACTATCCAATCAGGTTACTCTTCTATTTATAATCTTTCAATAATTTTCCGAATCCTCAATATAAAATCTAACTCCTTTATACAGTGTGCAAGGTCCTTTATAATCTGAATTTACTGATTTTTCCAGCTTCATCTTTTGTCATTCACCCAAAGATCAAGTTTTATTATACTAAATTTCTAAAGCCATCCTACTATGGCTTCCTATCTTCATACACATATTCTCCTATAAAGTTACTTTCTTTTTGGATACCAGTCATTGAAGCACTGAATGAAAGAAAAACAGACCACAAAAGAATGGCCTGAGAAATATGAAGAGAATCAGGAGAAAGCTAAGAGATGAGAAAAATTCCAGAAGAGAATAGAAAAGTTTAAGGAAGAAATGAACAATAGCTTAGAGAGAATCAATATGCCTAGTTTTAAGAAATGTCAAATTGATTTGGAAAATTGGTCAGAAGTTTCATATCTTGTAGGTTGAAAGGTGAATGGGAAGTATAAAAGTGGAGATTTGAGAAGCTTGGATGAGAGAGATTATAAGGATTGTAGTTAGGTAGGGATGTAGGATCAGAGAGGTTTTACTGCATTTGTTTTATAGGATGGAAAGGCTTGAATCTGTATAGAGGCTTCAATGAAAAAGCCAGGAAAATGGAAGAGGCTAAAGATATGGGAATATTATGTCTAATAGATTGCAATGTCCAATGTGGTTATTTAACAAATATTTCAAAGTCAGGCCAGCTAGCCACACTATAGAACAAGATTTTGTTATACCACCACCTAGAGTAGTTGAAAAATAAGTATAGTCCTTATTTATGTTCCAAAAAGGAATACATTACCTATGTTAGGAACTTCTTATGCAATAGACTGATTTTAATGTTTTTTTACAGAATAAACAAAATATGTTAAAAAAAAATAGCAGTAACCAAAAGGGGGGGGCAGAAGAAAAAAGAAACAAAAAAACCCCTCTGCCATTACCCTACCAACAACTTTTACCTCATGAGTACAACCCTAAAGTTAAGTGATACACAACAATTTACTGGAATACCAAAAACATCCATATAACTCACAGGCTTATCCCTAGGATATTCTGGCAATATATTTTCTACTTGGCAGGAAAAATTTACAGATACATAAATAAAACAAAGCTTATCACTTTTTCAAATTAGCTTAAAAATTAAAGAAAACATACCACATCTTTTACAGAAGTACTTGATTTCTTCAGTAAATACAACTCTTTTTTCTTTTGTTCAATGTAGTATCTAATGTCTTATTTAAAAGAAAAAAAGATTTGAGATCAGCAATTTTAGCCTTGGAGTTAAACAGTGACATTTTCTTATAATTGTAGTAAATTTGTATGAAGGAATTACCATTACAGGTATGCCTGGTGCTATCATTTAAATATTTGTCCCCTCCCAAACTCATGATGAAATTTAATGCCCTATGTAACATCATTAAGAAGTGGGGCCTTTGAAAGGTAATTTATAAATTAATGGGTTAATGGATTAATGGGTTATCATGACTGGAACTAATGGCTCTGAAAGAAGAGGAAGAGAGATGTGAACTAGCATGCTCAGCCCTCTCGCCATGATACCCTGCGCGGCCTCAGAACTCTGCCAAACCCCCACAGCAAGAAAGCCTTCACCAGATGTAGCCTGTCAACCTTGGATTTCTCAGCCACCTTAATTGTAAGAAATAAACTCCTTTCCTTTATAAATTACCCAGTTTCAGGTATTCTGTTATAAAAACAGAAAACGGACTAAGGTACTTTTGCTATAAAAATTTTAACTATGCAAAATTGGGAACCAAAGGATAGACATAGGTGTTTATAATATTATCAAAATAAAATTATAAGATCCTTACCATCAATATGAAGAATTTTTACTCCCCATGATAAGGCATTTGATAATATACTATTTGAAGGAATAAAATCCTGTAAAAAAATAAAAAAGTTTTATAGTTTTTCTAGGAAATTACTATTTAAGGTGAGGTAAATTTTAATAAAAACTCAATTATTTAAAGCTTAATGTCACTGAGGTAGTTATAAAAGACTCTCATGGAATTACAATAGCAGGAAGGACATTAAGATTTTCTTCTGGAACTTTAAAAATCAAATCCACTTAATATATACCCATGTTTTGACACAATTTAATGCATACTGTAAGGCAAGTTTCCAGTAATATTTCAAAAGGCCACAAGATGGGGATGTTTCTCCATGAAAGGCAGATTCTGTTCTTTGTAAAATGAAATGGGCTGAAATCTAGGCTTTTCCCAAAAATGAGGAAAAGATGATTTCAAGAATATTTATAATTTCCAGTTGAGTTTTTAATAACAAAATGTACAGCGTGAATTTTTAAAGCTCCCACTTACATGGTCCTTGATAGCTTTTTCAACTAATAATTTTCCTCTGCTTAAACACACCTACAGAAAGACCAAAAAAACAAACAGAAAAAGTTATAACAGTCCTTCATTGAAGAAAACGTTAAAAAGATAAACTTGCTCAAGTAAACAGATGTATTTTATTTGTACATGTCTTAATGGCTACCAACACAATAATATTTGGTCAAAAGTGATTTCTTTTGAGTCTTACCTCCTATTAAAAAGTTTTTGGGTTTTTTTGGTGGAGCAACTAGATTTAACTTAATGAGACCCAAGAGGTCACTTTTATAGTTAAGTGCTATTCAAGGTGAAAAATAGAATACCTAGGTTCCTCTGAAATTCTCCATCTATAATTAGTTGGTTTACATTTTAATCTCCTATCAAATTGAAGATTTAAGAAAAACAATCAACTTTATATATTGTGTTTTACATGTTATTTCACTGTTCAAATAAAATACTAGGAAAAGTAGTTGAACACTATGAGCAACAATTACCTTGGAACTCATAACTAATATATTGTCTCCTTGCTCCAAAAAAGCATTAACTAAAAGAATAGAATGTGTAAGCCTTCCTTGGTCTCTTCTTTGACTTTTCTATGTATTATGTCTCCTTTTTCAAGTGATATCTCCTTTGTGACTCATTTTTTCTACTTGTTTTCCCCTCATTTTCCTTGCTTTTCAAAGAGATACGTTGAGGAAGATATTTTAAAATAATCTAATTACATTTCAATCTGAAAAATGAGATAAATTAAACATTTTATCTCTCAATCTCTTCCCCTCCCCACACCCAATTAAATCAATGTAATTTGTCCTTTCCTGTATCTTCTAACTTATTGGCAATGGAGTGGTAGGAATGTGATGTCAGTTATTATACGTAGAACAGAGCTTGGCAACCTTTTTATGCAAAGGGCCAGATTGTATACATTTTAGGTTTTGTAGGCTATATGGCTTCTAATATAGCTGTTCAATTCTTCCCAAAGCATGAAAACAATCACAAATAATATCTAAACGAATAGGTATGGCTGTGTTCCAATAAAACTTTATGGTCAATGAAATCTGAATTTCATATAATTTCTAATTGTCACAAAATATTCTTCTCTTGATTTTTTTCCCCAACCATTTGAAAATGTAAAAATCATGCTTGGCTTACAGGCTACTATAAAAACAGGCAGCAGGTTAGATTTGGCCTGTGAGCCACAGTTTGCTTACCTCCTGCTCATAAAAAAGTTTTATGGCCCGGTGCAGTGGCTGACACCTGTAATTCTAGCACTCTGGAGGCCAAGATGGGAGGATTGCTTGAGGCCAGGAGTTTGAGGTTGTGGTGAGATATGATGAAGTCACTGCACTCTAGCCTAAGCAACAAAGTGAGACCCTCTCTCAAAAAATATATATAAAATTATATATAAAAAGTATATATAAATTAATATTTTCAAAAAAGGTTTTTATTTCTCCTGTAAACAATGATCTGCTATTAACTTTTTAGTTGTAAATTACTCTAAAAAATAAAAGCCATCCTTAAAAGCAAAGGGTATACTTTAGGAATCAGGGTATGATGACTACACGAGTACCATTAAAAAAAAAAAAAAAAAAATCACCTTTCTAAAAGACAGTAACTTGATTACTGACTGGAAAGCCACATAGAATGTGGCTTTATGAATGCTCTACCTAAGTGAACTCCACTGCCAGCCTGTTACTGAAAATCATGAGATCTTCAGGTTAAAGCCTTTCTGAGAGTCTCAAAGCACAGTTAAGACTTACTGTGTCTGGTGACTTAAATGAACTTCCATCGTGGCTGGGATGAGGTGAAGTGGTTTCTGCAGTAAATGCAGATTCTGGACTTGGTACAGGAGAGATTCGACCCAAGGTTTGTGCCAATTTAGCTTCCTTTTTAGTTGAAATAAGATAACTGATATCTTTGCTGAGAAATTCTTCAACTCGCTAGAGGAAAACAAAGTATTTTTAAGTCAGTCATAAAAACCACAAACTGTTTCCTATGCTAGGCACAGTATAAAATTCCAATCTGATGCAACTTAATACCTTAAAAATTGGTGGTTCTTATACTGTATTTTTATGAACCTAGATTTATGAGGAAGTGTAATGGAAGTTCCAATAATAACACAACAGCAGCATGTGCACTATGTACTATTCTTACATACTTTACATATCCTAATTAATGTTTTCTATTTAACAACTCCATGGTTACTAATATTATACACATTTATTAGAGGAAATAACTGGAGATCTCCTCCAGCTTGAGGTTGCACCAGTAGAAAATAACAGAATTTGAATACAGGCATTCTGACTCAAGCCCGTCATCTAAAGCAGCAGTGTCCAAAAGAACTTACCATAATGATGGAAATGCTTTTTGTCCATACTACCCAATGTGAGAGCAACCTACCCACGTGGCTACTGAACACTTGAAATAAAGCTAGTGTGACCAACCCACTGAATTGTTTTTGTTTTAGAGATGAAGTTTCTGTTGCCCACACTGGCCCTGAAACTCCTGGGCTCAAGGGATCCTCCTGCCTCACCCTTCCAAGTAGCTGAGACTACTCATGCCACTGGTTCAAGCCACTGATTTTAAAGTTTTCTTTCATATTAATGAATTTAAATTTAAATAGCCACACATCACTACTACCTACCATACTGGACATTACAGTTCTAAATCATTAAGTTATAACAATTTCCCTGAGGCTTAAACTTACAAGATAGAGGAAGCTTTACTCTTAAGAGTGTAAGATTATTTGAAGAGAATTTCCTTACCGAAATGTTTGAAAACCACTGCTTAAATGCCTGAATTTATTAGGTCATTGAATGAAATGTCCGATTTCAAATCAAAGGTGTAGTTTATTATATCTCAAACAGGAAGCAGTACAATTAATCTCAGTATGTCGGCTGGGCGCAGTGGCTCACGCCTGTAATCCTAGCACTCTGGGAGGCCGAGGCGGGCGGATTGTTTGAGCTCAGGAGTTCAAGACCAGCCTGAGTAAGAGCGAGACTCCGTCTCTACTAAAAATAGAAAGAAATTAATCAGACAACTAAAAATACATAGAAAAAAAATTAGCCGGGCATGGTGGCGCATGCCTGTAGTCCCAGCTACTCGGGAGGCTGAGGCAGGAGGATTGCTTGAGCCCAGGAGTTTGAGGTTGCTGTGAGCTAGGCTGACGCCATGGCATTCTAGCCTGGGCAAAAGAGTGAGACTCTGTCTCAAAAAAAAAAAAAAAAAAAAAAAATCTCAGTATGTGCCTAAATTATCCACACAATTTTGCCAACGTAATGGTAGCTTGTCTATGTCAGTAATGAAGAAGCCTAGAGAGCAAGTGGTGATGAAATCGTGAAAGGCCTTTTCCACAGCTTGCTGAGAATTGAATATTTTTCCTTGCAATGGGTCCAAAGCCTGAAATAAGTGGTAGTGAGTTGGTAAAAGGTCTCGTGAATACAGTGGATGACAGTTTCCAAGTCCAGCCTCTGTAGCCTGAGTGTTGTTTGTGTGACATGTGGTTGACTGTTGTTTTGCAAGAGGATTGGCTTGTCTCTGTCGACAAATCTGCACTGCTTAATGGCAAGCATCCTCATCATTTCGTCCAATTGGTTGCAGTAGACATCCACTGTAATAGAATGACCAGGTTTCATGAAGCTGTAGTGGATAATACCAGTCCTGGACCAACAAACAGACATCATTAGCCTTTTTGGATGAATATTGGGTTTTGGACCGTGTTTCAGCACTTCACATTTATCCAACCATTGCACGGAAAGCTTGCAATTGTCACAAAGAATCCATTTTTCATCACACGTAACAATAAAGTCATAGAAATGGTTTGCCTTCATGTAATGACAGGAAAGAAAGGCAAGCTTTAACACAATTTCTCCTCTGAGGCTTCTTTAATTCATGGGGAACCCATCTATCCAGCTTCTTTACCTTGCCAATTTGTTTCAAATGGCCCAAAATTGTTGGAATAGTAACATCAAACCTTGCTGCCAATTCATGCGTAGGTTGAGATGGATTTGCTTCCACCACAGGCTTTCAGCTCATCATTATCCGCCTTGGTCTCAGGTCACCCATGTGGCTCATTTTCAAGATTAAAATCAGAACAAAACTTCTCAAACCATCGATATACTGTGCACTCATTAGTCACATCCTTCCCAAACACTTCATTGATATTTTGAGCTGTCAGTGCTGCATTGGTTCCACGTCGGAATTCATATTCAAAATAACATGAAATTTTTGACTTATCCAGGGTTTCATAAAAATTGTTCTGAAAAAAATTTGAAAGGTAATCACAAGCAAAAACGTGCATGTGAAAGACTGAGGATGTAACTTCACAATAAACATAAAACAAGAAGTGTCAAAGGAAAATGTCAGAGATATCCTGGTCAAACATAGTACTTAAGGAAATTGGACATTTCATACTTAATAACCTAATATACACAAATGTACCAAAGTCAATGTTATTAAAGATCACCCACATCCAAGAGCAGGTAAATTAAAATAAGTAGAATACTAAGTAGAATACTAATACTACTACTATTTGTATAAATGAAATACTTCTAAAAATATTTTAAACAGCTATATCTGATTTCTAAAGAATCTCACACTATAAATCAGGATAATAATGAAGTAAAGTGTGCAACGGTTAGGTTAATTTCATTTAAGAATGAAGCAGAATTTACTGCTGAGATCAATGGCTTCCTTGGTTAAGTGTAAGTCACTTCCTTTTTTTCTATCAACATTTACTTTCATTGACCAGTAAATAAAATGTCCACATTTATTTATTCCAGCAAGTACACACTCATATGTCTACAAGCTTCAGGCAGGAATATAAATGAACAATTTACACATCAAATACTGTCTTCATTTTCATAAACATGAGGCCCTAGCAATGCCATAAGTTCTAATTTTTCAGAAGAAGCCCAATGTTCTACAGGTTTTACTGTGACAAAATGTACATAAAATTTGTCATTTTAACTCCCCCCCTCTTTTTTGAGACAAAGTCTTGCTCTGTCACCTGGGCTAGAGTGCAATGGCATCATCATAGCTCACTGCAACCTTAAACTTCTGCACTCAAGCAATCCTCCTCCCTCAGCCTCCTGAGTAGCTGGGACTACAGGCCCAAGATACAACACCCTGATAATTTTTTCTACTTTTAGTAGAGATGGAGGCCTTACTCACTCTTGCTCAGGCTGGTCTCGAACTCCTGAGCTCAAGAGATCCTCCCACCTCGGCCTCCTAGAGTGCTAGTATTACAGGAGTGAGCCACCACACCTGGCCCATTTTAACTATTTTTAAGTGTACAATTCAGTAGTAGTAAAGACATGCAATATTACGCAACAATCACTACTGGCCATTTCTGGATTTTTTTTTTCACCATCCCAAACTGAAACTCTGTACCCATTAAACAATAACTTCATATTCCCCAATCTCCCTATCCCCTGGTAACTTTTCTTCTTCTGTCTGTTTCTATGAATTTAGCCATTCTAGGTACCTTATAGAAGTGGAATCCTATAATTTGTGTTTTCGTGACTGGCTTTTTTCACTTAGCGCAATGTTTTTTAAGGTTAACAAATGTTGTAGCATATATCAGAATTTTACTCCTTTTTAAAGCTGAGTAATGTTACATTGTATGTAATTACAACATTTTGTTTATCCATTCAGCTACTGGATATTTGGGCTGTTTCTGCCTTTTGGCTATTACGAATAATAATGCTATGAACAAAGACATACAAATACGCCTTTCAAGACTCTGCTTTCAATTCTTATATCTGCAGAAGTGGAATTGCTGGATCATATGGTAATTCAATTTTTAATTTTTTCAGAAACTACCCATACTATTTTGCATAGTGGCTGCATGATTTTATACTCCTATTCACAGTGCACAAGAGTTCCATTTCTCCATATCTTTGTTAACATTTGTTATTTTCTGGTTCTCTGATAGTAGCCAACGTAAGGGGTTTGAAGTGGTAACTCACTGTGGTTTTGATTGACATTTCCCTAATGATTAGTGATGTTGACCATCTCTTCAAGTGCTTATTGGCCATTACTGTATCTTCTTTGAATAAATGTCAGGTCTTTTACCTATTTTTTTTAAATGGGTTGTCTTTTGTTGTTGGGTAGTAGGAATTCTTTATATAGGTATTCTGGATATTAATGCTTTATCAGATATATAAACTGCAAATATTTCTTACTGTTCTGTGGGTTGTCTTTTTATTCTCTTGATAATGTCCTTTGAGGCAAAAAAGTTTTTAATTTTGATGAAGTGCAATTTATGTATTTTTTTCACTTACTGTCTTTGGTTTTGGAATCATATCCAAGAAATCATTGCCAAATACAATGTCATACATATTTTCCCCTATATTTTCTCTAGGAACTTTAGCTCTTATATTTATATAATTAATTTTTTTTTTTGAGGCGAGTCTCACTCTTTTGTCCTGGGTAGAGTGCAATAGCATGATCATAGTTCACTGCAAGCTCAAACTCTTGGGCTCAAGCGATCCTCCTGCCTCAGCCTCCCAAGTAGCTCAGACTACAGATGCACTCCACCTCACTAGGCTAATTTTTTCTATTTTTGGTAGAGACAAGGCTCACTCTTGTTTAGGCTGGTCTCAAACTCACGACCTCAAGTGATTCTCCTGCCTCAGCCTCCCAGAGGGTTAGAATTATAGGCATGAGCCCCTGTGCCTGGCCTATATAATTTATTTTTAAGATTACTTTTTGTAGAGACAGGGTCTTACTATGTTGCCCAGGCTGGTCTTGAACTCCTGGGTTCAAATGATTCTCCCTCGCATCCCAAAGCACTAGAATTATAGGCGTGAGCCACTGTGCCTGGCCTAGCTCATACATTTAAATATTAGGTCCATTTTGAATACAATGTAAGGCAAGAGTCCAACTTCATTTCTTTGCATGTAGATATCCAGTTTTCTCAGCACTAGCTGTTGAAAAGATTGCTCCATTCCCATTGAATGGTCTTAGCACCCTTGTTGAAAATCAATTAACCATTTATGCAGGCTGGGTGTGGGTGCCTCATGCCTGTAATCCCAGCACTTTCGGAGGATAGAGACCCTGTCTCTATAAAATTTTAAAAACTAACTGGGCATGGTGTTGTGCACCTATAATCCTAACTATTTGAGAGGCTTAGGCAGAACTGCTTGAACCCAAGAGTTTGAGGTTACAGTGAGCTATGATTGAGCCACTGCACTCCAGCCCGGGTGACAAAGCAAGACCCTGTCTCTTAAAAATAAATAAATAAAACATATATGCAAAGGTTTATTTCTGGGCTCTTTGTTCCATTCTATGAGTCTATGTGTCTGTTCTTATGCTAGTACCACACATTTCCTTTGGTTTTCCATTTCTTACAGTGTTAAAACTCCTTAGTATTGAATAGAATACCCTTTACAAGCTAGCCCTAATATACCTTTGTTGCTTGCCATTTCCCCCATCTACAGCCCAAGCTCAAGTCACATGCAACATCAGTGGTCACGCAAACAAACCGCATTGATTATATTTTAAATATAGTCTTTCCTTTATTTAGTATGTCCATTTTGTGTGGTATATTCCCACTAGGCCTTCAAGATCTAGCTCAAACTTTATCTCTGTTATGATTCCCAGTGGCGGAGTCAATCATTCCCCTGTGTTCTAACAGTAATTTCTACATTTCTGTTAAAGAACTGACAAAGCTCTACTATAAATCAGTTGTCTGATGTTCCCACTAGACTGAGACTACCTAGAGAACTAGACTCATATTGTTTTTATATCGCCAGCCTCTAAAATGGTGCTGGCATACAGGAGACATCGGTGAATAATTTTTGAATGAATTTCCATACACACATATCTTAATCGTTCTTCAAAGCTGAGTTCAAATTGTGCCTGTACAATGTCCTCCACAATTCCTCAGCTGTAATACCTCACTCTTCTTGACATTCACTGTTGTATTAAAATCAATTATAGCTATGTCATCTTTACCTAGATTAGAACTTGAGGATGCACATAGGATTCATTTTTGAATCTACCAAAAACACGTAAGAGTGCATTATACTCTGTAGAGACTTAGTTCTCTACAGAGTGATAACTCAAGAGCAATTTTAATTTTGTGATTTGCACGGGTTTCACATGTTCTGTAAATAACATTCTTAACTGTTATACTAGTCCAGACTAATTTACATAGCGCCCCCAATATTCATACTCAAGGAGTTCCTGCTCTCTGGAGGACATCCCAACATTACACTGAGCAGGTAGTAAGTAGCTCCACTAGGACAAGGGAGTCTCATTTCTTATATTTTGAGAACTTTATACTAGACTACTAATCAGAGAAAGTGTCGTCAGGCTACAAAAGATTAAAACAAATAGTTTTTAATTAATGATAAACAACTGACAAGAATTTTAAGCCAGGCACCAATATATGGCTTTGTTTCCAAAATGAAAAATTTAAATGATTATATGGTAGAAAGTACTAGTTACAAAATTTTCCTTTTTTGCCAGCGTATATATGGTTTTCACTTACCCCTCCCAGATCTGTAATGTCCTTTTGCAGTTTTTCAGATATGGTGACAGCAGGTAAGTCAAGGTAAAATACTTTCCCCCAAAGTGGCTTATATTTGGATTTTTCCGGTCTGTTGTCAGTTTTCAGAGATCTCAAAGATGGTCTATTTTTTTCATTTTTGACTTGGATTCCACCTGTTATTACAAACGTTTAGAATTAAATGTTTTTATGCAGACATTTTTACTGTTTTAAAAATATTATATAATCATATCACAGAAAAAAATCCCTATACTCCCACCAATTTAAGTCATTAGTATTTAAAAATGTAGTACTACTTAGGATAAAGGCCAAATGCCCTATATACCTTCACAGATCCTATATTGTAAAATAGTCGAATCAGCAGGAAATATTCGTGTTTATTTATGTCTAATGTATTAAGCCATGGAACTACATAAAACCCTTCTGAAAGATATTCTTCCTTAGCATGTAAACTCCATAAGGGTATATCTGCCATTCTGTTGAACACTCAAAACTGGTACTTAAAATCTTCAACACTTAGCAACGTAAGAAACCTGTTACCCAGAATGACCTAGTACTTAAGGGTCCCTGATTCCTCAAGCTTTAGTTTCATACAAAGTTTGTCTAAATATTAAAAACTAAATGATTTCATATACAGTTTCTCTATATATTAAGAACTTAATGGTCCATTAAGAACTAAATCACCATTCATTTCATTATTTTCATTTAAAACAGATCTGAGATCCAAGCAACTGTTTTAAAAATTCACTTTAAGAACACAATCTGTTCTTAAATTGGTAGTTAAGAACACAAACACGTATATGAAAAACTTACATGCTAGAATGTTTTACCACATCAAGTAATTGAAAGTGGATTTTTTTTTGTTTCCCTGTTTGCCTATAATGCTGAAACTAGCAATGGTGTGTTTGAAATAGAAATACTTTCCCTCAATTTTAAGAGTGAAGGAAAATAAACTTTAAAACCACCCACAATGACCCAATCTAATCATGAAGCGAAAAGCCACGAGCACGCCCGACTTTAAACTGAAGATCCAATCCGCAGCTTCAAAGGGCCTGAGCGGAGTCGCAGCAGCTGTGGGAGCCCGGGAAGAGAGCAGTGTCGCAGCCCCGACGACTTCCCGGATCCGCACGTTGTTTGCTAGTTTTGCACCAAAGGCAGGATCCGCAATTTGGGACGGCGGCTGGAACCGGCAGGGCGCTAGGGACCGGGCCAGGATCCGTTCCTTCTCTGAAGCAAAAGACCGAATGGAACCTTCCTCCAGACCACAGAGGAGGACGGTCAGAAAAGAAAAGAAGCAGTGGACCAGGCGGGAGAACTGAAGAATCAATGGTGGAACCATGAAAGGAGGAAAGGATTAAAGGGACAGGAGGCGGAGGAGGGGCTTCTTACCCTGGAAATGTCCTTTGCTGTGGATCCTCATGGCTCCGGGGTTCATGGCAGCCGCCCGGCACCTACATGCTGGGTCCGGAGAGGGTGTATCGCCGGGCGGACGCGAAAACACGGCTTCTCCCAGGCTCTCGACAGGACGGCCGCCTCTCCCCTTCCGCCGGCCACCGGCTCTACGCAGTAGAGGTGCCGCGTCTGCGAGCAGGGTTTCCGGGGCCGAATCCGGTTCCAAGGCGCGGAGCACAAACGAGTGGCCTGCGGCGGTTGAAGATTTGAAAACGCGTCACGCGGCCGCGGCGCCGATACGTGCGCCCCGCCCCCTCTCACGCCGCGCGCCGCGCCCCGCCTCGCGCTCGCCCCACGTGCTTGCCGCCTCACGCTGCGCGCCCCGCCCCCTTCGTGCCCGCCTCCCTGAGTCGCGCGCGCAACGCCCTCACTCGCTGCCTTCTCGCACTTCGCCCCGCCCCCAAGGGCCGTGTCTCCGCCTCCGCCCCGCCCAGCCTCTGCCCTCCCCCACTGTGATACCCTCTCTGCCTCTGACCCCAGATCTCCGCCTGCGGCGTCAGGTTCCCGCGCAGTCCCGGAAAGTTTGTGTGGCTTGGTGTTGACCAAACCTAGTGGATGCAGTTAGTGCCGCAGGCCAGCCCAGTCTGTTACCATTGTCATTCCCGCCTTCTAGGTTTGCCAGGCCCGCCGGTCCTCCAGCTGCCTTCTCCCAGGTACGCTAACTTTCCCGGGTTGGACGTCTGGCTCGGTGGGGGCGCGGTGTCTGCGGCCGAGCCCGGACTCAGCCTCGGACCGGGCCCGGGCCCGGTGGTGGCGGCAGCTGATGTTCAGTGCGCTCAAGGTCGCAGAGCGGGGTTTTCCCGCGGTCACCGCCGACTCAGCTGGCCGAGGACAGGCCGCAGAGACTTCCCGGAGTGAGAGCGTCACGGAGCGGGGGTGGGAGGGCGTCGGAGCGAGGGCTTGGCTAGGCGGCCCCCGGCCCTCACAGAAGGGCCGCCCCAAAACGCATTCAGATCGGTTTGTGTCTTTTGGTACTTGGCTGTGTGCGCTGCTCTATTGACTTTTATTGCATTCGGACCTGTTTTCGTTTTATTTTGTGTAAGTTTATTTCAATAATAAAAGAGAGCGGAACATGAAGTCTCATGTAAAACGATAATGGAATTATGATAAAAAGATTAAAATGCCTGTGAAATAGTTTAATTTTGTAAATGAAATTGTAAAAGAAAGTGGTTTGGATATATTTTTGCTTATCAATTTCTTGAGGATGAAGAGGATTATATGTTGTACTATTTTCCATTCCTGGCTATACCAGCTCATATAATGGTTGATTTACCTAGAATCTCAAGAGAGTCAGAGCGTGTCAATATTACCATTTTGCAAATTGATTTCTTAAAGCATAGACAAAGGTGGATTGTGACACCATTAGCCAAAATGAGAGAACACCGAGATGGATCAGGTTTGATAATGGAAATGAGAGTTTTGTTTTAGATGAGTTTATGTTGAAGGGCCTGGGGTGACAATAATGGAACTGTGTTAGTTTATAACTCGAGAGAGATGTCTGGGAGAAGCTGAATGGAAAGAAGAAATATAGATTGATTCGAGAGAGTCATACAGATGGATCTCAATCTTAGGGTGGTGCATAAGAGGTTAACAGATATTGAGAAGTGGGAGGAGCTATAGTTTGAACAAGCATTCAATATTATAAATTCTATTTGGGGAAAAACCTATTTTCAAAATACAAGCTACAGAAAACTTCAAGATTTTTATGTTTTAAAAAGTTTCGAAAGGTTGAGAAACACTAATATAGAATTTAGTTAAAGCCATGGGAGGAAATTAAATTGCCAAGGAGAACAAGTGAAATAAGAGAAGTGGTGATGAGCAGAGGATGATGAAATAGTAAAAGATGGAGTAGATACCAGAGTTAGGAAGAGAACTGGGAACAACCTTATTGTCAAAAGTCACAGAATTGAAACATTGGAATCATATGGGCTTCACTATATGTCTTTGGGTAATTTTGAGCCTCAATTTTAATCTGTGAAAAGGGGGTAATAAACACTTCTGAGAGCTGTTGTGAGGATTAAATGGAACATTTTTTAAAACTTAATTAGTACAGTGCTTGGCACAGAGTAAGAGCTCAGTAATTGCTATCTGGAGAACTTTGCACCAGCTCCCCTATCCCCAAAAGAGTTTTAAAAAGACTAAGACTTGAAAAATAGATCTTTGGTTTTGGTGTTTAAGATATCATTAGTTTCCTTAATGAGAATTGAGTGGAAGGGGAAAGTAAGTATAATACTAGATAAAAACAATGGGCTGGAAGTTGAGACAAGTTGAGTAAGTGTACAGTTTCAAAAAAATTTGTCAGTGAAAGGAAGGGAAGATTGGATCTTTGGAAAGTTTAGAAGACATGGAAAAGATTTAAGCATGTTTTTCTATTGAAGAAAATAAAAATGGAAGTCCATTTTATGTTCTAATGAAAGATGAGTTATCTTTTTTTACTTACTATAATGTGGAAGGACAGTATCATAGTTACACCCTATGCTGTTAGACTCACCCTTGACTGCAAGGTAGGTGATAGTTCCAAGGTATGAATAAGCAGAAAATCTGCTTCCCTGGATAGTTAATAATTTTCTGATCTATTACCCAAAGTTAGTTTTAAAAAATATTATTGGAACCTAAATCTTTTAGTAGCTACAGGAAGGAAGGCTTGGACTTATATGTATGGCCAGTAAGGCTAGAAACTGCCTCTCCTATCATATCAATAATCAGTTCTATTGGTTAAGAGAATGAGGTTTATCTTAAAGTAGATCTTGAAAATGTACTTGAAAAGAGTCCTTCAGATGAAGTGTATACATTCAAGAAGAAATAAGTGGGGGCAGAGTTATTTGTGGTGAGAAGCTTGGTTAGAGTTATATTGAGCAAAATCGGAGAATATTGAGCAGAAGCATGGTCTAATTAAATGAACATTTGGCTGTGAATCAAGAGAAATAAATTTCATTCAGTACTGGTCCTATCCCTAATGTTGACTAAAGGAAAAAAGTCAAGCTTTTAAAAAATTAAACTTAGTTTTATTCAGAAGTCTGACTGAGGACTGTAGACTGAGGCCTAGAGCCTGGGAGCAGTTCTGTCAGACTGCTCTGAAGCAGTGTTTCAGCCCATTGTTTATATAAAGGTGGTGAAGTTCAGTATGTACAAAATCACATCTAAGTTTGGATGCAAGAGTACATCTGGTTATAGTTTGCAGGGGCATTTCTCTAACCTTGGCAGGCGTTGGTTATCTTATGTGTAAGAAAAGGCAAGGACTAGGGTCATTTATTTTTTAAGCAATGCAGTGTTCTGTCTTCAAAGCATCTTGCTAAGAGAGCAGCATGCAGTTGCAGGGTGGAGGCTTTGTGAAATTTTGCTGGTAAGCAGAAATGAGCAAACATAGCTTCTTATGTTTGTTACTTTGTCTCACTGACTAGTTATATGAGCTTGAGCAAATATTAACCTTTCTATGCTAGAATTTCTTTTATTTAATATCTGTAAATGAAGATAATACTGCTCAGTCTACTCCACAACTTTTTGTGATTATCAAATAAGATCTAATCTGCTTTTTTAAATTACCTTACGCATATCTAGGTATACATTTCTTAAATTCTAGAGTTTAGACAAATTAATTCTTATGTAATACTTAACATTTTTTTCTTTCTTTTGCTTAAGCCGCTCCACCTTGCTAGCAATTATTCTTTCTTATCTGTAACAAACCTAGCTTAGATTCAGCCTTTATCTCATTTGGGGCCTTCAGTAATAATTATTCCTGTTTGATTCATTTGCCAACTACCGCCAACTATTGATAGGTTCTGAAATATGTTCTGTTCCTATTCTTATCATTTAATTTTCACATTTTTTAGTCCACTATCCTGGTAAATTGAAGGGCTTAAGGTTTTTCCAAAGTTAAGTTCTTAGTTTTACAGACTAAGCATATTAAAGGATAGAATTGGTTAGTGGCTGTGGCACTAAAGTCCATGTCTCAGGTAAAGGTGGGCTGGGAAATCAGGATAAAATTCAGGATTATCAAGTCCTGAACACAACCTAAGTGAAGGATCAAAAATGGAGAGAATAAGCAGGACAGGAGGATTCAGAATTTGGGAGTGAATCTCCCTGAGACAACATAATTCAGAGGTTGTTGTGGCACCTATAGGAGCTATTAAGGATAATGAACTAGTTCATAGATTATATCTTACATCCTGAACTAAGTTGTAAAGTCCCTTAGGGTAGTACAAAACACACATTTGGTTACGCTTAAAATAATCTACCTACCTACCCCACTTCCTGCTTTCCTTATGTAGTGATTAAACACCAAAAATGTGCTATGGCCTATTGAAAATGGTTTACTATAAGACCCATAGAGGTCTCACTATGTAAATTTTTAAAATTTCTAGTACTGTTAATAATCCATATTCAATAAAGTACACCCATACATATTGATGAATTCTAACAAATATGTATATCCATGTAATTACCACATCAATCAAAATACAGAACATTTTTGTCATATCAGAAGGATATTTCATTCTTCTTTTCTGGTGATTCTCTCTCCGCCCACCAGAAGTAACCACTCTAATGATTTCTGTTATCATAGAATGGTTTTGCCTATATTTCAGGTTAATATAAATGGAATAATATAATTTGTACATTTTGGGTCATAATTATTTTTCATAATGTAATATTTTGGTGATTCATTCATGTTGTTATGTGTATCAGTAATTCATTCTTTTTTATTGCTGAGTAATATTGTGTGAATATACCGTTGTTTATTCATTCACCTGTTGATGGATGTTTGAGTTGTTTCTAGTTTTTGGCTGTTACAAATAATGCTGCTATGAACATGTGTATACAAGTCTTTGGACATATATTTTTATTTCTTTTCGAACTACTGGATCGTATGGTGACTGAATATTTAAAAGTATGAGAAACTACTGAAGTTTTAAAATCCTCCACCATCAGTGTATGAAAGTCCCAGTTGACATATCCTTGTCACTCACTAGGTATGAACTAATATCACAGGGTTTTTTTTTTAATTGAGGTAAAATTCATATAACATAAAATTTACCATTTTAACCATTTTTGAAGTGCACAGCTCATTGACTTCCAGTGTATTGGCAATGTTGTACAGCCATCACCACTATCTAATTCTAAAACATCTATGGGGTGGGGGTAAAGGGGTGGGGGAAGAAACTTTGTATCCATTAAGCACTGATTCTCATCCCCCACCCACCCCCTTCCCCAATCCCTGGCAACTACTATTCTGCTTTCTGTCTCTATGGATTTGCCTATTCTGGACATTTCATATAAATACAGTCATAGAATATGTGGGTTTTTGGTGTCTGGCTTTTATTTAGCATAATGTTTTGAGAGTTCACCTATCCATGTTGTAGCATGTATCAGTTTTTCATTCCTTTTTTATGGCTGAATAAAATTCTCTTGTAGGGATGTACATTTTGTTTATGCATTCATCAGTTGATACATATTTAGTTTCTTTCTGCTTTTGGCTATTACGAATAATAACATTTGTATTCAAGTGTTTGTTAGACTATTATGTTTTCAGTTCTCTTGGGTATATACCTAGGAATGGAATTGCTGGATCATTTTGTGTTTAACATTTTGAGGAACTGCCAAAGTATTTTCCAGATGGCTGCACCATTTTGCATTACCACTAGCAGTGTAAAAGGGTTCCCATTTCTTCACTTCCTTGTCAACATATGTTATTTTCTGTTTATTTTTATTTGTTTACCTTTTTTGGTTATAACCTTCCCAGTGGGTATGAAGTGGAATCTTTTTGTGGTTTTGATTTTTATTTCCCTAATGAGTAATGATGTTCAGCGTCTTTTTTTGTGCTTATTGGCCATTAGTATATCTTCTTTGAATATTTATTCAAAGAAGTCCTTTGCCCATTTTTTCAGTTGTTTTGTTGTAGAGTTATAAGTGTTCTTTATATATTTTGGATACTAGACCCTTATCAGATACATGATTTGCAAAAATTTTCTCCTCTTCCATGCCTTTTTTAATTTTTTGATAATGTCCTTTGATACACAAAAATTTTTATTTTGATAACATTCAATTTTATTTATTGTTTGTTTTTATTCTTGTGGTTTTGGTGTCGTATCTAGGAAACTATTCTCGAATTTAAATCCATACAGATTTACCCTTATCTTACAAGAATTTTATAGTTTGAGCTCTTATGTTTAAGTCTTTGGCTCAGTTTGAGTTAATTTTAAGTAAATGGTGCGAGCTAAGGTCCAGCTTCATTCTTCTACATGGATATCCAGTTGTTGCAACACCATTTGTTGAAAAGACTGTTCTTTCTTTTTTTTTTTTTTTTCTTTTTGAGACAGAGTCTCACTCTGTTGCCCTGGCTAGAGTGAGTGCCATGGCGTCATCCTAGCTCACAGCAACCTCAAACTCCTGGGCTCAAGCAATCTTTCTGCCTCAGCCTCCCGAGTAGCTGGGACTACAGGCATGTGCCACCATGCCCGGCTCATTTTTTCTATATATTTTTAGTTGTCCGATTAATTTCTTTGTATTTTTAGTAGAGACGGGGTCTCGCTCTTGCTCAGGCTGGTCTCGAACTCCTGAGCTCAAACAATCCGCCCGCCTCGGCCTCCCAGAGAGCTAGGATTACAGGCGTGAGCCACCGCGCCCAGCCAAAACTGTTCTTTTTCTCACCGGATGGTTTTTGAAACCTTGTTGAAAATCACTTGACCATATATGTGTGAGGGTTGTTTCTGGACTCTGAATTCTGTTCCATTGACCTATATGTAGATCTGTCCTTATGTCAGTATTACACTGCTTTAATTGCTGTAGCTTTTTAGTAAATTTTGAAATTGGGAAGTCTGAGTACTACAAATTTTTTCATCTTTTTCAAGATTGTTTTGGCTATTCAGGGTCTCTTGAAATTCTATGAGAATTTTAGGATCAGCTTGTCTATTTCTGCAAAAAAGTAGTTGGAAATTCAGTAGCATTTGCATTGGATTTGTAGATTATTACCATGTTAATAATGTGTTCCAGTTTGTGATCACAGGATGTCTTTCCATTTAGGTCGTCTTTAATTTGAACAGTATTTTGTAGTTTTCATCTCCTTGGTTACATTTAGTCCCAAGTATTTATTCTTTTTGATGCTATTGTTAATGAAATTGTTTTCTTAATTTTATTTTCAGATTGTTCATTGCTAGTATATAGAAATACAACTGATTATATTGACCTTGTATCCTGCAACCATGCTGAATTTATTAGCATTGGTAGATTTTGGTGGGTTCTTTAGAACTGTAGAGATATAAAATCATGTCATCTATTAATAGAGATAATTTTACTTCTTCGTTTCAAATCTGGATGCCTTTCGTTATTGCCTAATTGCCTTAGCTAGAATTTCTAGGGTAATGTTGCATGGAAGTGGTGATCTGATCTTAGGGGGAAAGTTTTCAGTCTTTCTGCATTAAGTGTGATGCTCTCTGTGGATTTTCATAGATGCTTTTTATCAGGTTGATGAAATTTCCTTCTTTTTCTACTTTGTTCAGTGTATCATGAAAAGGTTGGATTTTGTCAAATGTTTTGTCCTCATCGATTGAATTGATCATGTGTTTTTTTTTTCCTTCATTTAATTAATGCAGGCTGTGTATCCCAAAAGTCACCATACATAGGGAAAATGGGAAATTGTAGCTAAAGTTTTCTATTTTCCCTATGTATAGCAACTTTTGGGACACCCTGTATAATGTATTTCATTGATTTTCACATGTTTGAACCATGCTTGCATTCCTGGAGTAAAACCCTACTTGGTCATGATGTATATTTGTTATAATGTACAGTTTGATTTACTTTACTAGTGTTTTGTTGAGAATTTTTGCGTCTCTATACATAAGGGATATTGGTCTCTAGTTTTCATGTGATGTTTTTGTCTGGCTTTGGTATCAGGGTAATACTTAATACTGTCCTGGCTTTATAGAATGAATTAGGAACTGTTCTACTTTTTGTTTATGGAAAAGTTTGAGAAGGATTGCTGTTAATTCTTTCTTAAATGTTGGTAGAATTTACCTGTCGTGTCATTTGGTCCTGGGCTTTTCTCTTGGGAATTTTTTGATTACTGATTGAATCTTTTTATTTCTTATAAGTCTATTTAGATTTTCTATTTTCTTGAGTCAGTTTTTATAGTTTGTATGTTTCTAGTAATTTGTCCATTTTATCTAGGTTATCTAATTTATTGGCACATACTTGTCCATACCTTTGTTCTATAATTTTTATTTATGTAAGGCTGGTAATAATGTTCCCACTTTCATTTCTGATTTCAAATAATTTGAGTATTCTCTCTTTTCTTGGCCAATATAGCTAAAAGATTGTCAATTTTGTTGATTTTTTTAAGAATAAATAGCTTTTAGTTTTATTAATTCTCTCTGCAGTTTTTCTGTTCTACTTTGTTCATCCTCATTTTGATCTACAGTATTTTTTTTCTTTCTGCTTGCTTTGGATTTAGTTTGTTCTCTTAGTAGTTTTATAGGGAGGCATTTAGGTTATTGATTTGAGATCTTTCTTTTTTTTTTAATGTAGGCTTTCACCGCTATAAATTTCCCTCTGAGCACTGCTTTACTCTATCCTTTAAGTTTTGGTATGTTCTGCTTTCATTTTAATTCATCTCAAGGCATTTTCTAATTCCATTGTAATTTCTTCTTTGACCCATTGGTTGTTTAAGAATATATTTTTTAAAAAAAGAAAAAAAAAGAATAAATATATTAAGTCCACATATTTGTGCTTTAGAATGAAATAGTGGAGGGAAGTGATTTTGTAATTGTTACACAAGGTTATTCTCCAAGGTTTAAAGATCTTATTGAAATAAAATATACATATTTTTCATCTTTACCATTTTTAAGTGTACAGTTCAGTGGTAATAAATATATTTGTACTCTTATTTGCTTCTTCCCTCCCTTCCTCCTCTCCTATTGAGAATTGTTTTGTGGCCTAACATGTGATCTATCCTGGAAAATGTTCCATGTTCACTTGAGAAAAATCTATATTTTACTGTTGTTTGGTGATGTATTCATTCAGTATATGTCTGTTAGGTCTTGTTGGTTTATAGTGTTGTTCAAGTTGTCTAATTCCTTGTTTATGTTTTGTATAGTTCTATTCATTATTGAAAGGGAGGTGTTGAAATTTCCAACTATTGTTGAACTATGTCTCCAGTTCTATCACTTTTGCTTCATATATTTTGGGGTTCTGTTTTTAGGTGTATATATATGTTTATGACTTTTATTTTTTCTGAGATAGGATCTCCCTCTGTTGCCCAGGCTGGAGTACAGCTGTGATCATAGCTCACTGGAGCCTCAATCTCCTAGGCTCAAGCGGCAATCCTCCAGCCTCAGCCTCCCAAGTAGCTGGGAGCATACGTGCATGCCACCATGCCCAGCTAATTTTTTCTATTTTTTGTAAAGGTGGGGTCTTGCTCTTGGTCAGGCTGGTCTGAAACTCCTGGCCTCAAGCTATTCTGCCTTGGCCTCCCAAACTGCTAGTATTACAAGTGTGAGCCATTGTGCCAGATCATGCTTATGATTTTTATATCTTCCTGATGGATTGACACTTTTATCATTATATAACATCTTTCTTTGCTCTTGTAACAATTTTTATGTTAAAGTCTATTTTGTCTGATACTAGTACTGCCTCTCTAGTCTCTTAATTACTGTTTTCATTTAATTTCTTTTTCCACTTTCACTTTCAACCAGTTTGTGTCTTTGGTTCTAAAGTGAGTTTCTTATATAAACACAGCATATAGTTGAGTACTTTCAGAATTCATTCTTCTAAACTCTGCCTCTTAATTGGAGAGATTAATCCATTTATATTTAATGAAATTACTTATAAGAGAGGACTGACTTTGCCATTTTGCTATTCGTTTTCTATAAGTCATATCTTTTTTGTTCCTTAAGTCCTTCCTCAGTTATCACCTTCTTTTGTGTTAGATGTTTTCTAGTGTATCATTTTGCTTCCTTTATTTCTTTTACAATAAGTATGTTAATTTCTTAGTGGTTGTCCCGGGGATTTCAGTTAACATCCAATTTATGACAATTAGCTCAGAATAATACCAACTTGGTTTCAATAGTATACAAAAATTTTGCTCCTGTGTAGCTCCATCCCTCCACCCCTTTATGTTGTCATTAGTATAAATGACATATTCTTATATTACAAATAACATGTTATAAATGATAGTCATCAATCTAGAATTATAATTATGTAATTGTTTTTTAAATTGTGGGCAAAAAAAGAGGAGTTACCAAAAATAAAGTAAATGTATAGTTTCTAACTAAAAATACAGATTTTTATGTTTACCTATGTAGTTATTACTGCTGTTTCATTCTTCTACTTTGAACCTATTTGTATCTTTGAATCTAAAATGTTCCTAGTAGAGAGGGTATGGTTTAATCATGATTTTCTTGTTAATTGCGTTTGCCAATCTCTGCCTTTTAATTGTAGTGTTTACATTTAATGAAGTAGAATTATATGCCATTTTATTTGTTTTCTTTATTTTATATATAAATGATTTTTAGTTTACACTGGGATTACTTCCCAATAAACTCATTGTAAATTGAAAATATCATGAGTTAAAATGCATTTAATACAACTAATCTACTGAGCATCATAACTTAGCCTAGCCTACCTTAAACATGCTCTGAACATTTACGTTAGCCTATAGTTCAGCAAAATCATCTATCACAAAGCCTATTTTATAATAAAGGGTTGAATATCTCATGTAATTTATCTAATACTGTACTAAAAGTGAAAAACAAAACGGTTATATGGGTGCTCAAAGTACAATTTCTACTGAATGCATATTGTGTTTGCGATATTGTAAGTTGAACTATTGTAAGTTAAGGACCATCTGTATATATTTTTTTGTGCCACTTTTTCTCCATTATTGCCTCCTTTTGTTTTAAATAGATACTCTCATATACCATCTTAATTCCTTTGTTTCTTCATTATGCTTTCTGTATTTTCTTAGTGGTTACCTGGGGGGTTGGAATTAACATTTTAATTTATGCCAATCTCATTTGGACTAGTGCCAACATAATTTAAATAGTTTACAAAAATTGGCTGTTATATATCTCCATTTCTTCTCACCCCCTTTGCGCTATTGTTGTCATACAAATTACAGCCTTATATATGTTCATCAACATAGTTTTTTTTTTTTTTTTATTGCTTTATGCAGTTGTTTTTTATATCAGATAGGAGAAAAAAGTGTTGAGCTGGCAGGTGTTTGTTCTTGGTTTTTGGTGTACTCTTGGCCAAGGAATGACCAGACACACCAAAAGCAAGGCAAGCATGAAACGAAGTTTATTGAGAAAGAACAAGATAAGTTTATAGAGCAAGAGCAAGATACATTCGCCACAGAGGTTGAACAGGCCCCCTGTCATACCAAGAGGCTCTGGTTATGGTCTGAGGTCCTGTTTTATACTGTCTGGATTGGGCCGCCCTTGTAGTTCAGACATCACCATGGAACCACTCTGATGGACAGTTAATGACATGATAATTAGCCTTAGGTTACTCCAGGTCACTTTCCAGATCCTGTGGTGCCTGGGCTGTCTGCTTGCTGCTGGGGAATTCCCTGCATTCTTTTGCTGATTGACAGGGTTTTCCTCCTTTCCCCAGGTGTAGCAATTGCTTGGGACAGGATTAAGGTGGGGCAGCACCAAGACCAGGGGCCTGCCCTTTTTCTTCTTCCCCAGGTATGGCAATTATTTGAGGCAGCACCAAGGTGAGGTGCTTGCCTTTGTCCATAGGATAGCTGGAGGTCCCTCACTATCTACCTAACAAAAGGAGTTTCAAACAAAAAATACATGTGTCTTTTATATTTACTTATTTCATTACTTTTGCCAGTATTCTTTGTTTCTTTGTATGAATTCCACTTACTATCTAGTGCCTCTTATTATAGCTTGATGAACTCCTCCTAATATTTCTTGCGAGGCACGTCTACTAGCAACATATTCTTTCTAATTTTGTTTTTGTAGGAATATCTTAATTTTTCTTTCAATACCGAAGAATAATTTTGCTAGATGTAGAATTTTTGTTTGACAGTCTTTTACTTTTATTACTTTGAATGTTATCCCACTGTATTTTGGCCTCCATGGTTTTCAGTGTGAAATCAGCTTGTAATCTTATTGGGGATCCCTTGAATATGCTGAATCGCTTCTCAAAATAGCTAGAAGGGAATGATTTGCATGTTATTATCATGAAAAAAAGATATTTAGAGTGATAGATATCCTAATTGCCCTAATTTGATTTTTACACATTATATGAATTTATGAAATTATCACATGTACCTCCAAAATATGTGCATCTATTATGTATCAGTAAAAATAAATATTCTTAAGTATTTCTTTAAAAAGGATAAAGGATTCCTGAGAACAATAAGAAAAGTATGCATGCCTTAATAGAAAAAATGAGAAAAAGTTATAAATGGACATATTATGGAAAGAGGCAATACATACTGCTAATAAAAATGTGAAGAGATGTTTAGTTTACCAGGGGAAAGTAAATCAAGATTATAATAAGAAAGCATTTAACACACATTCAATTGGAAAATATGAAAAATTCTGATGATACTAAGTTAGACCTTGTTTTATCTTGAGGGGGTTTTGTCTTTAAGTAACTTTCATTTCTGCCCCTCAGGAGGGTCATTTTCATGTTTGAGAATGTTTGCCATTTATATCTGAAGACCACTTTGGTATGGCAAATTGCTAATACTAAGTTAAGTAGGATACAAAAAACAGAAAAGGTATGGGAAAGAGAAACTTCACTGGGAGTTGAGCGAGAAAGCTATTCTTGAAGAACATTTCTTTATGAGATGTTCTAAGGTTATAAGAGAACCAAAGGAATATTTCGTTACAGTGGTCTCTCCCACTAGATTGTGTCCTCTCTGAGAAAGGGACAGTGCCTGGCACACAGAAGAATGGAAAGAGAAAGAAGAAAGATGAGTGGGCTGATAAGACTGTAGGGAATTTAAAGCAATGGAGAATACATTATGAATTCTAGACAAACCACTATGATTATCACTTTCTAGTTTTACTTCATCTACTACCAAATCCTCATTTGATTTTGCATTTTTCCACATTATTTTTCTGACAAATTGAAAAGGAGGCTCATTTTTCAGATCTCATAATTAGATATGTGTTATGATTTTAGGAGACTGTTGATATAACTTATTTTCCTAAAATATTTAGTATATACATTGTCAAAAAATAAAAAAGTTCAGGCTAGGTATGGTGGCTCCTGCCTGTAATCCTAGCACTCTGGGAGGTGGAGGCAGGAGGATCGCTTGAACTCAGGAGTTCAAGACCAGCCTGAACAGGAGCGAGACCTTGTCTCTACAAAAAATAGAAAAAATTAGTGGGGCATGGTGGCGCATGCCTGTAGTTTGAGATTGCTGTGAGCTAGGTTGATGCCATGGCACTCTAGCCTGGGTGACAGAGCAAGACTCTGTCTCAAAAGAAAAAAACAAATTTAATAGTTTAACAGTTCTAGGAAGTTATTAAACATTTACATTTCTGGCTTGTTTCCCTGATGTTCTAAAGAATTGCTAGAAATATGTCAAGTTTTTTGGCTTTAATTTCAGGTGTATATATTCGAGTTACCAACCTTGCTGTTACTGTATCAACAATATAAAGTACTGTGGGGCCAGATTATGGTGGCTCATAACCTGTAATCCCAGCATTTTGGGGAGTCAGAGGCAAGAGGATTGCTTGAGACCAGGAATTCAAGATCAGCAGTTCAAGATCAGCCTGGGCAACATAACAAGATCCTGTCTCTGCAAAAAATGAAAACAATATTAGCGACACATAGTGGTATGTGCCGGTAGTCTCAGCTACTTGGGAGGCAGAGGTGGAGGATTACTTGAGCCCAGGAGTTTGAGGCTGTAGTCAGCTGTGATCATGCCACTGCATTCCAGCCTAGGACAACAAAGAGTAACCTTGTCTCGGGGGGGCAAAGGGGGGGGGAATGCTGTGACCCTTTTTACAGTTCTGGAGGAGTACACCTATATGCTAGTATACCTTTTTTTTTTTTTTTTTCCACTTAACACATTAACTGCCATGTGAGTTGTATTTAACTGAAGCTAGTTTTGAGCCCGGGGTCTCATGAAGCATATGTAACTCACACATCTCTTCCCGTTGGGAGCTGCCTATGAACTATTTTTCAAGTTGCATATAACTCATGCACAGAAAACAATAAAAAATAACAAATTTTTCATTAAATTAGAAAGGATGGTTTTGTTTCTCAAATCTTTATTTTTGTAATAAAACACCATGGCCCCAAGGAAAAATTTTTTTTCTAGTGTGGCCATCAATGTGTTAAAAGAGCTATGTTTATATAAATGAAATGAATGTTAGAAATATGTTCTCAGACTTGAAGATTCTACATACATTTCAGGAATTAAAAAAAATTTGTTATATAAATTTTCACATGTACAGAAAAATACAGAACAATGTATCACCTTATGGTATATGTATCACCTGGGTTTACCAAATTATTAGCATTTTAGTACTTTTTTTTGAGGTATTATAAACTATAGCTGTCATAACACGTCAGCCCTTAATTCTTCAGAATGAATCTCTTAAAAGACAGCTTTTACGTAACTATAGTACCATTATCTCAACAAACACAATGAACACGATTTTAAAATATTATCTAACATTTAAAATAATATTAATCTAATACCAGCCCATGTTCAGATTTCTGTAGTTATCCTCAAATTGGCTTTTTAAAATTTGTTTGCTTGAACCAGAATCCTTTTGGTTGTTGACTCTCTTAAAATCCCTTTAATCTAGAACAGTTCTCCCTCTTCTGCCACCTTTTTTCCTAACCTTAGTTTGACTTGAAGAAACCAAGACATTAGTCTTATAGACTGGAATATTACAACTTCTGTTACTTTGTGACATCTGTTACCCTGGTAATCTAGTCTCCAAATTTTCTATGAATTGGAAGTTAGATCTAAAGCTTATTTAGATTCGGATTAAAGGCCCCCCCCCAAAAAAAATTTCATAGATTATGCTGGACCTTTAATTTTGTGTTATAAAATCTAGTTATTCTACTATAATAGATGCTAAGGTTGATCACTATTCAGGTTCTGGAGTTGTTTGCTTGTTTGTTTACAAAGTGGAGTATATTAACTGGAATAACATAAATTTTTGTGAAAATGCTTTCATAATTCTAATGCTTGCATTTGTGGAGTCCTCTTTATAGCTCTTAAAGCACTTAGTAGAAACTGTTAAATAAATATTTGTTAATATGTGTTTTGGTGTTTTTATGTACCCCCCTGTGAAAAGATAAAACAAGTACTTTCTTTTTTTAATTATAGGGTTTTGGCTACTGATGTTACAAAGAATAAAATATTGGGTCATAGAGTTGAAGAAAAGATGTAAACCAGGTAGGTAGATAACAAAAATCTAAAGAAATAATAAAGCTATCATTTATTTTTATGGAACATTATTGATGTAATTGACAAAATTGGAATGTGAACCACAGAGTACTGTGTCAAAATTAAGTGTCTTGAATTTGATAATTGTACTGTGATTATATAAGAGAATATTCTGAAGCATTTAAGGTGAAGAGGGATGTTGTATGCAACGTACTTTCAAATGATTCAGAAAAAATAAATTGGCCCCCGCTTGGTGGCTCAAGCTTGTAATCCCAGCATTTTGGGAGGCTGGGGTAGGAGGATCACTTGAGGCCAGGAGTTTGAGACCAGCCTGGGCAACATAGGAAGACCTTGTCTCTACAAAAAAATAATTTAAAAAGTTAGCCGGAGTGGTGGTGTACTCCTGTAGTTCTGACTGAGGACTTGCAGGGAGGCTGAGGCAGGAGGATCACTTGAGCCCAGTAGTTTGCGGTTACAGTGAGCTACAATTGTGCCACTGTACTCCATACTACATGACAGAGCAAGACCCTGTCTCAAAAAAAAAGGGGGGGGAGGGAGGGGGAGGGAAATGATATGTAATATGAGAAAGAGTTTGGTGAAGTGTTGTGATCAGTAGGAACTCATATATTGCCAGTGAAAGTATAAATTGGTCCAGCCTTTCTGGAAAGCATTTTGGCAGTTTGTATCAAATTTTGAAATAGTTTAGCCCTGCAATCTTACTTTTTCTTCTGGAGTAATTATAGGAAGACTACAAAAAGATGTATATATAAGGATATTATATTTGAATAACTTATAATTGTGAAATAGGCAACAACCTAGTATCTAACAATATGAGACCAATTAAATAAATATAATTAAATACTGTGCAAGCATTAATATGATGTAAATACATATTTATTGACATACTGTAATATATTTTTAAGTGTTAAAGCAGTCTGCTAAAGAAGCATGAGCAGTATTAACCTGTTTTTGATTTTCCAAAAAGGAAATACACAGTGCATGAATGTGCATACGTGCATACGTGTTTGATTAACATACAGTATTTATTAGTTAGATGTAATCTGTGTGCATATATACACAGATATATGTATATGTACGTAGATATTTGGAAAGATGACACCCCTATGTTGCTAGTGATTATTTTTTAATAGTGAATTCATAAGTGATTTTTATACTTTTTTGTATTTGTTAAAAGAGTATATGTTGCTTTTCTCATCAAATTTTTATAATACCTCTTATTAAGGTTATGTGCTTTTATTTCATTTTATACCTATGCGACAACTTCAGGTATGCAATAAAAATAGTGCTATATTCGATGATACTCTGTCCTAGATTGAAGATGATTTCTCAGTAGTGTTTATGAGGCTAAATTCATAGATTCTGTGACTTGGTCAACTGCTTTCATTCTGTTACATGGTCAGAATCTGTTTCTACCTCTGTTTCTACCAGCATCACACCTGCTCACACAGCTTAGCTGAAGTATGTTAACCATTTTTGGAAGATCAGAGGGCATGTTGTAATTTTATATTTTGCTTTTCTTTAACAGATTTTTCTTCAATTGGTTAAAAATATGGATCCTGAAACAGAGGGACTACAGATTATCAAAGTGACACCTCTTCAACAAATGCTTGCCTCCTGTACTGGAGCTATACTGACGTCACTAATGGGTAAAATTATGTTGCTAGCATAGATTATATAACTTTGAATGAATCAGTGATTCCGTTTCAGTTTTACTATTGGTGAAATAATGAAATGATAATATTACCATTTATCCTTAATGATTGCTAATATTCCTTCATCATCATGATATGAAAAGAAAACTTTGGACAGAGATTCAAGAGACTTCAATTTTAGTCCTTGCTTTGCCATTCTCAGGGTGAAAATACTTAGGGATAATACCTAACATTTCTCTGAACTTCATTTTTTCATCTGTAAAATTATGGACTTAGACTGGGAGTTCTTTGAGATCCTTATCATCATTAAACTATTTTCCCTTTTTATAATAGAAAGCAAGATGATGAAAAAAATTAATGATACAGAATTTGAGCAATTTATGGTAGCAACAAATACAGATATTCTATGCATTAACAGCAAATTTTTTAAATTGCTCTGGATCACATTTTTCTTTCTTATAGTCATTTTCTTATACACATAGCCAAATGACATAGATGATGTTTAACATTTTAATGATTTTAAGTTGGCTGATTTATTTACGTTTTCCTTTTTTAAAGAAAATTCATTTTTTTTCAAAGTATTAAGGTGGTACAAATATTTTTGTTACATGGATAGCTTTTGTTATGCTTGAGTCAGATCTATTAGTGTGCACATCACCCGAATAGTGTTCATTGTACCCCTTGGGTAGCTTTTTGCCCCTCTCCTCCACCTCTCTCCCCCCTGCTTGATTTCCAGTGACTTTTACTTCCCTCTTTGAACATGTGTGCCCATCTCTTAGTTCCAATTTATTAGAGAGTACATATGGTGTTTGTTTTTCCATTCTTTAGATACTTCACTTAGTATAATCCTCTCTAGTTCCATCCAAATTGCTGCAAAAGACATTCACTTTTTTTATGACTGAGTAGTAAGTACTCCATGGTATACATATACCACATTTTGTTAATCCACTCATGAATTGATGGGCACTTGGGTTGATTCCACGTCTTTGCAGTTGTGAATTGTGCTGCAGTAAATATTTGAGTGCAGGTGTCTTTTTGATAAAATGACTTCTTTTCTTTGGAAAGATACCCAGTAGTGGAATTGGTAGATTGAATGGTAGGTCTACTGTTAGTTCTTTGAGACATCTCCACACTGTTTTCCATAGAGGTTGTACTAATTTGCATTCCCACCAACAGTGTATAAGCATTTCTTTCTCTCTGCATCCACACTAGCATCTTGTTTTTGGACTTTTTAATAAAAGCCATTCAAACATGGGTAAGGTGATATCTCATTGTCGTTTTAATTTGCATTTCTCTGATGATTAGTGATGTTTAGCATTTTTTGCATGTTTGTTGGCCATTTGTCTATCCTTTTTCTGAAAAGCTGCTGTTCATGTCTTTTGCCCACTTTTTAATAGGCTTGTTTTTTTCTGGCTGATTAGTTTGAGTTCTTCGTAGATTCTGGTTATTAGCCTTTATTGGATGTATAGTTTGTGAATATTTTCTCACATTCTGTAGGTTATCTGTTTTCTCTGTTGATTATTTCCTTAGCTGTGCAGAAGCTTTTTAATTTAATTAAGTCCCATTTATTTATTTTTGTTGTTGCTGTAATTGCCGTTGGGGTCTTAGTCATAAATTCTTTGCCTATGCTGATATCTAGAAAAGTTTTTCCTACATTTTCTTCCAGAATTTTTATGGTTTCATGCCTTACATTAAGTCTTTTATCCATCTTGAATTAATTTTTCTGAGTGGTGAGAGATAAGGGTCTTAATTCATTCTTCTGCATATGTCTATCCAATTTTCCCAGCACCATTTATTGAATAGGGCTTCTTTTCCCCAGTGTTATGTTGTTGTCGTCTTTGTCAAGGATCAATTTGCTGTAGGTAGATGGTTTTATATCTGGGTTCTCTGTTCTGTTCCATTGGTCTATATCAGTTTTTTGTGCCAGTACCATGCTGTTTTGATTAATATAGCCTTAGAGTATATTTGAAGTCTGGTAATGTGATGCCTCCAGATTTGTTCTTTTTGCTAAGATTGCTTTGGCTATTCAGGCTCTTTTCTAGTTCCAAACTAAGCGTAGAATTATTTTTTCTAGATCTGTGAAATATGTTGGCATTTTCATAGGGATTGCATTGAATCTGTAAATCACTTTGGGTAGTATGGTCATTTTAACAATGTTGATTTTCCCTATCCATGAGAATATGTTTTTCCATTTGTTTGTGTCATCTGTGATTTCTTTCCTCAAGTGTTTTGTAGTTCTCCTTGTAGAGATCTTTCACCTCCTTGGTTAAGTATATTCCTAGGTATTTTGTTTTCTTTGTAGCTATTGTGAATGACATTGAGTCTTTGACTTTCATCTTGACTGTTACTGGTATAATATATAGAAATGCTACTGATTTGTGTACATTGATTTTGTAACCCGAGACTTTCCTGAATTTATTTATCAATTCCAGGAGTCTCTTGGGGAGTCTTTGGGGTTTTCTAGATACAAGGTCATATTGTCAGTGAAAAGTAATACCCCTCTTTCTGGATGTGGATACCCTTTCTTTCTTTCTCTTGCCTGATTGCTCTGGCTAGGACTTCCAGCATTATGTTGAATAGAAGTGGTGATAGTGGACACCCTTGTCTTGTTCCAGTTCTGAGTGGGAATGCTTTCAACTATTCCCCATTCAGTATGATGTTGTCTGTGGGTTTGTCATATATGGCTTTCGTAATTTTGAGATACGTTAGGTTGGCTAGTTTATTTAAATAAGATAAATGATTAGAACAAAGTACTTATGATGTAGTATTTTCTGGTCAGAATTTAGGGTGGAAAAGGCCTTAGAGTTCGTCTAATGTGACTGTCCTCATTCTCAGATAAGCAAAAGTTTTCTTAGAACCATTATTTGGCATTTTCTACTACTAGGATAAGATATAGCATGCATATTAAAACCACTTTCCTTCACTATGCTGTTTCCAAATGGAATAACACAACCTGGTGCTAAAGATGATTTATGGCCAGCTTACTCAAATTTTTACTACCTGTAGCTCCTATTTGATACATGTAGATTTATCAGATTAGTGAAGCTAATAACATTTTGATTATCAATTACTTGTAATACAAAGTTATTCTCAAATATTTAAATAGACTTTTGGAACTTTTTACTCCTTACCTTACCTTAGAGAACAATTTTCTTATAAATATTAGTAGTTTTAGTTTTAATACTAATGGAATTGTATTTATAAAAATATTATAAATGACAATTTCATACCCTTGAGAGAAGTAATTATAGTATGTCTTTCACTGATCCTCTTTAAAGCAAATTCAAGGGCAAAAAAATTAGAATGTTATATTCAAGACTACTTTAACATAGACAATTTTATAACCATTATATAGCTATGAGGAAAAATATGAATAGATGCATTTTGTGTTCTTCGGCAAATGTCTGTACAGTTTATAGGTATCACTTGCTAATTGATACTTATGTATATTCATAGTGACACCTCTGGATGTTGTTAAAATTCGACTCCAAGCCCAAAACAACCCATTCCCCAAAGGTATGTACACTAGTTATCTTGAAAATGTTGTTAGATTTTTAAATGTCACTGCATTCATTTTTGTTTGAGCATCATTCATTTTGTTAATTTATTAAAATTGTTGCCTCTTTGTCCTCATGCAGAAACATTTTTTTCTATATTTAGTTGTACATGATGAAGTATAGACAGAAAAACATATATATAACAGTTTTATGGACCTACTAATTAAAAGAGAGGATGATTATATATTTGGATGTATGTCTCATAGGTAAGAACAAAATTATACTTGTTAGGGACCTTAGACTCTAGCTTACTTCTTTGCCCAAGAGCTGTGCCTGTCCTAGAGCATTCATGATAATCATCGAACTGTTGCTTGAATACAGTGATTGGAAATTTATTATTTTATCAGGTGGCTTGGTTAATTACTAAATAGTAGTTTATGTGGAATTTGAGAAAAGTAATTATATATTTTTATAAGAGGGGAAAAAATAGCCATTCCTGGGTCAGTCTTTTACAGCTTTATAAAGATAATGGCATTTCAAACATATTTACATAGTAAGAAATAGACTGTTTAGACTATTAGAAAATTGGCTCAGATATAAATGCCACCTTATTAAATGCATAGCATTGAAATGGAATGAACAACAGACGAATGAAAGGATAGATGGATTGTAGGAAGAGACTAAAGAGGTACACATTAAAGAAAGCCTTAAAAGCAGAAGGAGACACTCAGACACATACGTATTATGAAACTCACAGCATTAAATACTATCAAACAGACATGACAATTTTTGGCAGCAAGAATGAGGCCAATAAATAGGAAAGAGTTTATTAGAGGAACTTGTACTAAATTAGGTGGGAGCTGACAGATGGCTAGAATGAGTAGTACAAATACAGAGAAAGAGACAAAACATAGCATTATTTATATTCATAAGAACTTTTCTTTTCATAATCTATTTTTGTCTGAATTTCCCTTCCAGACCACAAAGTTTTCTTCTGCACAAATAGAGAAGACATGCACCCATATTCTCTTTTCCAGATTTTCTTCCTTTCTCTTCCTTCTTCAGTCTCTCAGATAACCTGAAAGAATTTACTCCTTTGTACGTTTTCTTCTTTCTACAGTTTTGAAAACATAATATGTACTAATTTATTCCATTACTTTTCACAACTGTGAGTTTAGAGTCCATTGCCATAGCATGAAGCAAATTATGTATATTTTATCCTAAAAAGTAGAAATAGTTATTTATCTGTTTCGTGGTTATTTCTCTTTTCATATTTTTTAGTCCCCAATTTCAGTTTGTTCATCTGTAAAAATAATACAGTTTTGTGAATTAATTATTGGCTATTGGAATCTTCTTTGTTAGGAAAATGTTTTGTATATAGTAATGGACTCATGGATCATCTATGTGTCTGTGAAGAGGAAGCCAACAAAGTATGGTATAAGAAGCCAGGAAATTTCCAAGGAACATTGGTAAGAAGATTATATTACTTAGAATCTCAGTATATTTTCTATTTTTATATTTAATCTTATATATGAAAGATTTTCTAATTGCAATAGAGTAAAAAATCATATTAAAGCAGGAAAAGAAAAGTACTATTTTGCTTTTTAACCTTTTGTTAACTTTCTTTTCATTGGTTCATGCTTTTCATGTAAAAAAGGGGGAGTAACTTTTTTTAATCTAAACTTTTTTATTTTGAGATAATTGTAGATTGATCACATGTAATTTTAAGAAAAATACACAGATTCATGGAGGCTTTTCCCTATTTCCCCCAGTGGTAACATCTTACAAAACTAATACAATGCCACAACCAGGATATTGACACTGATACAATTAAAATTAAGAATAATTCCATTACCACAAGGATCCTTCCGTTTTCCTTGTAGAGCCATACCCACTTCCCTTGTGCTGTCACCTACTCCTTAACCCTTGGTAACTACTGATCTGTTCTCCATTTTTATAATTTTGTCATTTAAAAAATGTTATGTGAATGGAATCTAAACATACGTAGCCTTTTGGGGTTGTCATTCTTTACTTAGCATAATTATCTGGTGATTTATCCAGGTTGTTGCATGAATCAATCATTTGTTCTTTTTTTATTGGTCATGGTATGGATTATTTCATGTTATGGTTGTACCACAGTTTGTTTTTAGAATTCTTTGCAGTTTTTGCTTATTACTAATGAAGCTGCTACAAACATTCACTTGCAGTTTTTTTTGTGTGAAAGTAAGTCTTCATTCCTCTGATAAAAATGCCTTAGGAGTACAGTTGCTGAGTCACATGATAGTTGCATGTTTAGGAGCTTAAGAAACTACCAACCTATTTTCTAGACTGGCTCTACCATTTTACATTCCCATTAGCAAAATATGAGTGACTCAATTTCTCCACATCTTTACTAACATTTAGTGGTGTCATTGTTTTTATTGTAACAATTATGATGTGTAGAGATATCTCGTGGTTTTAATTTGTATTTCCTGGTGGCTAATGATGTTGAACATCTTTTCATGTGCTTATTTGCTATCAGTATATCCTCTTCAGTGAATTGGCTGTTCATGTCTTTTGACCAGTATTTTTTTGGTTTTTGTTTTTGCTTTTTTTTTTTTGAGACAGGGTCTCGCTCTGTTGCCTGGGCTAGAGCTCAGTGGCGTCATTGTAGCTCACTGCAGCCTCACACTTCTAGGCTCAAGCCATCCTCCTACCTTGGCCTCTCAAAGTGCTAGGATTACAGGCATGAGCCATCATGCCTGGACTTCTTTAACCATTTTCTAATTAAATTGTTCTGAATTTTTGCTGTTGAGTTTCCAGATACTATTCCTTTGTTGAATGTGTGGTTTGCAAATTTTTGCCCAGCATATAATTGAGTCATGTTTTAAATCCAGTCTGTCAGTTTTCATCTTTTAATTGATATACTTAGATTTACTATATTAATGCAGTAATGGATATGTTAGGGCTTAAGCCTACCATTTTGTTTTTTATTTTCTCTTAGTTCTATTTTCTACTTCTGTTTTATTTTTCCTGCCTTCTGTGTTATTTGAACAATTTTTAGAATTCCATTTTGATCTGCAGTGTTTTTTTGTATATATTTCTTATGAGGCTGGGGCTTTCTAATTTTTCACTTCTTTCAAGCATGCTTCTAAATGATTATTCAATGATTTTTACATTGGCTGCTTTAAAATCTTTGTCAGATAATTCTATCATCTCTTTTATCTCAGCATTGGCATCTATTTGTTTTCTATCTTCATTCAGTTTGACATTTTCTGATTCTTAGAATGAGTGATTTTCAGTTGAACCCCAGATATTTTGAGGATTCTTTCATGAACTTCTTAATCTCACTTAAACATTCTATTTTAACTGGCTTTTTCTGACACTGCTACCATAGAGGAAGAGGGATGCCTCCTTGTTACTGCTGGATAGAGCTAGAAGTGCAGATTTCCCACTCAGCCTCCATTGACACAGTGTGAGGGAAGACCTCTTTTACTGAGGAGCAGGGATGAGAGTTCTGGCTCTGCACATGGTTTTCACTGACTGTGTAGTGGGGTGGCTTCCTTACTGTTGAGTGATGTCAAAAGTCCTGACTCTTCACTGCTGCTCCTCTAACACCACCCTCACAGGGAGTAGTGGGGGAGACTAATTGCTGACCTGATAGGGATAAAAGTCTTGGTTCTCTACTGACCTTCTGTGATACTACCCCAACAAAGGTATTATAGTGCCTCATTACAGCCTTACAAGGGTAGCAGTCTAGACTACCTACTTGGCCTTTGCTGGTATGCGTCTGGGTGGTGCCATGGGTTTTTCTTTGGTATTTGGTTAGAGTGGAGTGGTTGTTGTCTAAAAGTTTTCTGTCTAACTGAGGTTCCCCTTTCCTGGGAAAATATGCAGTCCTTTGTGATTGGCTTCTTTTATTTAGCACATTGTTTTAAGATTCATCCATATTGTAGCATGTATCAGTTTTTTTATTGCCAAGTAATATTCCATTATATAAATATATCATATTTTATTTATCCATTCATCAGTTGATAGACATCTGGGTTATTTCTACGTTTTGGAATAATTCATGCTGCTGTGAACGTTCAAACTTCTGTGTGAATATGTGTTTTAATTTCTCTTGGATATAATTTTGTGTGAACATGTGTTTTAATTTCTCTTGAATATATACCTGGAGTTTGAATTACTAGGTCATATAGTAACTATGTTTAATCTTTTGAGAAATTGCCAGATTGTTTACCAAAGTGGCTACACCATTTTACATTCCCACCAGCAATATGTAAAGGTTCCAGTTTCTCCACAGTCTCACCAGTATTTATTATTGTTACCTTATCTAATGGGTATGAAGTGATATCTCATTGTGGTTTTGCTTTGCATTTCTATAATTATCAGTGATATTGAACATTTTTTCCTGTGCTTATTGGCTATTTGTATGTCTTTGGAGAAGTATCTATTCAATCTTTTGTCAATTTTTAATTTTTTTGTCTTTTTATTATTAAATTGTAAGAGTTTGTCTATTAATAGAAGACTTCAGTTGCTTTTGGTTCCTTTCTAGAGATTTCAGATAGTGGGCTTTAATAATATTTTCTCTGATTTCATAGTTGATCAGGAAAGTTTATCTAACCAATTCTCTGCCATTGCTCTACTTCCTTTTTTATAATAGTGTTTCAAAAGTTTTGTTTCTGAGCCCTAAGTAGAACAATCCAGAGCTAAGTAATAAAGACTTTATTCTGTAAGAAGTTAGTATTAACCAAGAAATGTGTCATTTTACTTGTGTTAAAATTCCCTTTTTTAAAAGAATGGACATACATAAATCCAAGAAGCTCATTTTTTAGAAATAAATGCTTGAAAGAATAAAATTACCAATCAGTTATCACTGTAAATTTTTGTGTGTCAGGTTTAGGGATATATTTTGATTACTTTTTAAATTACAATTTTAGGATGCCTTTTTAAAAATTGTTCGAAATGAGGGCATTAAATCCCTATGGAGTGGTCTTCCTCCTACCCTGTAAGTTGAAATTTAATATTTCTCCTATTAAAAGATGATTTTCATTTTGTTTTATCTGGTATCAGCATGGTTTGACAAAGTCTTGCATTTTTAATAATAGAACTCCTTCATTTTCTGAAGCATTGCTTTGTGAGTCTCACAACCACCCACCATTTGACAATGTGATGGAAGGACTCACAAGACCTAAAGAGGTTATACTCATAGAAATGGTTTATTATAGCAAAAAGATACAAAGCCCAATGGTAAGGTAAAAACACACACCTGGGGTTGACCAGATACAGGTTTCCAAAATTTTCCCCTCATGGTGTCACATAGGACCTGCTTTATTCTGCTGGCAATGAACTGCAGAGTGTGCAAAGTGTTTCTGCCATGGGAAATGCTTTGAAACTCAAAGGAGTTTCCAAGTGTAGGACTTTTATTGGGCATTGTTCATATAGGTACATTCTGTCTTTGAGACCAGCTGTGATTAGCAAAACTTCAGATCCCATAGGAGAGCAGATATTTACCGTAAATCACATTGTTGGAACAAATCAACCTAGAGCAATTGGTTTGGTGCTTCACACATACAAAAAAACCTTATCGTAGGGAACATTCCAAGAGCTAAATTCCCATGAGTTGTCCAAAGGTCAGGCACACAAACAGGCCCTTCTGGTGATACAGAAGAGTTGAGCAACCAAGCCAGCTGTGTTAAGTCTTTGCTGCACAAGCATACAGTAAATTTTTTCATTTTCATAGATTAAATATTTGATGTTTATTTGACTTTTTGTTTTACTAAAATAGTAAGATATATTGTAATATGTATACTTTCCCTTCTCCAGATAATTTTAATTCTCTATTACTAGTGATTTTATGAATTAATATGATAAACTGTAAAGGTCATATGTAAAAGTCCTAAATATTAATATCTTATAATACCTTGGTTTTCTCAGCCTCATTTATTAATAAGAATTTCTTTTATCCTTTTTGTAGTAGGCAATAAAAAGGTATAAAATAGGCAATTGGAGGAAATTCATCAATTTTGAGGCAAATATTTTAAACAATGCCTACGGTTATAAAATTAGTGTCAGGTCCAAGACTACCAGTCAGTCCTGCTCAGCATCAAACTTCATTATATAGAACATTAGGCATTCTAAGCAATGGTCTTTGAATGTCCTATAGTTAGGCCATAAACAGACTACTTTCTTATTGCATTAATATTTATGACATGACAGTGCCTGCAACTTTTAATTTAATTAATAATTCCCCTTTTGATAATTTCCTTTAAAAGAATATGTTGTTAGAATTCCCTGAAAACTAGTGTATATAACTCTGGTGATGTTATTTGTAATTTATTTCCAGTTATAAGCAGGTGTACTATGTGGGCCATAGGGCCACACAGTTCAACAGTGTTTTACAGTTGCTTATGTACTTTTTATTTAAGTGATTCTCATGTTGTGGTAAATGTAATTAGGAAAGATCTGGGAGACCAGAAACAGGACAAGTCCAGGAGATGGAGAAGTGTCCTACTTTATCTTTTCCTATTTATGACCTGAGCATGTGATTTTTATGTGATCTAAGTTTGGTTATATAGATTTTATTTACTGTTATATACTGTAACTATTTTCACAACCAGAATGTAAACTTTGGAGGAGGGATGCCTATTTTGTATCTTTTTATTGCCTACTAAGTTAAGCACTAATTAATTTTAAAATACAAGAAAAATTGATCTCATAGGCTGATTTGTTGTGGTTTTTAACTTATATAAAATATAAGGTTTTTTAAACTTATATTTGAATTTAATTTGCATATGTTTGAGACCTTTTGATAATTTTGAACAAATATTTTTTTGTGTGTGTTTCTAACCAGAGTGATGGCAGTTCCTGCCACAGTTATTTATTTTACTTGCTATGATCAATTAACTGCTCTTCTGAGATCTAAATTAGGAGAAAATGAAACCCGCATACCAATTGTTGCTGGAATTGTAGCCAGAAGTAAGTAATAAATCTTTATTTTCATTTTGATTTAGTTTAGAGCTTCTGTTTAAATTCTCACATTCACAGAGAATTTGTATGATGTATGTAGTATTGGTAAGATATATTTTGCATTATAGTTTACTATATGTCCTAATATGTTAATATCTATACTCCAGAAGTCACATGGTATGGTGATTGCCATCAGAGGGAGATGGGATCAGCCTATCTTGGTCAAATCTTGGATAGAGTTTTTAGAATGATTCACCTGGACTTCCAAAGTGTCATTTGAGATCATACATGGTTCAGGCCAAAGTCCTGAATCATTTTCCTTATAGATTTTAGGATTTAGAGTTTTGTCAGAAGTAAATTTGCTTCTATGCAAAAGAATGTTTTTCTTGGTGAATAGGAATGAGGTTTATTGGGGCGGTAACTGGAATGAGTTTTTGTAATAGTTCTAATTGATTATAACATTTCTGGAACTGCTCTTGAAAGAGTTGAAACCGGAAAAACTAAGATATATGAAAATAGACTTTTAAGAAATACCATTATCAAGGGAAAAAAATCTGTGCAAATATGTTGACATCATTAGATATTTGATTTTAAGGTTTTCAGACATTTTAGAATTTTTGCATCTGTGCCTGCATAGTTCATGATTTTGTTTTTGTTTTCTTTTATTTGCTTATTTGTATTAGTTGGTGCAGTTACTGTGATAAGTCCATTAGAATTGATTAGAACCAAGATGCAGTCTAAGAAATTTTCTTACAAGGAACTGCATCAATTCGTCAGCAAGAAAGTGTCTGAAGATGGTTGGATTTCCCTTTGGAGGGGCTGGGCTCCTACTGTTCTAAGAGATGTACCTTTCTCAGGTAGGATTTATCCTATTAGTATCTACTAAATTTTAGGTAGCTTTGTTATTATTCATATATTAATTTAACTAGATTTTAAACTCTTTACAGTTAAAAGGTGTAAGTTATCTTCTGTAGTGTACACAAACTTCTAGTTCAAGAGTTGTTGAGTTCTCAGATCTTTATGAGCCTTTATTGAATGAATAGTTTTTATTAATACTTCAAACCCAGTTTTCTTTTTTCCATGTGTTTGATTTTCTTTTAAACATTGATTGATGGGTATTCATATTCAGAGAATGCAAACTATCTAACATTATTCTAAATAAGTCATTTAACATTATTCTAAATAATTGTAAGTAAACTATTTCAAATCAAAATATTATAGAATCCATTTAAGACCACCTTTGAATTATATGGACTCCTACTTCTTCAATTATTAAAAATAAACATTTAAAAGAATATTATAAATCAAGTAGGTGATTGTCCTAATCTTTGAATTATAAAAAGAGAGAAAACCATGAAAAGTGAAAATTTAACAATAATTTGCAGAATGTGTATGCTTCAGTGGTATTTCTCTTGTGGATCATAGAAATTTCCATTTAAGACCTGAAAGAAATACTTATTGAGAACCCTTGTATTAATGTTCCTGTTTATTTTTTTTCCTTTTCTTAATCCTTTTTTTGTGCTTTCTCATCCACGTCTCTATGCATCTTTCCCTTTCCATTGTACTTTTATAAAATTGCCAACCTTTTATGTTCATTTATGCTGTTTAGAAACATACAGTATATAGTTAATCATAATTTTCTCTGGCAATTATGTTTTCTTTACTTTTTACTTTTTTATTGTAGAATAGTGCACAAAAATAACAGATATAGGTTATGAAGTATACTAATAAAATTAACACCTGTGAACTTACCAACTCAATATATGTGCTAAAACATTGTACTTTTTTTTTAATCATGAAACCACATGTATGCTCTTTCACTGTCACATCCCCAGCGGTAACTACTATACTGAATTTTTATCATTCATCTGTTTCATCTGTTTTTGTTTTTGTTTTGAGACAGGGTCTTGCTTGCTTTGTTGCCCAGGCTGGAGTGCAGTGGCACAATCATAGCTCACTATAACCTGGAACTCCTGGGCTCAAATGATCATTACATGTCAGCTAGACTACTGGACAGGTGCATGCCACCACTCAGCTTATTTTTTCATTTTTTGTAGTGATGGGGTTTTGCTATGTTGCCCAGGCTGGTGTTGAACTCCTGGCCTCAAGTGATCTTCCCGCCTTAGCCCCCAAAGCACTGAGGGAAGGCGTGAGCCATCGCACGCAGCCTCCTTCGATTTTAAAAAAAAAAAAAAATAGCTTTCCCATGTGTTTATTATTGCTAAACAATATATCATTTAGTTTTACCTATTTTTAAAAATTCTGTAACTCAAAAATTTTTCTAAGATTCATTCGTTTTTATATATTCTTTTTATATAAACAGATATTAATATAAACTTTTCATTTTGCTTGTTTATATGAGTAAACAAGTAAACAATGCTGCTATGGAAAACATTCTCTTGGTGCACCTGTGAATGTCCCTCCAGTATTAGAATTGTTGGTTCATAAAAATAAATACATTTCTAATTTACTAGGTGATATCAAACTCCTTTCTAAAGTGATTGTCTGGATCTATACATTACCAGCAATATATGAGATTTCCTGCGGCTTTACACCCTTATCAACTCTTTCATTGTCTAAGTTCTTAATTTTTGTATGTATAGTAATTTAAAATGGTAACTCACTCAAACTGCATTTCTTTGATTATTAAGTTTGGGCTCTATTTCACTGTCTATTCATTTATTCATAATTGATTTGGAGTTATGGACTGAAATAAGTATTCAATTTCATTTTCCCCACACAGATAGCTAGTTGTCCCAGCATCATTTATTGAATAACCATAGTTGCTCCAGGGGGCTGCGGTATCACCTCTGTTATATCACATTTTCATGTATTCCTGGATCTGTTTCACTGGTTAATTTGTCTAACTTCGTGTCAGTACCACACTGAATTACTACTCTAGTGCTTTATGAAAAACCTTGATGTCACCTTATTTTTCTTCCTTAGGAATGTCATATCTTTATATTAATAATCTTCTTTAAAGTATTTTAGTAGAGACTTAAAATATTCTTCATAAAGATTATATTCATCTTTTTTCCAAAGATTTATTTATAAGTATACCCCACACTCAACTTTTGGTAGCTATTTTAAAAGTTCTATTTTAAAAAAAAAATATATGTGTTCTAAATCTTTGTAGCTGGTGCAGTTGCAGTTGATTTTTGTCTATTAGCTTATATCCAGCTACCTTTTAAAATTCTGTTCTAATTTTGTCTTTTTGGTTTTGTATGTATACAATAATATATGTAAATTATAACTGTTTTGTGTCACCATTTTTAACCATCGTAGCTTTTCTTCGTGTCTTGCTGCTGAATACAGTTTTGAATATTAGTTACAATAGTTAGCATCCCTATCATTTTCCTCATTTAAAAGGAAATAATTCTTTTGTTTCACCATTAATGATTTTTGATGCATGTTCTTTATCAAGTTAAAGAAGTCTCCTTTTATCTCTAGGTTTCCAAGAAATCTGTTCGCTTTAAATAAGAGTGTTGAATTTTATGAAATGCTTTTTCGTCATCATTAGATGATTCTATGGTTTTATTAACATGGTATATGACATTTAAAATTTTTATTATATTAAATACCTTTTCATTTCTGGGGTAACCCACCTTAGTCATAGTGTACAGTCTTTTAGGAAGTACCTATGGCTTCCCTTTGCTTATTACCATTTTAATTTTTTAGGAATTTTATACCAGTGTTCGTTAATAGATTGGCCTTTACTTTTTTCCTTTATCCTACTGTCCTTATCAGATTTTTGAATTACAGCCCACTTTACTGATGCTTTTTTTGTTTGTTTATGAGACTGCTAGAATATTACTGAGAATTTCACTCCTTTTTAAAAGAAATTCCACCTAGTGGGTTTCTAAGCAGAAAGGAAGGTGTGTCAAGGTTAGGATTTTTCTATTTCTGTAATATATAAGCTCCTAAATCTTTAAAGTCCACATTTTATTTCTAAATATGTGTTCATTTCATTCTCTGTTGTTATAGCAATGTACTGGTATAACTATGAAATTTTAAAGAAGTGGTTTTGTGAGAAATCTGGCTTATATGAACCGACATTTATGATCAACTTTACTTCAGGGGCATTGTCTGGTTCTGTAAGTTTATTTTTTTTGTTACTAATATTCCAGAAAAATGATAATTGTCTTACTAAAATGGAACAGAATATTGTGTAGCATTTCATTTATATTGAGATAGCATTTTTGGGCTGCACTGCTTTAAAATTTTTCTAAGTATTTACCATCCTTACCATACGATTTTAAGGAAATTATTAGCCATTAAGATAGTTAAATATACTTTGTGTTTATGTTTTCACATTACAAATACATTATATTTTTCTGAGAAATTTTTGGATTTGTTAGATCATTACAACTATGATAATACTTTAAATAGTGCTTTTTTAAATATTTACAGAATATTTACAATACATTAGTTCAATAAATGCTAGTAGATCTGATTAGGTAGTAATTCATGGAATGTCCTCCCAAATGTATAATTGAATAAAAGCAGTTTCATCCTCTGCTGCTAATTTCTTTTCTTTGGAAACATTTTGGCCCACTAAGTACTTTTGAAAAGAAATTGAACAAAAATTACAATCAGAAGGGAGGAATCTGAAATGACCGTTTTGGGTAGTAGAGAGTTCATCTTATTCCAACCCTCCATATGATGGAAAGTCATATAGTCATGTAGTGGAATTTATGCGGATTGATATCACTGTGACCTTGGCCATAAATAGTTTTCTTACACCCACATACTTTGAAAGTGAATTTTTGGTAAGTTACAGTGAGACACTAACATATTGGAACCACATAAAAACAAGAGTGAGGGGGGTAGAGTGAAGTGATAGAGACCCGCAGAAAAATATTGGAATAATAGATCAGAAAACCTAGGCTGAGGAATCCACTGCAATTGATTTCAAAACTTAGATATGAATATTCCCAGGTTTAAGATCTGTCAGGATTAATCCTAGTGGATTATAAATCTATTGAGTCATAGAAGCAATTGGTATTGTTGAATAAAGGTTTCAGGAGGTTGTACCAGTTTTTAATATGAAGGAAAGTTCTCAATTTTGCTATTTCTATTTAACATAGAAAATTTATTTTCTTTAATGATTTTTTTAAAGATCTAGAAAATGTTGCTGCCTTTGACAGTTTTCAAATAAAGATTTGTCTCAGCAATAGAAAAAGCACATGAATGTGACAGTGTCCAGGCTTTTTGTCGGAAACAGAACAGCCTAAACAACCTCATTTTAGAAAGCATCAAAGAGGCCTGTATAACACTGTAGCTACTATATGATAGATTATGGAGATGGAGAAACAATAGTTGATTTTATTTTACCTGAGATCTTTGAAAATGTTGTCAAGAACTTAAATCAACAAATTGTTGCAGTGAAATAAAATATAAGTTATTTTAAGGGGCATTTTATGAACCTATTGGCCAAATACAAGTCGGGAAGCAAAAAAATAGAAACCAAATTTTACCTTGCTAGCTGTTGTATCAAATATTGTAAGAACATTATTAAAGGAATTTACTCTTTAAAAAAAAAAAAAAAACAACAAAACCTCCCTTAAGACATTAAGTCATTTTGAGAAAAGGTTTTAAAAATGTGATTTGTGTGTAGTTTTTATCATTCATAGGAAAAAAATGTCATTTGTTAATCATTGTAACTATATTTAATATATACATACATAAACATATAAATATATTTTTAAAAGTTATATAGAACTAAAAGTTCAAAATCCATTTTCTTTATTTAAATTTAATTTTTTATTCTATTTTTAAAATATTTGCTGGAACATTTTAAATGCCTACTTAGATACTTGAGAATTTCTACTTTGACATATGTATTATACCTTCATGTGAAATAAAGGAACAGTGGAACACACAGGAGTATCAGAAGTTGTGAATACTGGTATTGGAGTCACAGAGGTCTAGTTGGAATTCTAGCTCTGCCATTAGTTAGCTGTGTGACCTCAGGAATGTAAGGGAACTTTTCTGAGAAACTTTTGTGATAAATACATATGCCATATACCTAATTTCTTTAATAAAAAAGTTTTGTTTAAATGTATAAGGTTTTATTTTAAACTGTAATTTAGTTATGATTTGCATTAATGTCCTTACTTATTAAATAATGTGCTAATTAGAAGAATGTAAAAATATTTTAGGAAAAATTAAAAGATTGATTTAAATTAATTTTACTTTCTAATAGTTTGCAGCCATTGTAACTTTACCATTTGATGTAGTAAAAACACAAAAGCAGACACAACTTTGGACCTATGCAAGTCATAAAAGTAAGTTTAATTAATTTAAAACATTTTTAAGATGCAGTTTTTGTTTTTCCTTCCAGATATGAAGTTAGGAATATCTAAAATAAGGAAAAATTTTAATTTAAGAAATTTTAAAGTCTAATGTTTCTTAACTGCCATCAGTTAAGTCTCATACATGCTATAAGGAAGGATAAATAATCTTTGTCATTCAGAAGCTAAGTTGTTTAATGATAATTTTTCCTATGGTTTGTTTTCACATCTATTTCTAATTTTCATTTTTATTCTCCTTGTAAGTATTCTTTTAGATATACCAAGAAAATGAATCTGGACAAATCAAGATAAAGGATAGGAAATTACTGGGAAACTTTATTCTTTTGATGTATTTTCTGTTAGTATATGCATATTTATTTTTTCATATTTTGTTTGTTTTTTAGCTTCCTTTCTTTTGGTGTGTTTTTTTCCTACCTATTATTCCATCTATTTTTACTTCTTAGTAAGTTGTGATTTCTTCTAGAACAAAGGTGTAATCTTACTTCTGTCATCATTTATTCTCTTTAGGAAGTGTAGCCAACCCATGGGAAATTATCTGTTGCAATATTGTGTTAAGTAAGCCTATTATAATGTAAATAAATTGTTTTAACCTATGACAATATTTTGCAGAAAAAGTAAAATAGGTATTATAATGGTGAAAGAAACATTGATTACAGACCTCTGTAAATGAATCTGATGGATATTGGTGACAACCGTGTTTTTTTGACCTACCAAATACCTAGTCCCTTCTAATATTAGAAGCTAACAAAAACCTGGGAGGTAATCAAAGTTTTATTGTATCAGAGTTCTCCCACTTCCCTGTTGTAGCTGTGAGCCTTGTAGCTGCTTAAGTCCTATCTATCCTCCTTTGATAGTTCAAAATTATTTTGTTTCATTCTTCCTTCCTTCTATCAGAATTCCTATTTCCTCAGTTAAGGGAAATATTTAATATAGTAGGGATATTCTTTTTGGTGTAATTTATCATAAATGGTTAATGACTATGACATTGAGGTGATTGTGGTGGTGGTCATGGTGGTGAGGAGGGAAATGATGGGAAGCTCTACAAGGTAGTCGCCTGATGGACATTAAAGTTTGAGAGCCACTTACCTTGGTACATAATCTTTGGAGTCACGTGGGGTGCTTATTCAGTATATCTAAAGCTGAGCATCACCCCGAATAGACTCTCATTTAATGGATCTAAGGTAGGGCTCTAGCCTGTGTATTTTGAAAATGATCCCTATGTGATTGTGATGTACATCTTCATGGAGACTGGCACCAGCAAGCCAACTATCTTCTTTATTAGATTTCAACCTTACCTATCACTGTTTTTTCCCCCAAGTGTTTCTTCATTTAAACTTAGAAGGAGAAACCTTAAATAAGAGTTGGGTTTTAATTTTCCATGATCGCTTTTACCTGTTACTCAGCTTCAGCTATGGACCAGTTGTTTAAAGGTTTGGCAAAATATATTTCTACTGCAAACTGCACTTCTAATTTGAGTGATAAACAACCCATACTCACTCTCATTGTTTGTATTGTACATTGTTCATCCCCACCAAAGAAGTAACTCAGCTCTGTTTAGAAGTGGCTTCCTCCACTCCATAGCTCAGCTATACCAAATTCTTTATCTCTAAGCAAAAAAGCAATATGAAGTGTTGCATATACAGTGATGGCCAGTTGCTTGTAAGAATGATTTATCAGCCCATTTAGACCACTTCTCCCATTCTTTGTCCATTAGTCAATTATTGATTGAGTGCCTACTGTGTGTCAGACACTATGCTGGTGTATACAGATAAATGAGACAATATTTGAATCGTTAAAGAGCTTATAACCTATTGGAGGAGAGGCTGCATTCAGAAGCACATTCAGGATGTATTAATAGTAAGTGCTGGCTCCTGTACCTAATTTATAAGTGTAGAACGTATATTTAGTTTTTTGTTTTTTAAAGACAAAGTCTCGCTCTGTTGCATGGGCTAGAGTGCAGTGGCATCATCAGAGCTCACTGCAACCTCAAACTCCTGGGCTATTGATCTTCCTGCCTCAGCCTCCCCAGTAGCTGGGACTACAGGCTCACACCACCATGCCCAGCTAAATTTTCTATTTTTTTGTAGAGACGGGGTCTCACCCTTGCTCAGGCCGGTCTTGAACTCCTGGCCTCAAGCAGTCCTCCCACCTTGGCCTCCCAAAGTGCTAGGATTACAGGTGTGAGCCACAGCACCCAGCCTACATTTAATTTTTAAAAATTTAATCTCCGGTTGATTTCAGCTTTTTAAACCTGACCCAAATCTACTTGTTTTCTGGAGGTTTAGCTTCTTTTTCTCTGAACTTATTTATTACATTAAATATTTAAATATTTTAATTTAAATATTAAGGTAAATTAATATTAATTGGAATAATAGTTTAAAAACAGAAATAAGAGAATCATTACAAAATGGTTATGCTTGGCAAATAAACTTATTAAAAATGTTTAATCTTAGTAATAATAAGGAACACAAGTGAGAGGACATTTTATACAAATTAGATTGTTGAGGATGATGTGGGGCACTGGAAACTTCATGCCATCATGGTAACAGTATAAATTTGGAACAACTGTTTTGGAAAAGAATCTGGAAATATCAAGAAATGCCCTTTGAATTATCAATTACACTCCTAGATAAAAGCCCTAGAGAAACTTTTGCACATGTACAAGGATATTCGCTGCAAGCTTATTAATAAGAGCAAAAAGTTAGAAACCACCTAAATAAATGTCCTTTTGCAGGAAAGTGAAGAAATCATGATAATCCATATAATACAATACCATATGTATAGCTACATTTACCAACACAGATAATCTTAAAAGCACATTGCAGGAATAAATGTACAGTGTGGTATCATTTATATAAAGTATAAAACCAGGACAAACAAGAGAATATACATTGTTTAGAGATAGATTCTGATGTAAAAATTTAAACAAATCCATAAGGAAGATAAAAAAAGACAAAAGAGTGGTTACCTTGGAGGAGAGAGGAAGAATAAGATTGGGGAGGAATATATATGGGGTTTCAATTGCATCTGAAAGATACAGTTGGTACAATTTAATAAATTTGGATGGTCAGTAAATAAGCCATTTATTTTCTATGCTTTTCTCTATACTTGAAATATTTAATAATAAAAGTATTTCTTTACAATGTAAGAAATTGCTTATTACCTGTAGGAATAGCTGTTTAATATTGGAAATTTAGGCAGGAGATACTTTTGAGGTTCCACAAGAGCTCAGCATGGCATACCTTCAAGTTAATAACTCTCTTTGTCATTCTCTTTCACATTAAATTTCACCTTAATATTAAAACAGAGAGTTTGGGGCTTGATGCCACAAGATTAGCAATACCTGGCTACTTGATCTCCTTTCTTTCATCAGTTTCCTCCAAAATTTAAATGAAATAATTTAAATATGAAACAAAGTTGCCAACTTACAGTGTAAGGTTCTTGTCATTAACTTTCTTTACAAAGTTAAATTTCATTCATAAATACCTTGTAATGAGAGTTATGTTGCTATAGTTATTATGCTCATGCTTGCACTATTTATGTTGATAGTATAGTCTCTTAAATAAATCATAAGTCTGCCTTCATAGAGATTCTGATATTTTATATAAATGAAATGTTGAGATAATGAGTCCCACTCCATTAAGTGGCAAAATTCTAAAAAGTCATTTTTAAAGGGTATTTTTTTATAATCTTTCCCTTTTTCTCCCAGGCTTGCTTAATAGTACATAGTTGAATCTTTCTTAGTGGCTCAGGGTTGTCATCAATGTAATCATTGATTTTTGTAGAGTAGCAGCTCTCAGAAGCTAGAGAGGGCAGTATAAGAATCGTTTGCCCGTCATCTGGCTGGTCTCAAACCGAGATTTTGAAATCTTCCTATTAGCTGTCACATTGTTTACATGGTAATTGGCCTGCTTCTTAGAACTTTTTTTGCAGCAGTCCCCAACCTTTTTGGCAGCAGGGACCGATTTCATGGAAGACAATTTTTCCATGGATGGCGGGGGAAGCTCTGCAGCCTGGAGGTTGGGGACCACAGACTTACCGCATCTAGTAGTCTGTGGGCTAAAACCAGCTGCTTAGAATCAATGTATAAAATGAAGGTAAGCAAACTTTGTATAAAAAGTTTGTTTATTCATGGTTCTATGTTTGAACTTCTGTGACATCTAATTTTGCTAAGTTTTAAAAAATTAGCTTTTAATTTTTTTCCAGATATTTGAGTGGTTGCAAATAAGTGAGATGTTACTGTTAGCTAAAATATGCCTTTGAAAGAAACAGCACTGGTCTAATTTATTTCGAGACTAGCATATCTATTCAGAATGGTTGTAATAACATAGGATACCACTAGGTAGAATGAGCTATTTTCCTCACAACCTCTTTTAAGAAAAAAATTTTTTTTTAATTGCGTACAATAAAATTTGAATCAAAAATGGTTATCAGGACTTTTCTTTGGCATTAGATACCCCATGAAGGTTTCTACACATTTTTAAAATTTTTCATTGTGAAAGATTCCTAAGACAGAAAAAAGTATAAAGAATACTGCCATTAGCTTAAGAAACAAACATTATCAAGAGCAGCCTTCTATATAGTCTTCCTTGATTGTATCCAGTTCTATACACCTTTAAACTTATATCCTTTTTCTGTTTTTTTTCTTTTTGTTGACTCCAACTATTAAAATTTATAGTAAATTAGGTAAACA
>NW_012144855.1:2743800-2745586 GCF_000956105.1 Propithecus coquereli | reverse complement strand
GGCTCATTTTTTCTATATATTTTTAATTGTCCTGCTAATTTCTTTCTATTTTTAGTAGAGACTCGCTCTTGCTCAGGCTGGTCTCGAACTCCTGAGCTCAGACAGTCCTCCCAGAGTGCTAGGATTACAGGCGTGAGCCACAGTGCCTGGCCAAAAAAAAAAAGTCTAAGTCTTATGCACATTTAAATCATGTACATAGGTATTTCAGTAAAATAGATAATAGAAGGCAGGCATTAAATAGCATTATTCACATTTACAAAACATGTTATTTTCTTTAATTCAGATGAACTATGTTTTTTCCCCCATGTAGCTGTTTTAAGGGCTCACGTGTATTAGAATTTCTCAGATTAAAGATGTAGCTATTTTGTCTTTATGAACCAAAATATAATCATTTGTGTAATGTGTATCCTGCCATTTTCGATGACAAAAGACCTTATATTTCTACTGTTCCTGCAAGAGAGGGAGTTTTTTTTTTTTTTACTTATAGTAGCAAAATGTTCACTTTAGTCAAGCTTGGGTGTGCAGTGGAAAAACCACATTGTATTTAGATTAGTAAAAATAAAGTTTGGGCATAGGAGTGGCCTGTGGTTTTCAGCCATCTTGTAATCCAAGTATCATCCTTTGTGGAGTTCTCTAGGTCATTTCTTATTGTCTTGTTGTAACAAGGTAGAGATTATTACTACGATAAAAATCACAAAACACTTCCAAGATGTCCCTTGATTTTATGCTATCTCAGGTTAGGATGCTAGACCAAGAGACTAAAACAAAAAGCTGTTCCCTTGAAGAAACTGCTTTCAGTCACTGTACATGATTAAATAACTTAGCATATGACTGTATGTGGGAATGAGATAAAAAATGATGGCAGGGCCAGAAATAGTAATTTTTTTTATACTTTTGTTAGATTTTCTCAGGTTCTATATTCAATAAGAAAAAGCACTTTATTGCCATCTGCGTTTATTTTATGAAAATGTGAAGCATTTTTTCTCCCCTAAAATGGAGTAATATATTTAGGTGCCAGATCTTCTCTAGTGTCAGTAGGAAAATGAATGCATTTTGTATTATAGTAGAAAAGTGTTTGTTTCACAAGAAATAAACTATATAGGGTTTGTATGTAACCTTTCGTGTTTATTTTATCCTATGTTGCTTTACCTTAAATTTGCAACATACATATCCATGTAAGTATAACTATTCATGACTGGTGTCTTCATTAAAATATTTTATACCTTCTTAAAATTATCACTGTGCTTCTAAATATTCTAATATAAAATCACTATGTAATGTACTATATACACATATGTGAGAGTTTATCTTGAACACTTGTTTAACAGTATTAAATTTTACTTTGGTTGTGCTATGCTTATCGATAATTGGTAGAAAAAGGCAGGAAACTTAGTACTATGCTCTCAAAAAGTAGTCACATAGTTCAACTTAATATAACCTATGAATATGAGAAAGGTTGCCTTCTCTCCCCCAGTACTGCACTTGAGGAAGATTCTTATTTATGAATAAGTTAAATAATCTAATTGCCTAGTAGTTTTTCTCACACATTTTATTACTAACATGCAATGTATCTGATGAAAAGAAAACTGAATTGAAGCTTTCTCTATACTTAAGTGGTAAAGAAGCATTAATAGTTTTAAAATACAATAGCAACCAAAATTGCTAGAAATTATTTTAGCATTTTGCCATAATAACTACTTCATTTTTGTATTGAAAAAGTACTTGGATAAACTGTAGTTGATGGAATAGCTGAAATACTAAAATTTTAAATTTCTCCCAAAGTTCT
>NW_012144855.1:2742334-2743750 GCF_000956105.1 Propithecus coquereli | reverse complement strand
CTGTTTTTCTGTTTTTTTTCTTTTTGTTTTTTTATAGGTTTCAGAGAAATTATGTTGAATCCAATAAGCCTTCCCGGACATTCCAAGCCTCTTAAACTATTAATATTTATAGTAAATTAGGTAAACAGTTACCTATATTAGGTAAATAGTTATATTAGGTAACTGTTTCTTTATATCATAATGAAATGATACACCCCAAAAGGGCATAAACACTATTTTATGTGTATTATCTGTATTAGAAATTATTAAATTCTGATTTATAATAGCATTATTTCTTTATTTTATCATTTAGTTTCTATGCCTTTGCATATGTCAACTTGGGTTATAATGAAGAACATTGTAGCTAAAAATGGATATTCTGGATTATTTACAGGTAAAAATACTTGCTTTACTAAATTATTTAATAGAATGATTACTTTTAAACCTGTCATCATCTAAAATTAACTTTCAGGAGGAAGTTATAGGTAATATTCCACAATTATTATTTTCTCCTAAATACCATATTTTTGTGATAAAAGAAATGTTAAATAACAGATTTATATCAAGATAAAAATTTCTGTATAATGTCATATGGAATTAAGTGAAGAAACTGGGAGTGAGTAGTTTGACCTGTCCTTTGCTACTAATTTATGGTGCAGAATTTGATGTATAACTTCATTTAATTTGATCATTATCAGAGTGATACCAAATAAATTATATTTTTAAAAATAAGATAAAATTTGTTCTGATTTTTCTTCTATTCTTTTTTCAGGCCTAATTCCTCGTGTAATTAAAATTGCTCCTGCTTGTGCCATTATGATCAGTACATATGAATTTGGAAAGGCTTTTTTCCAGAAACAAAATGTTCGAAGGCAGCAAAACTAGTAATGCTGTTTCATCTTGAAATAACAACTACAGCCAAATAAGGTGGAGACAGTTAGGCAAGAACTTTGTTCACCATTATTTTCTTACAATGATTTTATGTCTTTCTTTCCTATAATTTAAATAAATAATTTCTACTCTACCTCTAAATCATAATCCTAATTTTAAAATGTTTTATCCTATTTTTGGAGATGATGAAAAAGATAATCCAGAAATCACAACCATTGAGCATTCTTATAAGAAAAAATGTAAAATTATTTGTTAGCACTGAAAGCAGTTTCTGAGAGTTTAATATTGTATGTTTCAGTGTAAATTAATCTTATTGGGAATGTGTCAGATATATCAGAACTTTTTGAATTGTGTGCTGAATGATGTACAGAGTCTAGAGGAAAAAAGCCTAAGTCTTTGTCTAAAAAAAAAAGTCTCACTCTGTTGCCCAGGCTAGAGGGCTGTGGCATCAGCCTATCTCACAGCAACCTCAAACTCCTGGGCTCAAGCAATCCTTCTGCCTCAGCCTCCCGAGTAGCTGGGACTACAGGCATGCACCACCATGCT
>NW_012144855.1:2704324-2740539 GCF_000956105.1 Propithecus coquereli | reverse complement strand
GAATATACCCAAATTTCACTTCAGATCAGTAGACAAACTAAACTTTCAGCCATATGGGCTTCCTAGTCTTTTCAGTACATACGTTGCAGGAATTGCCGTATTTGCCAATAGAGTCTTTAACAGTGTTCGTGGTAATGTGATGTTTCTAAAAGTTTTTATTTCTATTAATATTAAAGTAATGTTAAATTTTCTAACATTCACATTTAATTAAGTGTAAAAATTTTAAGAACAACTGTTTTGCATATAAAAGTATTAGATGTTGTGACCTCTAATATAATACATACCTGACTTTTTTAAAAAGTAGGTATGGAGTTAAAATAATTTTTTTTTTTATGAAAACTATTTATGCTTCTTTAACCACATATGCCTTTAAATTCTTCCCTCCCTTTGTCTTGCTTTCATTTTTTAATCAAAGTTTATTCAAACCTTTTATATGGTAGGCAGTATAAAAAGCACTGGAGCTACGAAGACATTTCAGATATTGTCATCGGCCATAGGTTTCAGAGATGTGATTGACAGAAGTATGCCAAGGGCATTATGGGAAATCTGAGGCCCTTTACTCAGCCCTGGGGGCAGAGAAGGAATGGTTGGGAAATCTAAGACTTGGACTGACCAGCAATCCAATTAAACATGCCAGGAGTCTCAATAAGGCAACAGAATTTAGTCCACGTGGATTGAGCAAAGTATATATACATGGCAATGTGGTAGGAGATCAGATTAGAAATACGGTCAGAGTTCTTGTGTGCCAAAGGAAGAAGAAGACAATAGGAAGACAATCTAAAAGTTTTAGTTTATACTAAAGTATACTTTTAAAATGTGCCATAATGACAAAAATAAAATTTTATCTTCCCCTTCCTATCAGTTAAAAAGAACAAATGCTAATGCTAAATAGAAGCTGCTTTGCTTACAGAAGAGCAAAGTGAACTGATTTAAAATATTTTAAGAACCCTGAGGTTTAAAGCAGTCTTTTGACAGGTCAGAGGTAATCCAATGTTAGTTTAGCAAAATCTGGACATTTTACTTAATGGTAGGAACTTAACAAAGGATTTTCATAGTTGTAAATTTGAGACACATTTATAACCACTTGAAAACTTGTACATAAAGCTAATAAAAATGACTTAAATAACTGATTTCGTTTACTTTTGTAAGGTTTCTGCCAATCATAATTAGTAGCAGCTTGTAATTGGCATTTATCTCTTTAGAACTTGTATACATGATTTCATTTAATGCTGACATCATCTGGGTGCAATCACATAGGCAAAGAAGATGGTGATGATTCTGTTTTACAGGTGAGAAAATGAACATGACTATTATATAATTAAATCAGTAACACTGCCACAGAACCACTACTAACCTGTACCACCACTTCAGTAGATGTTTTGTATTCTAAAGTATATCATGTTACTATCTAAAAATAGTGTTTAATTTGATAGGAGTTGAAATAAGAATTTCTCCAATTCCATCTTCATATTAGAATTTTATAATTGTAATATTCTAAAATGCTAATATTTTTCATATTAGAATACCACATTTATTGAAACAAAAGATCAGTGTACAACTTTAATCGGGTAACTTTTTGACAAGGAAAAAATAAGACCACTAATGCATGGTACAAAATGTTTAATATACATGCAACAAGTATATAGTACATCAAGGCAACAAAATACACATGGAAATATTGGCATGTAATTCATTTCTGGGGGGGGTGTAAACTATAACACTACCACCTAAAATTAAAGACTGAGACATATGTTATTTCCTCATGCAAACAATAACAAACTATCTTTAGTGTGAAATGAACTGTGTAGAAACCTTATTTCATAACAGCAGATAAATTTTATACCAAGAGCTCCAAGAAAGGAGGAAAAGTCATGATCCTCAGATGTTATGTTTAAATCTGCATTTAGCAGCATGTTAAGATACACAAATTACTGTATACATCAGACAAATCTGAAATTTTTATCATTTATGGAATCTTGAATTTCCTTCTACATTATAAAAATGTATGGGAAAAAATTAATTTTTTTATTACTAAAGGATAATAAATGTTAGTTGAGAGTGGACCATGAAAGATAAAGCATTTAAACATTCTGATGGTTCTTAGGAAAGCAAGCAATAGTGCTTAAACCAGCCTAAGATTTTCAAAGTTCCTCTCCTTATCCATTTCCTCACTCCTTCTAAAGTTTCCACTGTCCTCATTTTATACCTTCCTTCTATCCTCAGTGCTGACTAAAAACTGCTTTGGATACCTCACTCGCAATAAGGTATACAGAATTGAGAATAAAGGTACCATTTCTCAAGAATATTTGCATTTCTACAAGTATTAAAGCCTTAAGCTAAAGTAATAAAGCTCTAAGTGTATTCTGACACATCTAAGATAACTTATTTTAAGGGCTTCTAGGCCTTCTTTGTCCCTGAAATGGCATTGTTTATACTGTCTTACATATAAGACTGGCCTTGTTACTATTTATTATCTTAAATTCCAAATTATGACACTAAGCTCTAAATATTACAGAGAACTACCCCACCTACATTTCTAATACAAAGAATGGATGTAGTAAGTTCAGCTTTTCTTGCCTCTTCTCAATAAAATAGTTTTAAGAGGAACATTCTTCCTATTATGTCAAATCTACTAAGCCTGAGTGTAATGTTTTATTAATAAACAAAAATACCCTAGGAAATCCCCAATAAGTACTGTGGCCTCTTCATGTAAACAATATAGAAAACTTCTTTGGCACAACTAATCATGTTTTCTTCATATTACTTACTATAGAAAATATACTCCACACATTTTCAATATGGTAGAATTTCTAGGGATGAAAGTAGCTGTTTCAAAAATTGCAAAAAGATTTAAAATACAGATTATAGCTTTTAAAAAAAACTAATTTACCTATAGAAATGTAGGGATTTTTAACATCAATTTTAAAATGAGATTATGGTATGGTTAATGATAGAAGCTATAAAACACGACACGAATTCATTGTTGTACAAAAAGGAAAAAACCCAGCACTGTATGTCAGACATACTTATTGTTAAGTATGGTGATTACCCTACTGATCTTTGTTTAAAAGCTTCTCAAATCCTTAACTGAACTTGAATTCTTTCTTGATAAAACAGTTTTTCAACATTTGTTCTACATTTTGAAATGTTTCTAACTTTTGGGGCATACTTGATCATATTTTTAAATTGATCACCTTTCAAAAAAATCTTGGGAAAACAAGAAGTTTATTCATTTTACTTAAATGGCCTAAAATACAGGTAGTCCCCGGGTTATGGATGACCCACCTTTCAGCATTCCGTATTTAATGAATGGGCTCCCAAGGCTCCCCTTAAAGATAATTTAATAATTCAGGAACTAGTTTCTTCCACGCATGTCAAACCCGCATGGCATAAACAGTTTGTTGGTACAGCACCTGTATGCTATGCTAGTGGCTAGTCTCATAGAGAAGTAGCTGATAGAAACGTAAGAACATGAAGAATCAGAAGATCCAGAGCCAAGGAAGTTTATGACAAAAGAATTAGCTGATGCCTTTTGTCTCATTGAAGCAGGATTTGCTAATCTTGAGGAGCAAGATACTGACACTGAGCAGTTTACAAAGGTTTACCGTGCACTTAGAACATCAGCTGCTACAAGGCCATTTATGATGAAAAAAAAAAGAAAAAAGCAGTGCAAACAACCCTAGATACCTTTTTCAAGAAACCGACTTCAGTGGTAAGCTCCCCGCCTCCAGCAACAGAATCAAATCCTGATTCTCCAGCACCCACTCCATCCTCTCCAGCACCATCTCCATCATCTTCTGATTAATGTCAGCTGCCTTCTTGCTTCAAAAATGTTCCTTCCACTAAGCAAGCATTGATGCAATATTAGGTGATTGTTAACCTTTAATATTCTTTTTTTGAAATTTCTCCTATCACCTATTTAAACTTGTTGTATGAGTTTGTTTTTATGTTCTGTTTTGTTTGAATTAAAAAGAGCACAATAGTTTCTGTAACCTCTTATTACACTACAGGGATATTGTTAGTATTACAGTATGACACCGTATTATTATTATTACCACATATGAGCCATTATAGTATTGTTATTATTACTACCATATACGTGCTGTTAATCAGGGATCCAAGTTACATGCAAATCCTACCTAAAGACGTTCTCAGGAACGTTATCTCATCTGTAAACCCGGGAACTGCCTGTACTATAAAATACTATGGCCTAACGAATTAAGTCAGTAACTGCCTAAACAGGCACATTCCTACAAACTTTATAAAATATTAAGTGGAATGTTGATACCAAATGATAAATGTTAAAGAAAAACTGAATAAACCATTGTGAAAATATAGCTAAGAACCTTCTCCGGATATTAAAAACAAGGAATTTAAACATTAGAACTTAGGAGAAATTAATGAAAAAGTGAAATTAATAATTCATCTCTTTTTTTGAAAATCTAACCACTGAATAAAAGAGTGAAAAAATATTTAGCTTAAGTCTCTGGAACAAAACCTTAAACTCAGTCTCTGGCCACTAAGATACATTTAAACATATAAAAATCAGCTGAATAATAAATATGTACAGTTTGCAATGAATTATTAATTTGGAGGATCTTTGAAAGTTTTTTTAAGCTTATTCATTTTTAAACTTCCTCAATGACAAATATAAGAATTTTTAAAATGAAAAATGGCAGGATCATTATGTTTTTCACCCAGAAGTTTACCATGGAGCGGATTGAACTCTAAGCAATAGAATTGTGGACACGTAGCAGAACAATGTAAAATTTCAAAGGTCTTCCCAGCAGTCAAACTTATGTAAACAGAACATTTACAACATAAAAACATTTGGCTTTTATGTAAATTTTTCAGGATGGAGTTAGGCCTGGACTTGTCATATCTGTTATGGGACTTGCAAGATAGTCGTTAGACTTTAGGCTTGTTAGAGACTTGTAACTTGCCACTGATGTTAGAGACCCACAGAGACCAAGTAATGAGGGAGTATCTTCTTTACCTGAAAATTAGGATAAAATAACAAAGAATTAATGGCCCTTCACAAAGGATACCAATAAGATCCTAAAACCATTAGAAATTTCCATACTTAAAAGGTATTGCACATATATCTAGCTGTGAAGTCAAATATCTCAACATGTTTGATCTTTCAGCAGTTTCAGTATCACCCATAGAAACATTACACAAGATTATTTGTGCTTCTTAGAAAAATTCTAATATATGGAAGTTTGAGATTACATGTTTTAGAGCAAAAATGAAATGTTTATGGAATACTATTCAGCCATAAAAAAGAATGAAATTAGCAGCAATGTGGATAGCCCTGGAAACCATTATCTTAAGTGAAATAAGTCAGAGAAGGACAAATGCCACATGTTCTCACTTATAATTGGGAGCTAAATAACACATGAATGTAGAATGTGGAATGATAGACAGTGGAGACTTAGAAGTGGGGGAAGATGATAAATTATGGGTATAAATGTATATTACTTGGTGATGGATGCCCTAAAAGCCCTGACTTCACCACTATGCAATCTATGCATGTAACAAAATTATACTTGTACCCCATAAAGTTATACCAATAAAAAATATTTATTTTTTTTGGAGAACATATTCACATTAAGTTAGTAAAGGATAATAAAAATCTAAATAACAGTAACAGTGCCCAGACCACAGAAATACCAGGAAATCCATACTTTGGTATGGTAATACATTAGAAGAAGATTGAGCCTGGTCAGATTAGGCTGTCCCAACTAAATAGGAAGATTCGATGTGTTCACTTAAGAAATCTTCACTTAATGAACATTTATTTAGTATCTACTATGCATCAGGAACTTTACTAAGTGCTGAACTTCAGTAGACTCATCAAGGAGGAATGGTAGAAGCCGAAGTTTCCACAGCCAAGTTCTTCCCAGAACTAAGTTTATACCCACAGTGTGCAAATACCAACTGTAAGTGGTTTGCTTGGGCTGTGCAAGGCTAAGGGCTTTGAAAATTAGCAGGTTTCCAAAGAAGGTGGAAAACTTGGGTTTTATTCACAGTTACAGAAGTATAAGCTGAGCCACTTACCAAATGTTTCTGAATATTATATATTGTTTCAAACAGACCTTCTGAAGTGTTCCCACAGTTCTTTGTACTTACCCCACCTTGTCATACTGTATGGTGACTGTGGGGATACTCCCTCCTTTATTAGACTATAAACTCTTAGAGAAAGGACATGGACTTTGTTGTGTCCATTATTATATTCTCAGTGCCTCACACATAGTAGATGCTCATTAAATAACTTTATAATTAATGAACAGTGACTCAGTGGAACTGCACTGGGACTCAAGAAAGCTCTTATGTCCTTTTTAGCTGTGTGACCTTCGGTAAGGCATCTTCTCTGAGCCTATTCTCTCCTTTCAAATGGGAAAAGACACCAGAGCATGACTGGCTATGCCATCTAACTTCATAGTTTGCTGACCAATAACATATAGGAAAATATAACAGTGTTCAGAAAAGACAGGGAAGAGTAGTTGTTACATTCAGATTTAAAATGTTTATCATATTCTGTTAGGATCAAAAGGTATATATGCTCTAAACACCCTTTTAATGTTTAAGCTTAAAAGACTTCTTTTAGGCCAAAATCAGCTCTCTGGAGTTCTTGCTAAATTTCCAGGGATTCAACTGCTTTGAATAGTTTCTCCAAATTTCTACTTCATTATTTTAAAAAGATTTACTGCTAATTATCTATAAGTAAAATCTATAAGCATCCCCATTTTGTAGATGGGGATAAGTATGTGCCCAAGAGGGCCATAAACAGAGTAAGAAAAAATAATTGAAATCAAAGCCCTCTGAATTCAGAGACTGCATTCTTGGTCACACTTTTGTATAGAAGGGAATCCCTGAAGCCTTTTACATAGGGAATTACATGTTTAGTTTGTATTTTAAATACTTTGGGGCTCTGTGAAACATGATTTTGAAGTACGTAAATAATAAATAATAATAAAATGGATGTGGGGAAATAAGTCACTGGCTATGGCAGTTGCCTGAACCAAGTTAGTAGTAGAAGGGATACAGATAAAGAACAGAGTAGAAATCTTTAGAAAGTCAAACTGGTAGGAGTTGGTGATAGCAAAATGTTAGGTGGGAGGAGCCATGAATGACTCAGTAGGTTTTTAGAACTGATAAGTGAATGGTGAGATCACCAACTCTAAGGAAGAGAAATTTGGGGTGGGAAGAAAGAAGTCAATGGGAACAGAGAGAGGCAGTGAATATATATCCTAATTTTAAGGAATGCTTAAAGAGATTCCTTAGCCCCTATCATAAACCTATAAATACAGGAAACATTTTATATGAAGCTGTTATGTAAGGACCATGTGTCACCTCTTGTTTAAGAAAAGGGGTGGTTATCACTTTATGCAATAAAATTTCAAACAATTGGAACCAATGGGTATTACAGTTGTATCTGGCTAGGAGAGAGTTGTTTTGCATGTATTTGTGTGAACTTGGTCACAAGTATTCAAGATGGTATTACTTTAACCAAGTTACTTGTGTGCTGAGTCTATATGCTGCCTAAAATGCCTTTAAAAACATAATTTGGCCTTAAAATGAAAAGCTGTTAGTTTGCAGAAAAGCAGGAAAACAGACAGCAAGACATAAATTTCATGTTACTCAAGCAAATATGTCATTAGAGGAATTACTGCAATTCCTGTCTTCTTATAAAATAACATTGAGTGCTTATAAGAAAAAGAAATCTCTAAGAAAGGAAAATACCCTGCAAGTAGATGAAACTTTGTGACATATTCAAAAGGAGTACTTATTACATGCCAAGCATGTAACTGAGGTAGGAAAAATTCTGCAGAATAGATGAAAGAAATTTTTAAACAACAAGCAACTGGTGACTGAATCATGCAGCATGCAGGATTTCTGTTATTAGTCAATTTGTCATAGAACTTCTGTGGCCTTTGAAGAGAAGCTGTTTAAATTTCCAGAAGCACTTGATTTAATTGAGGAAGAAAATGAAACTGTAAGTTAGGCAAATTGAAAGTGGCTGCATAAAATTGTGTAGGATGCTTGTTGGTAGCTTGAAAGAAAATTGCTATAACAGTGGAGTATTATTTGACAAAATGGTTCACTGTTCGCACAGAGGAGAAACATGCTCACTGTCAGAAGAGACAGTCTCTACATATATGAAGTTCTAGGAATACTTTGAGCAACTGAATTCACTTTTATTTTCCTTATATAGATACATAGGAGTGAGATATAATTTTTAAAATCCATGCTTAAAGTCTAAAAGAAGCAGTGAACAATCTGAAGATTAAATTAAGAAAACAATTTCATTTACAATAGCATCTAAAAGAATAACATACTTAGGAATAAATATAACCACAGAAGCGCAAGAGTTGTACACTGAAAACTGTAAAATACTGTTGAAATTAAAGAAGATCTAAATAAATGGAAAAGCATCCTCTCTTTCCAAGGATTAGAAGACGATATTGTTAAAATAGAAATACTCCCCAAATATCTGTAGATTCAATGCAATCCCCATCAAAATTCCAACTGCCCTTTTTTCAGAAATGACGAGCTGATTCTAGAATTCACATGGAAAAGCAAAGGACCCCAAAGAGCACAAACAATCTTGAATACAACAAAGTTGTAGGATTCAACCTGACGTCAAAACTAACTACAAAGCTAAAGCAATCAAAACAATGTGGTTCTGGCATAAGGATAGTGTGGTAATGGCATAAACCCATAGACCAATGGAACAGAATTGAGAATCCATTAAATCACAACTTGGTAAGAGGAAAAACGAAAAAAATGGAGAATCCAGAAATAAGTCCATATATGTACGATCAATGGATTTCAACAGGATTTCAAGACCATTTAATGGGGGAAAATAATCTTTTCAGCAAATGACATGGAACAACTACATATCCACACACAAAAGCATTAACTCGAAATGGATCAAAGACCTATAAATATAAAAGCTAAAACTATAAAACTCTTAGAAGGAAACATAGGTATAAATCTGCATGACTCCTATATAAGGCAACAGTTTCTTAGATATGATACCAAAAGCACAAGCAACTGAAAGAAAAAATAGATAAATGGGTCTTTATCAAAATTAAAAATTTTGAGAGTCAAGGGACACTAGTAAGAAAGTGAAAAAATATCACTCAGCATGGGAGAAAATATTTGCAATTCACATATTTTATAAGGATGTGGTATCCAGAGTGTACATAAAGAATTATTATACACCTCATCAATAAAAAAGACAATGTGATTTTGAAATGGTCAAAGGATTTGAATGAACATTTCTCCAAAGATGATATACAAATGGCCAAAAGCACATGAGAAGATGCTCAACATCATTACTCATTAGGGAAACGCAAAGCAAATCAAGACCACAATGAGATACTACTTCACACCACTAAGATGGCTATAATCAAAAAGTCAGACAATAACAACTGTTGGTAAGGGTGTAGAGAAATTGAAACCCTCATACATTGCTGGTAGGATTGTAAAGTGGTGCAGCCACTTTGGGAAACAGGTTGGCAGTTCCTCAAATGGTCAAACACATGATCCAGCCAATTCCATGCCTAGGTATATACCCAAGAAAAATAAAAATATATGTTCACACAAAAACTTGTACTTGAAGCTTCACAGCAGCATTATTCGTAATAGCCAAAAAGTAGAAACAACCAAATGCCCAACTGATGAACAGATAGGCAAACTACGGCATATCCATACAATGGAATATTATTCAGCCATAACAAGAAATGGAGCACTGATACATGTTACCATGTGAATGAACCTTGAAAACATGCTAAGTCAAAAAAACCCACATATTTTTTAAAAAGCTACATATTATATGACTCCATTATATGAAATATCCAGAACAGACAAATCCAAAGAGACAGAAAGTGGATTAGCAGTTGCCAGGAGATAGGGGAGGGGGAATTGCAATTGAGTACTAATAGGTACAGGGCTTCTTTTTTGGGGGGGTGATGGCAATGTTAGGGAATTAGTGGTGATGGTTATACAAAATTGTGAATATTCTAATCACCACTGAATTGTATGCTTCAAAATGTCACTTTTTATGTTATGAGAATTATATTTAAATAAAAAATGTTAAAGAAAGTCAAGATCTCTTTAAATAAATATAAAAATGTTAAAAGATATGGAAATGTGCCATTGTTTAATTGTTGGTATTTTTTTTCGTTTTTAGTGGTATATAAAATAATGATGTCTCTTAAAACCCAGGGCTTAGATTTGATGAAATGCAGTAACTAGCATAATACCTGTTACATATGATGGGTTTAATAAATGCTTCTTGAAAAAAAATGATAATTCTCAATTTTTTCTATCAATGATTACAGTACATTTAAATTCTGAAATTTTATTTAACAATCAGGAAGAATATAGAGTTGCTTTTTGTTTTATCCCTTTTTACTACAATATTTATTTAAATATGTCCTTGAGGAATGTAAGTTTTGGAACTATTAAAAGGCATAAGAAAAAACTACTGCTTTTCTGCTTAACCCAAATTTTAGAATACATAAATTGCTATTTTTTTCAAGTTATAAGTAACAAATCTCCATTTCTTAAGACTCATCAGATGGAGATGTTAATAAAAATATTAACAGCATAAGGTATGTAAAAGTAACATTTACACTTCCACTACCAAAATTAACCATTTTTAACATCTTGACATATTTTGGCTTCCAGTTTTGTTTTTTTTTTAAAAAAGAAGGAAAAAACCATCTATTATACTTGTAAAGGCATGTTCATTATAAAGAATTTAATCAAGGCAGTAAAGCACACAACAAATTTAAAAGATACTATCATCTAGCTTACATACAGAAAGAAAAACAGAAACAATATTGCAAAATTGGGATATCATGACTATCTTTTAATAAAAAGTGTTCATTTTAACTGGAATTCAATATAAGAAAAAGACAATAAAAAAATATTGAACTTCCAAAAGGATTTGTTTACCTCAAGAGTTAGTGTTTTTTTCAAAGATTACTCTAAGCCTAGAGAGTATAAAAAACATTTATTGTTTTACCTATTGTGTTTGAGCTTTTTTCAACTACAAGCATCAATTTTACTCTCAAATCTCAATAGCAAACAAAATAAGTGACCTAATTAGAAAATAAGTAAAAGACCTGAAGAGAGACTTCACTGAAAAGGACACAGATAGCAAATAAGGATGTGAAAAGATGTTCAACATCATTATCCATCAATGAAATGCAAATTAAAACCACAATGAGATATCACTATGTATATTCCTATCAGAAATGGCTAAAATAAAAAATAGTGGCAACAGTAAATGTTGACATGGATGTGAAGACATTGCTAGTAAGAATGCAAAATGGCACAGTTACTCTGAAAACCAGTTTGGCAGTTTCTCATATACCCCAGCAACTGTACCCCTGGGTATTTATCCCAGAGAAATGAAGATTTATGTTTACACAAAACTCCGTAAAGGAATTTTCATAGCAATTTATAGCCCCAAACTGGAAACAACCCAAATGTCTTTCAACATGTAAACTGTTCAAAACAAAACAGAACTATAGTACATCCACACCATGGAATACTTTTAGCAAAAAAAAAGAATGAACTATTGACAGATACAACTACTTGGAAAGATCTCAAGTGAAATACGCTGAGTGGAAAAAGCCAATCCCAATAGTCTATATACTATATGTCTAAACTATACACACACACACACACACACACACACACACTATATAGAGAGAGCAGTCTTATACATATGGTATGATTTATATAGCAGTCTTGAAGCGACAAAATTATAGTAATGAGGAAAAGATTACTTTTTGCCACGGAATAAAGATGGGAAGATACCAGGTATGGCTGGCAAGTTTGTGGGTGTGGTTACAAAAGGGCAGCACAGGGGATCCTTGTGGCAGTGGAACTATTCTGCACCTTGACTGTGGTGGTGTATACACAAATTAACATGTGTGCTTAAATGGCATAAAACTACACTTCGAGTACATGTAAATCTGAATGAAATCAGTAAACTGTATTAATTTCAAGATCATGGCTTGAAAGATGTTACCACTGAGGTAAACTGGGTTAAGGGTACACCCAGTACCCTCCTCAGTATTATTTCTTACAATTACATGTGAATCTATAATCATCACAAAATAAAAAGTTAGATTTTAAAAAAGGGGTAGCTATGGAAATTCTTTAAAATATGATAAGCATTCAAGAAAAAGTACACGATATGAAGGAATAGTAAGTGAGCATAACCATGTGCACACATATTTTTTTACTTAAGATGTACTTAAGTATAAGTAAATTCCTAGGTGTGTGATTACTGAATTAGAAAGTAAAAGCATATGTAGGATTGTGTTAATTTTAAAATAATTTAGGGAAAAGTAACAAAGTATTTCTTTCAATTTGCTCAAGTCTAATTTTGTGTCTCTTAAAAATGATTTATAGTTTTCCTTATACAGGAACAAATTTAACAAGAAATGTGCAAAGTCTAAGTATTTTATCTTCTCTTTGCTGTTTAATTTGTTTTTCCCCTACCATTAGATTATCTCACTGGTTATTGTTTGTGCATGTAAAGGCTGCTGATTTCTATATGATAATTTTATATCTGCTCCTTTTATAGTACTACCCTCTAAGTTATTTGTCTAGTGTTTTTCAGGTTCATGGAATCATCTGCAAAAATCCGATTCTCATGTCTCTACTTGAAGTTTCTTCTCTAAATACATTAATATCTCTGGAAAATGTTAAATATTGGTGGAAACAATGGGTATTTTACTTTGTTCCTGATATAAGTGTTTCCCCTTTAAGTAAGATGCTACCTTTAGGAAAAAGACATACACACATTCATATAAAGAAAGTATTCTTCAAACTTTTTTTCTCGAATGTTTTTATCACACAAGTATTGAGCTCTGTCCAAGGCTTTTTGGCATCTGTGTAGACAGCCTCTTCTATCTCAGATATATTAATATGGTGTATTACATTAATGAGTTTCCTATTATTGAATTACACTATTGAACCTCACATTCCTGGAATAAATCCACCTGGTCGTGGTGTATCATTTTCTTTATGTGTTGCTAGACTCTGTTCACTATTACATTATTTAGAAATTTTATATCAATATCCATAGGTGATAATGATCTATAATTTTTTATTTTCCTACTGTATTTATCAGGTTATACCTATTTCCTAAAATAATTATAAAATTTTCCTTCATTTTCCATGTTTTGGAATAATAATTTACGAAGCATTGGGAATATTTGGTCTTTGACGATTAGAAAGAGTTCCCCTGATAAAACAGGTGAGTCTGGCCATTTTAATAACTTTCTCTATTTTTTTTTTTTGGAAATTGGCCTGTTTAAGCTTTTTATCTCTAATGGATATAATTTTGGTAAAGTGTGTTTACACAGTAAACTATCCATTTCATCTAGGTTTTCAAATTCATTTGCATAGAAGTCTTCAAAGTACTTGACAGTCTGTTGTGATTTTTAAACAACTTCTTTTTCAATGATTGTTTCCCCTTGTCAGTTCTTATTTTTATTTGTGCTTTCTCCCTTTTGTAATTAGCTATGTCTATTGTTTGTTGATTAAAAAAACCAGGTTTCTTGATTTCTTAATTAGATGTACTGTTTTTCTATTCTCTATCTCATTTATTTACAATTCTATCTTTATTATTTCCTTCTTTGTGTTTTTGGTTACTTTATTGTTCTGTTTCTAGTATTTTGAGCTGGGAAATATAATTTATTCATATGGCTGTATTAATTTTTTTTTTTTTTTTTTGGAGACAAGAGTCTCACTCTGTCACCTGGGCTAGAGTGCAGTGTCGTCATCTTAGCTCACTGTAACCTCAAACTCCTGGGCTCAAGCAACCCACCTGCCTCAGCCTCTTGAGTAGCTGGTTCTAGAGGCGTGCGCCACCAAGCCCAAATTTTTCTATTTTTTGTAGAGACAGGGTCTCACTCTTGCTCAGGCTGGTCTCGAACTCCGAGGCTCAAGCGATCCTCCCGCTTCAGCCGCCCAGAGTGCTAGGATTGCACAAGCGTGAGCCACCACGCCCAGCCTATGGTTGTATTAATTTTTTTCCTGCTTCACTATTGCTTTACTTCACTATTGTTTCATCAGCTGAATTATTTTTCGCAATTTTATGCGATTTAAAAAAATAATATTTTTGTATGGACAGTGTTTGCTCTTCTTTCTGTGGACAAGTCTGTTTGATTTGGATGTTTATGAAATTTTTAATTCAAGAGCGTCCTTTTCTATCAGTGTACCAAAGTATGAGTTCCTTAGTGTATGGCTTTAATTGAGGGAGAAGTGTGCTATGGGTGAAAAGAATGTGTATCTTTCCATTTAATTATTCTTTTCTTTTTTTTTTTTTACACAATCCTAATCTTTTCTCTTTTACTTTTTTCCCTCCCCACTATGTGGTTTCCAAAATAGATCACTCTCTTTCTTTTAGCTCTTTTCTAGTTTTCAGTTTACTGTTTTAATACTGCTTCTTTGCATCCTACATGTCCATTCTACCAGGACACTTTTTTCATATTTTTACATTTAAGGTTGACTTTCTCTTTCTGGAGGTGATTTTTGCTCAACTTAGGCCTGCCACTAACATCCCAGTTCTTTCTTTTGCACAGTTTAGTTTTGCCTGAGCCCATTTGCTTATGAAAGGGAGCAAAGAGAGCCTCCTTGAATTTGGTGTTTATTTTTCTATTCACAGGCAATTTGAAGTTTGTTTATTTAGTATCTTCTAGTTATGCTGAGAGCTTGGGTTTTCTATGGTTTTATTTCTTCTTGTTCTTTATTATATTTTTATAGAATATTTTTATTCAAATTTGTATCACTGCCATTACCTCAGCTATCCAAAATTCCTTAGTTTTTGGGGTTTGTTGTTTTTTTTTTAAGCCAGATTGGGGGATATTGAGAATTCTAGGAATCTCACCAACTCATCATGAGAATGTTTCTTTCCTGATCACCAGTACTTTTAGTCTATTATGTTTATTATGTAACCCTCTTTCTTTCTTTTTGGGTTGCAGTTGGTGAATTTTTGGCTAATTTTTACTTTTTAAATTCATTTTATTAGGTATTTGGGTGTGGAAATTCTGCAAGTAACTTTTAATCTGTTATTTAACCTTGAATTCTTAAACCCAATATATTTGTTTTTATAGTATCAAATTGTTCATTATTACTCTTATCCTGTTGATATTAAAATAAGAAATTAGATTAAAATCCTAAATAAATGTGTCTTTTAGATAAAGAGTCATCATAAATAAACCCATAGTATGAATTAGTTTTTAAAAAAAATATATACATATTCTAGATTATGACACTGAATCCAATTTACTATTGGATTTATCCAAAAAAACTATCTATTAAAATATTACTAAGGCCCTTTGAAGAATGTTTCAACAACCAACTTAAAGAAAGTAGAAATTCAGTTCGACATGACATTCACAGTGCTTAAGACTTCTGGTTAACTTAATTTTTAATTTACTCCTCATATTCTATGACCTTCATTGATTATATACTTATTCTATCAACAAATATTTAATAGTTGCCTGTTTTGTATCACACTCTAGTAATACCAGTAATACACTGGTGAAAATGATGGATAAGATCTCTAACCTCATGAAGTTTACATTTCAAAGGTGGGGGTACAGACAAGAATCAGAATGCATGGCAATATAATAGAGTATGGGATGGGGTGGAGATGGGGATAGCTATTTAAGGTATGGCAGTGAAAGCTTCTTAGAAAGATGACATTTGAACGCAGATGTGATAAAGTCTACCTACAAAGATCTTAAGAATGAAGTTTCAGAGCAGTGGGAAAAGCAAGTACAAAGATAGTCATGGCAGGAACCAGCCTGAAGGAATGGTTAGAAGGTCAGTTTGCGGGGGTATATAGAACAAGGAAAATAATGGTATGAAATGAGGCAGAAGCTGATAAAGAGAAGATCATGCAGGAGACCATGATAAGCAGTTTGGATTTTATTCTAATTGCCATTGAAAGCCACTGGGGAGTTTTAAGCAAGGTTATATTTTCTGATTTATGTTTTAAAAGATCACTGATTACTATGTGGAGAATGGACTGTGAAGGGGCAAGAATGGGAGATGAAAGACCAATGGAAAAGCTGTGGCTGCAGTCCAGCCAATAGACTTGCTGCAGGTGGCTGAGACTAGGGTGGTAGTAATAGAGAAGATAATAAGTCTTTATACATAGCATGTTTTGTATGGAGAGCTGACAGGACTTGTAGATGAATTCAATGTAATTGTAAGGAGAAGGAGTAGAATCTAGGGTAATGCCTATGGTCTTACTATTTTGCAATAGAAAAGGCAGGGAAAAAACTGGAGGCATTAGGGGAATGCAGGTTTCCAAGGTAAAGAGTTATCTTTCTTCCCCAGCTCTAGCCTATGCTGGGGGAGGGAAAGAAAAGAGCTTTGAATTAACTAGGCTACTGAAGTTTAAAACTGAATAGGTTGAGTCTTACAAACTGAAATGGGACCATATTATTGAAAATAGCCTGAAAAGTTATGGAGTTGGACCAAGATGTTGTTCAGGAAGATGCAACCTAATGGGAAGAAAGGCTGATAATGCACATCTGAAAGTGGTAATAGGAAAAAATAATACACTTTTATGTTTGGTCCTGAAGTTATTCAGAGAACTCAAAAAAATAATCAGGTACAAAAAGTGACTCAAGAACAAAGAAGTAGTTATATCAAAAGCTGCTGAGAAGTTTAATAGTGTATGACATCTGCAGTTTTCTGCAACATGGTAGTGGTTGATCAATACAAAAGCCAAATTGGAGTGGGTAAAAGAGTCCAGAAAGTGAGGAAACAAAGGTAAAGATTACAGACAAGTCTTTTGAGGTTAGCCACAAGCACATGAGAAAGAAAGAAACAAGGGTGCACCATTTTGAATCATAATGGCAGCTGAATTTCTAGTATGCTTTACAGAGATGTTACGTTATTCTCTGGCAATCCTCTGCAACCAAAATATAGACAGTGCAGAAAAGAGTAACTTTCAAATAGACTTTTGTTCTTACCTTCACTGATTAAATTTAATGTGTTTTGTTTTACGTCTCCTTCTTGTGACTGGCTTGGATCCAGTGAAGTCTGAGAAAGGCTAACTTCTGCTGATAACTGGTCAAGACTTTGATAACTTTTCCTGTAAAATAAGGGTGAAATACTACTTGAATTTCTTCTGCCAAAGAAGAATTTATAGAGAGATTCTTTAATAATTTTCAATTTGTTGACTCTCTGGTTATTTTCTCCCCAACATTCTCCCTTTTGCTTCATAGTCTTGGCTTCAATATGATCTCCATTACACTTTTCCCTCTACCCTCTTTGGAGGTATATCTGTTTAATCCACTGAAAAGGAGAAAAGAGAAATAATTTGCCAAAACAAAATCCTCATGCCGATTTTTGATTATCCATATTCTTAAGAAATGGGAACCTCTCATTACTACCTATTTTCAAAGAACAGAAAGTCTGCAGGTTACTCTTAATACAGAAACAAAATTGACATTAAGAATAATGACCTAGTGTTGCTTAAGCATTTTGGAATTTTTCAATGCCTTGATATTATTATATAACAAAAAATGTATTACAAATTCCTTTAATTCAGAATTTTAAAAAATACTGGGTAATAAAATACCTGTTTGTATTATTATACCATCAAGATTATTAACCTTTCCTTCCTCATCTATTTGCTGTTTTGAGGCCCATTTTCTATTAAGCTCATTAAAAAGTGAGATATATAATAGGGAATAAATTCAGTTATAAGCAGAAAGTTAATGAAATCTTGTTATTAACCTTTCCTCATATTTGGTTCTTCAAGATGAAACCAACTCAAAAGATATATGGAGCTTTGGTGTTATTCACATTTCACATAAGAGAACAGAGTTCATTATTATTTCCAAATATAAATGACCTAGGAAAAGGAATGTGTTTTCCAAGTTCAGCATCTACTTCCCAAGGTAGCCAAACTCCATCTAATTTCCTAGAAATATTTCCTAGAAATATGTTTTATGATAAGTTTTATAGGAAAGCACATATATTTTCAGTGATCTAGTTCATAGTTCTCTCTCTTCATACATACAGGATAGACTTAGTAACAGACTTATCAAAAACACATTATGTTAAATATGGTTGGAATACTTATGTCCAGTTTCTGTTTTATGTTTATCAGGATACCACCCAAAATGAGGAGAAAGGTAGGGTGGAAATATTCATTTACTAAAATTAGATTGACCATTAAAAAAAAAAAAGGCAGAGCCCAGTGTTTACCAAAACAGTAGTTATTTTTAATTGCTTTTGTACTTATTCTCCATCAATTTTATTATGATTTTATAGGATTTCATAGTGAGAGGATATATAAAACTGGAAAATGTTTTTCTAAGAAATGAAGAATGAGGTGATGAAATAACTTCACTAGCTTACAATGCAAACAGTGTTCTCACTTTATAATGTGATGACTTTTCAAATGTTGAGAGTATAGAAGTCCTTAATTATAATTTTTAAGTAGCAGGAAATTCTACTGTTGAAGGACACTCTGATAATTACAACAGATAACACTTATATGAGCTACGTGATATGTAATAAAAAATGATACCTAAATTTATATAGCACTTACATCTAGGTACTGTTCCATATATTTTATATATAATGAACTTATTTAATCCTCACAACTACCCTAAGAAGTTGGAATTATTACTACCTCCACTTTATAGCAGAGGAAACTAGGGCACAAAGAGATGAGATTTAAACCTGGCAGTCTGACTCTAATTCTGTCTCCTTAATGACTATGCTATTTCCTCTCCAATATAGGAAGTAAGGATTTGGCTTCCTACTTTATTAGAAATATTTCTCCAAGAACAGCCTTGTTTGTTAAGATGGACCACATAAACTATACTATATTTAATCATATCACTGAAGATTTCACTTGATTTTCATTAAAATCTTATTTCTTTAGCTGCAGAGGAAAGCAAGGACATTGGAATTTAAATAGCAGTTATAGATAAATTTCTTTCTTTTTTTTAGTAATACATTCCAAACCTATAAATAAATTTCTTTTCCAAGGTATTTTTCTGTGCCCAGTAGGTATAAGGCTTACTTTTTAAGTTGCATGATGGCTTAAGATGAGTTTCTGACACTAATTTTTCATTATAAAAAATTTAATATTTTTAGATTTAAAAATTTATATATAGAAATATTTCAAACAAAATACCCAGATGCAAAAAGACATAAAATTCATTTGAGTAGTGTTAAGTGAGCACTGAGAGTTTGACAACACACATTTCCAATAATCTCAAGGACTGCCACTCACTAGAGGGAAGAAATTCTGTAAAAGTAGCCCCTGATATGGCAACACGAAATGAGCTTTCTGCATGACCTACTGAAGCTCTTTTTAGAATATCACACTTCCAAATACAAAGAGATATTGGAACCTTTCTACCCTTTAATTTGTCACAGTTAGTGGACAATTCCTGAGTATATAGACAACCAAAAGCTAACAAATGTAGAAATAAATAGAATTTGCTAGACAATGATATTGTGAAGCCATAATGAAAATTCCAACCCCAAAATCAGTACCTTATTTGTAAGATATTAAGAATAACATCATCTTTACATAAAAATGACTACAAACCTACCATCCAAAAGAGAACTACTTCAGTTACTTTCAGTAATGGCAAAGAATGGGTTTGGCTTCCATGTTCTTACCTGATTTCCGATGTGACTGGTAGCTCCATCTGACAAACATCCTGTTTTTGTCATGAAGTAAACTATCTATGGGAGTTCTGTCTTGAAAAGGTCAAGACTAAGTCCTATTTTAGAATTCTAGCCTCAGTAACATCACACTATAAGACTTAAATGGAACCCACCAGACAAATCAATCTGATTAACAGCTATTACTATTTCTCAGAATAGAATTTTGAAAATACCCCACTAGCTTAATCAAAATAAAAACCCAAGATAGAATCATGCATTCTGAAAAATATCTATAGTTTATGTCATTCCATTGTTACATATAATTTAAATTAAACTTGTAGGAATTATGACATATGTCATGGGCATTTGGCATATAATAAAATCTACTACATTCAATATCTAACTATTTAAACTTTCTTTTTTTGAGAGAGAGTGTCTCTCTCTGTCACCCTCAGTAGAGTGCAGGGGCATCATCATAGCTCACTGCAACCTCAAACTCCTGAGCTCAAGGGATCCTCCTGCCTCAGCATCTCGAGTAACTGGGACTACAGGGACATGCCACCACACCTGTCTGGGTTCTTCTATTTTTGGTAGAGACGGGGTCTCGCTTACTCAGTCTGGTCTCAAACTCCTCACCTCAAGCAATCCTCCCACCTTGGCTTCCCAGAGTTCTAGGATTACAGGCATGAGCCACCATGCTTGGCCTACTTAAACATTTTTAAACCACTCAAATACAAACTCCTATACATGAGATAGGGTACCAAACAAAGGCAAATTACAAGAAAACTGAGCAACAGGCCTGAATTCACTTATTAATCAATTTTTCTAAAATCTTACATTGTACATCAATGATTAGAAGTAATTATATGTGTAGTCTATATCATTTATTTGCCCAATAGATGTGTTGAGGTCAATAATAATTAACATTATTTGGTAGTCACTTGGCAACAAAGAGTGTGATGCGTAGAAAGAGGCAAGCATTATCCACATGTAGAAAATAAAAACAAATATATATACAATGCATACATGAATTTACATGGAGATTGAGATATACTTTTTATTCTTGGTTTATATTCATAGAAATATGTCTAAGGAACAAAATAATCATTTGCAATAGCTGAATATCTATAGTTTCTTAATCTACTAAAATTAACAGAAGGATGCAAGGAAAGCCTGATAGGGAAGGATATATGTGAGTCAGGTCAATGTCCAATTTACAAGCTGTAAAAGACTTTTGCAGCCTCAGTGCTTTAGGGACTCCTACTCGAAAAATGTTTGAAACACACACATAGAAAGGAGAACTCTGAATACATCTGAAGTGAAAGTCATTAAGAAAAATTAAAAGCCAAAATATTAGAGTTAGACATATGAAAAAATACTCAACATCTCTAATCATCAGGGAAATGCAAATTAAAATCACAATGAGATATCACCTTACCCCAGTTATAATGGCTTTTATTAAAAAGTCCAAAAACAACAAATGCTGGCGTGGATGCAGAGAGAAAGGAACCTTATACACTGTGTTGGTGGCTGTGGTCCCCAACCCCTGGACTGTGGACTGGTACTAGTCCATGGCCTTTTAGGAACCAGGCCACACAGCAGGAAGTGAGTAGCAGGAGAGTGAGCGAAGCTTCCTCTGTATTTACAGCCACTCCCCATCACTTGCATCACCACCTGAACTCTGCCTCCTGTCAGATCAGCAGTGGCATTAGATTTATAGAAGTGTGAACTCTACTATCAACTGTATGTGAGGGATCTAGGTTACGTACTCCTTATGAGAATCTAATGCCTGATGATCTGAGGTGGAGCTGAGGTGGTGATGCTAGTGCTGGGGAGCAGCTGCAAACAGATTCATTAGCAGAGAGGTTTGACTGCACAGAGACCATAATAAATCAGTTGTTTGCAGACTCATATCAAAGCCCTATCTGTGAGTGGCAAGTGACTAATAATAATAGAAATAAAGTGCACAAGAAACGTAATGTGCTTGAATCATCCCAAAACCATCCCCCCTGCTCCAGTGCATGGAAAAATTGTCTTCCACGAAACCAGTCCCTGGTGCCAAAACAGTTGGAGACTGCTGGTTGGTGGGACTGCAAATTAGTACAACCTCTATGGAAAACAGTATGGAGATTCCTCAAAGATATAAAAGTAGACCTACAATTCAATCCAGCAATCCCACTACTGGGTATTTACCCAAAGAAAAATAAGCCATTTTATCAAAAAGATACATGCACTTGAATGTTTATTACAGAACAATTCACAACTGCAAAGATGTGGAATCAACCTAACTAGCTGTCAATTAATGAGTACATTAACAAAATGTGGTATATGTATATTATGGAATACTACTCAGCCATAAATAAGGATGAATTAAGGCCTTTGCAACAATTTGGATGGAACTGGACACCATTATCCTAAGTGACGTATCTAAAGAATGGAAAAACAAATACCACATGTACTCGCTATTAAATTGGAACTAACCGGTGAGCATACATGTGCACAGAGGGAAGTAAAACTCAGTGGAAATCAAGCAGGGGAGGGGGAAGAGCAATAATCAACCTAACGGTACAATGAACACTACCTGGGTGATGGGAACACTTATAACCGTGACTCAAGCATAACAAAAGCTATCCATGTAACCAAAAACATTTATACTCCTGTAATATTTTGAAATAAAAAAAATTAGATCATAAGCATATATGAGCTCATGATTCTCTATAATTTTGCAAGCTGAATGATAACCAAAATGGGAGACAATGATGAATTTTTTTTTTTTTTTTTTTTTTGTGGAAAAGTCTCACTCTGTTGCCCGAGAGTGAGTGCTGTGGCATTAGCCTAGCTCACAGCAACTTCACACTCCTGGGCTCAAGCAATCCTTCTGCCTCAGCCTCCCAAGTAGCTGGCACAACAGGCATGCGCCACCATGCCCGGCTAATTTTTTCTATATATTTTTAGTTGGCTGATTAATTTATTTTCTATTTTTAGTAGAGACGGGGTCTCGCTCTTGCTCAGGCTGGTTTCGAACTCCTGAGCTCAAACAATCCGCCCGCCTCGGCCTCCCAGAGTGCTAGGATTACAGGCATGAGCCACCGTGCCTGGCTGACAATGATAAATTTAAAAGACTAAAAAAGCTTAAATAGAAAATATAAATATGGTGACAACAAATCTAATATTTTGGGATGGGAATGGGTGGGGAAGGCAATAATCTAGCAAGATTATATAACAGATCAGGATTCTCTAACAAGCTCAGGTAACCTAGACTATATATAAAAAAAATGATATTAAAACAGAACTTATTGGAAACAGAAAAGTAAATAATAATTCTATGTGTGTATTAAGGATACATGTTTTATATGCTTATTTATTGTTGAGTTTTTACAGTAAACCTGTTATGCTTTAACAACTTTTTTAAATGATATTCCCACATTTGAAATATAGGAAAAGATCTAAAATCCAGCATAGCTAATTGTGCCAGGTCTAAGAAATCACAAAATAACCCAGAAATCATATTTTTAAAGTTTTATAAACAACATAGAGTAAATGGAAATAAATTTAATATCTTCTATCGTGAGAGGAATCCTTCCACGAGTAGGCGACAACATAAGAAGTTATCCAATGGCTCAGTGTAAGAAATATAAACAAGACCAACAAATTCATTAAATCAAACAGCGCACTCTTATTAAATTCAATAAGCAGAAGGCTATTAGTCTAAGGCTGCCCCCTTACTTTGAGTTCTAGTAACAAACTGCAACATAACTTACTAAGTAAATAAACCAAAACCTAATTCAGGAGTGTATTTTTTCTAACAAATAGCCAGGTTTTAGCTAGTCACAAACAGCCAAGATTTAGCCAATCACAGGCAACCAACTCATCATACCATGCTCAAATAAGGTAAATGTTTCATTACACCTTGCCTAAATACGGTAGATTAGCTGTAGCCAATCAGGTGATTTCTGTACTTTGATTCCTGTTCAGCCTATAAAAGCTTTCTGTTTCCACTGGTAGGTAGAGCTCTCTGAACCTCTTCTGGGTCTGAGTGCAGCCTGATTAATGAATCCTTTGCTTAAATTAAATAATCTCTGATAAATTTTATTTTGTCTACAGTTTTTCTTTTAACACTCTTTCTTCTTAGAGTTGTCTTTGGCAAGCTGGTAGAATGAAGTTACACAGTTTTTAGAAATAGCTATAGACATCCCGTATCCTTAGCAGGAAAAATCATCTACTGGCATTAAAACTGTAATTTTTTATAGGTTTAGCTCCTTTATCCAAATTATCAGGAGAGGTAATGTTTCTTATTAAAAAGGCTTTGGCCACTTCCTTCATAATTTGTAGGTTCTCAATAAACATCTGTTGAACTTATTTGAGAGCAGCAAAAATTGGATCCTGATGAAAAGCTATGATTATAGAAAGCATGATTTATAGAAAGCTCCTCTGTTCTGAAAATCCAAAGCCTCCGTTTTTACATGAGACAGCTGGGATTACTTATTTTGCGGATTAGTTGGTCTTTTTAATTTTACATAATGTTCAGAAAGTAGATCTTGGGAAGTTAGGTGGGTGTACACTCTCTAAACATGGAAGATACATTAGAGTAGAAACAAAAAAGATGATATAGAATACAAATAAAGATTTACTAAGAAGCTATTAAGTGCCAGATATTTATTACCTCATTTGATCCTTATAGTTCTGTTAGGCACTATGCCCAAGATAACGTGTGCAGAAAGAAAAAGGTAAGGAGAGGAAGTGTTTCTCAGAGTTACATAGCAAGTAAGTAGCAGAGATTATTTATGAGTCCTGACTTTAAACTCTAGGTCCAGTGTCTCTGTACTACACCCCAGCTACATACTTTTTTGTTCAGGTATATCGGTTAGAAATAGGGCCATCTAAAAGCAATACCAGCATCTGAGGACAGACCAGATTAACAGATGATACTAGGGAGGAAGGGATGTCCCTTCTTAAGCTAATGGAATAACTGAGTCAAGAAGTACAGTATCTAGATCTCTGCTAAACAGATAAATATGGCTTCCCTGCCTTCTTTTTTGAGACTGCAATTACTTTCGTTGCTGCTATCATATTTTGTAAAAACCAGCCACTATTACACAAGCAGAGGTAAACCAGAAATAAATCTTCTACTTTAGACTTCTTATTGGCTCCTCAACAGGTAACTCTGTAGAAGGCAAGGGTACACATCTTCTGGCAAAAATATTTTACCTCCCACTATCTAATGTGACAATGTGGATATCGAAATAAAAAGGCACAGTCTTTTAACTTATCAAGATTTAAAATTTTCATAATATTTTTGCAGTTAAAAAAGAAGAAGCATCTCATATGTTATAATATCGACAAGGTAAGTGTACCATGTATTGCTATAAATTCAATTTTTCAATCATAAATTAAAAATACAAAAATAATATTCTTCTATTAGTTAAATATGCCACAGGAAGGTAAAATTATACACCAGAATAAAAAAAAATAAACTCTACTTATTCACAACTTTCATAACGGTATATAAGGGAACTAGATACCAATCTATGAAATATTCAAAGTCAACACCTTAAGTCATACTAAGAAGCATGAATTTAGTAGATGTTGAAGAGAGTTGTACTTATTTATTCTGTAAGTAATCTGTTCACTTTTTACTAATTATCTCTAACAATTAATGAAAAAAGAAAAAATCTTTAAAGTTCCTAGCAATTCTTTTAACAAGTGGTCAAATTTATTTTGAATTCTGTCTTTGATAAACAAAAAACACCACAGAGTAAAGCAGGTGGAAGGTATATCTGTGCTAAAACACTCCTTGTAGAAATGTCTGGCTACTAATTGCCTAGTGAAAGATACCCTAAGAAGCGAAGATAGAAATACATGATTCTACTAGTGAAATTTAAAAACAAGAACAGAGACTCTAAAAGAAGAACAGAGAAAGAAACAAAAAGAGGGAAGGGGAAAAGGAGGAGAGAAGGAAAAGACAGAAGAAAGAAAAGAGAAAAGAGGCCAGGCGCAGTGGCTCACGCCTATAATCCTAGCACTCTGGGAGGCTGAGGCAGGCGGATTGTTTGAGCTCAGGAGTTCGAGACAAGCCTGAGCAAGAGCGAGACCCCATCTCTACTAAAAATACAAAGAAATTAATCGGACAACTAAAAATATATAGAAAAAATTAGCCGGGCATGGTGGTGCATGCCTGTAGTGCCAGCTACTCGGGAGGCTAAGCAGAAGGATCGCTTGAGCCCAGGAGTTTGAGGTTGCTGTGAGCTAGGCTGACGCCACGGCACTCTAGCCCGGGCAACACAGTGAGACTCTGTCTCAAAAAAAAAAAGAAAAGAGAAAAGGGAGAGAGAGAAAGGGAAAAAGCGTACAAAAGGGGATAGGAGGGAGGGACATCAGGAAAAATAGTTAGAAAATTAGCTAAAGACATAAAAATAAAGAGTGAAAAAATGATTAAGATGAAAAAGTGGCTGAAAGCCAAAGAAGGAAATACAGTTTACAAGTTTCAATATGAAGATTACCTAAAGGAAGATAGTCTAAGATTTTGCAGCTCTCTCAACATTAGAGCACTATGATTAAATGAAATCATCCTGAACATTAGGACAAAGAAATAGGAAAAGGATCTTTTCCCATAGGTGGAGTGATTATATCTTCTACAGTCTCTAAGAATACGATTTATTGAAAATGAACACAACTTAGACTCACCAAGAACAAGTAAATATCTTTCTATTCTTTCATGAGACAGAATTTTGTTTTCTGACAAGCAGGAAAATTAGTCCTAAGGCAAATACAACACCAAAGCTAGAATTCAAAACTAGATGGCTCATTAAACACAAGCTCATGGATTTACCTGAAGGACTGGGTGAAGATTTAACTGAAGAAGTAAATAGCTGGTACAATGTTGCATAAGAATTTCTCAGATATTTTACTTCCCTAGAGTGCCTCTGCTCCAAAACTTAACAGATTTACTGCCTTAATCTAACCTGACCAGGTAGTCCTAAATCCTACCTTTGCTTAAGCTAATAATAAATTCAGAAAGAATAACTGAGAAACCAAAGTGGACAGCCATACGTTTTGGTACAGCTAACTTTGTAATTAGTTGGAAAAAAAAGTATTACACTTACTCATACCACTGTTTATTGTGTTTTCGGTAAAGCAACGTATCCAAGGCAACGGCATTGACATCCAGAGCTCCTGGGGAAGGCCACTGGTTGGTGAGATGGGCAGTTAACTCTTGTCTTGATCTTAAATCATTATTCTTTAGCACAGTCCTGTGAATATTAAGATGGTGAGTGCTTTTGTCTTCAATGTTCTACAATGGCAGAGGAACCCAATGGTATCAATTTAGGCCCCCAAAATTCATCTTTTTGAAATGTTATGTTAATAGACTGTGAACAGAACTATAGCAAGGCTGGTTGAGCCTATGACTGTTTTTTCTCCTATAATATGTACTTTTCATTTTTTTCTCTGCTGGCTACAACAAATCCCTACTTGTGAAATTCGGACTTCCTATCTTTCCACAGAGATTATTACTAAAGGACCCAAGAGGCATTTTACATCTTAACTAAAAAGTGGTGACATCTTAAATATACAGGTTATCAGGCCAATTAAAATATAAAATAAAGATTCCATGTGTATGATTTCCTAGTTTCAAAACTCAGAAACAACCTATAAAAGTTATTTGACTCAAGTAAAGAAAAAGCAATTAAAGTGAATAAAAAAATGAGCGTAGAAAAACATAAAATATCTATGAGATTCCCATAACTGTTTTTGATAGAAGCGACTACTAATAAATCTTCATGAAAGTAATTAAATCAAGAACAAGTACACTGAACAATATAATCCACTGGAAATGATTTGACAGGATGAAGCAATTATAACAATTCATGTTTTCTTCAATGTTTATAAAACTGTTACTTGTTAATAACAACTTGCAAAAGAATGAGCTTTTTGCCAAAATTTCAACTTCACAAACCAAAAATACCTCATTGCCATTAAGACTAATTCAACATTTGAATTGATGGTTAAAATAATTTAAAATTAAAGGTCTTATTCTCCCTCTAAAAGGCTTTAAAATGCCATCTCGGCAACATGCATCCTCAAATATTCTCAAACAACCTGTATCCATGGCTTTAAGTGCACCAATGCTCTGAGGCATCAACTCAGAAACAGCAGGGATGTAATACTATGTGCCTGCCACTAACTTCCACAGACAATAGTCCTGTTGTTGGTAACAGAGAGGTGAGTCAGTGAAGTGCCAGCAACACAATACTGCACACTAAAGAAAATCAGCCTGTACACCACCTCTGGCTGTTCACCATGATACTGATGGAATAACCACATTTTATATGTCTCTAACAGGCTACAGATGAATATTTCTGATTTTACAGGGTATCTGTGTACATTTAAAAATATTTGTTCCACTATTTCCACAAAGAAACGTGATGTAAATACTAGATTCTATCTCACAATACTAAAGTAAAATAGGCAAAAGTCATGAGAATGTATCCCATGACGATATTCTTTAAGGCTAGTTGCCACAATTTCATTTCACTGGAAAGGAAATGAAATTTTTTAAAAGGACTTTTAAGGTTCTTTAACGTTTTTAAAAATAGAAACAGTAAAGCTTCACAAAGAGAGTAAATGGAAATTTTTTAAGATTGACAGAAAAATTGTGCAAAGCATAAATAGGAATTATTGGCCTAAGAATCTACTATAATAAACTACCATTATCTGTGTTCTCTTAGTTTATTTTTCTCTGTCACATATTCCCTTTCTTGAGGGGTAGACTCACTAGATTGTGAAGGTCACTGGAAAATAATTCCAATGTCATAACTGGCTCACAGGAAATATTCAGAGCAGAATGTGAGAAAAGCAAATGTTCATCTATGAGGAAATGACACTGGTAGAATTCAGTTTATGATAAGTAATTGAACAATCTCCAGGTTAAAATATATTCTGGAAAGCATAAAGTTCTACACTTCTTAAATGGAAGAAAGAACTGAAATTCCACAAAAGTTTTTACACATTTGTCCACGGAGAATTTTTGCCTAAGGACAAATTAAGGTATTATCTTTAGACTTTTGTTTTTAGAAATCCTAATGATATTGTTTTCTATGGGCAGCTGCCTGGTGCTCTGAAACAGGAGATAAGAGATTTCAGTGTATGGAATAGACGTAGTTTTCATCCACACAGCATTTATTTCCCATCTTTTGTGAGGCATGTGAAACCAGTAAATTGTGGCACTTGAAGAGGAAAGATTCCTGGAGAATCCTTGTGTAAGGCTCCTTTGCCCCTCCAGTACACTATGGGACAGGCGAGTGAATTAAGTTTGGTTGAAAACCCCATCCTTGTATTTTGAATCTTGATTAGAGACTATTTAGAATAATAAATAGGCAAAGCAGTTTATTCACTCTAGCAGTGGGGCCATGACCAGAGTCTATCAGCAAAGAGACACTCCTGCCATTTCTGCTTCCAGCCTCTCTGCAGCAGCTCAGCCTACCTCTTTCTAGGCCTATTTCTCCAGTCTTTCTATTCATTCTGTGAGTTACTGATATCTTGCTAATGAATTCTATTTGTGCTCAAGAGTTGGTTTTGGTTGCCTGCAACCAAAGAACTTACCTTGAAACAAGCAAAATATACACACGTTAATATGAAAACTTATTCAAAAGTGACCCAATTGATGTTAATGTGGAAAATGATTGTATCTTATTTGGCCAAGCTTAAAAATGGGTTCACCTTAAATTACTCAATAATTGCTATTATTTAATGGTATTAAATCAGTAGTAATTAAAAGTTAAAATATTTAGCATCTAATTTTAGTTAAAACTCTAACCAATGCTGCAGTTAACTAATCTAAAAACTGAATCATTCTATATGTGATAGATTCTACTTGTCGCTTATCTGCAAGTCAATTTAGCATTCTCTCATTAAGGTAATGATTCCACAGAAAGGTACACTAGGGGGAAACTGTTTAATTTACTAAGAAAGTAGCAATAATTTATTTATCACAGCTAATTTTAATAACTTTCCTGTATCTACCTCTAAATTACTAGATAGCTAATTTTTCTTCAGATTCTCAATAGGAATTACTCAGGAATTTGGCCCCTCAAAATAACATAATTCAACTTTGATGAATGTAGTGACTCAAAAGTCATTACAGAAAGAACCTCTCTATACATATTTTAAGCTAGACATAACCTTATCAAGTCTAACTATCAGGTGGGTTCTGACACTTCTAATGCTAAAATAGAGCTACTGAGATGGCGAGTTGCAAGGCTACCCTATTAGGAAAAAATATCAAAAACTCAAAGTTACTTATATAATGCAAATATTATCATCTCCTTGCCTTTGCTCCCCCAACATTAACTATATCCCTACTATTATTCAAAAAATTCAAATTCTATTCATCTTCAAAGGTCCATTTCATTTTCTACCTCCTTCATGAAGATCTTCAGACTACTTCTGTCCACAATGATACGACTTGTATTGCTTTGTAGTAAGTTTCATGCAATTTAATAATCAATTATTCTAATAATTTAATCTTTTTTCTGGTTCTTCTAATTTGCAAATAAGCTACTTGGGACCAGCACCTTGTTTTACATTTATTCACTGCAAGATGATTAATGTAACATTAGGAGCCCTTTAAAATATTTATAACTTTGCTGATCCTTCAAAGAAAACCACAAAACTGGGCAAACATATTGCTGCATCTCCTCAATATACAATTCACATGACCCCTAAATGAAAAGTAGACCAGCTTGATGCTTCATATGGATTCTGGATGACTTCCCACACATCACCTCATAAAGGTTAAGATCAATAGCTATGGAGTCAGACTGTACGGATTAGTGACAGCTATATATTCACAACTAATATCAAGAAAATGTATCCGGTGGGCAGTGACAGATACACTTAAAATATGTGGAGAAACAATCATCTAAAAGTATCTGTGATTGTCATATTTTTTATTGATAAACATCCTCATAGAACAGGGAGTACAGGAAGTACAGTTTAATTTCTCCTCTTATTATATTCTGCCACTCCCAGTAATTGGCTGTGGCAGAATTCTCTTAATAGATCCTTGTTTTGCTCTTGCATAAAGTTCTTTTACACAGCAGGTAAAAATATATCATTTGAAAGTAAAATGTGACTTTTCATATGTAAGTATGTTAAAATGTGTGTCAGTATTAATTTGTCAATTGAGTTCTTTAAATATAACCTCAATTGCTTGACCTGAATATGTATTTGATGAATATAGATAAATTCAAAATTCTATGGATTTATAAACACAAACTTCTCGAATGAAAGATGGAGTCCAGCTCTCCCACAAAACAGTTTGAAACAAAACTGTATAGCTTTCAGTTAAAGTTCAAAGAGCTATTTTATTTTTCAAAGGAAAAATAGCTCAGTATCTTATGCAAGTCATTCTTGGCATGACAGAAATAGTCAATGAATACAATTTATTCTGTGGAACCTAGCTAACCCCTGAAAAGATCCTATACCTTCTAAATATATAATTTGCAACCATATATAAATATATAATTTGCCACCAATACTCTATTTTACCTAGGTTTATAATTTTTCTTATGATTATTAGATTATCTTGACCAAGTACAGTACAATACAATGCAATACAATACAATAAGACAACTCTGGATCGATTATAAACACAAAAGACTTTTCAGCATGAACCCTTTATATATTTTTAGAAGGAAGTTAATTTCTCATTGTTTTTAAGGAAAAACATATTTAGCAAAAATACACTGTTATTTACTATCTCTTTTAAAAATAGCATTCAACATCTGAGTTGTCTGTTAAGTAATTTGCTAAAATTCAATTTGTGAGAATTTATCACAAGACTATGAGAAATCAAGGATATATTTAACCCTCTCCTGTAATAATGCGGAGTATTTGAGGAATTTTAATTTTTTAGTAGAGGCTCATCTCAGATAAAAATGTATAGTCCCAATAAAATATATTTCAATGTTCCCAGAAAAACTATTTGCTTCTAATAATATTTTATTTAAAATGTTATTACATTTATCTTCCTCACATGATTCTGTATGTGCTCTTCTCTTTACCTAAAATACCCTTCCTCTCTTCCTATCACTTGGTCCTGTTCAAATATCAACTTCTTAGTCATGCTTTCCCTGGATCGCCATTACTGTGCTATTTCTATAAAGTGTGTATACAAGGTGAGCATCCCTAATCTGAAAATCCAAATGCTCCAAAATCTTTTAAAAGATCTAGAAATCCAAACTCTAGACTTTGATAGTAATGCTTAGCCAATTCAAAGGTATTCTTTTGTTTGTTTGATTCTTTACCTTGTGGCTCCAGGCTCGAGAGTTATCCTCTCTCCCTTACTTTGCTTCTTTCTTGCCTCAGAGGCTATGCTGATGCTCATGATGCAGTTATACTTTTGTCTGTTGGTTATGTACAAGACATATAACCCTTGGCACCTAAGAATTTAACCTCTGTGGTTCCAAGTATTCCTACGCAACCCCAAAGGTCCATGACATGAAGTAATTTTTAATTTTGGTAAGGCTATACTTTAAATCCCATGGGCTATATAGTAAGTTTTGAGAGTAAGTCTAGCAAAATTCCTAGCATCAGCACTACAGCAAACCTTTGTTATTTTCCACTTGTCTGATTTGTTGTAATTTTTCAGATATACTCCAGTACTATTTGTGACATGACACACTGAGAAGTCTTGGGCAATACTGTCCATGAAAATAAAGGAACTAGGTTAAAAAAGAAAGAAAAGAAAGGACCTAATATATAATTACAGTAATGCAGAATTTTATGTTAATGGGCAGAATGACTAGTTAGAGAGCACTGAAGGTCAAAGAAAGGGAAAGTCATCAAAGATGAAGATGGTCCATAAACTCTACCCCCTAACTCTCTTAAGAATAACAGAATAACAGAGTTACCTACCTCCAGCTTCTCTTCACTACTTTGGAAAAGGACCAGGACCATCTCTCAGATGCCATCTATTTATTTTTGGTCTTTGGCCTCTACCCAACATAAACTCTATGAGGGTAAGGACTGTGTTTAATTCATTATTAAGTCAACAGCACCTAGAATTGGGCCTGGTTTACTATACTTTCTCAATAAATATTTGTCAATTAATGAATGAATGTCAGAGAAGTTATAAAAGCAATTTAATACAAAGAGGAATAATGAGAATTTATACTTCTTTATTCATTTAAAGCTTCCGAGAATTGGATAATGCTTATATGGCTTGTGAACACCCAAACTTCTTCATAATGTTGACATAAAAATGTCTTCATTCATGTGGGTTGTTTTCTTTTTTAACTTTAGACACAGTCATAGGATAAAGATTCACTTTATATAACTTTACAATCATTTCCCTTCAAAGAAAACATTTTGAAAGGAGACGCCTAAAAAGGAGCCAGGTATGCGAAAATTAAAAGTTACGTACCTTTTAACCTACAAAATATTCTTGACCAAAAAGTTACACCCAAATCTAATCAAGTCTCTGAATGCAGCAGTGGTTTTCAACCCTGGTTATACTTTAGAACTTAACTTGAAATCATCCTTTAAGAAGAAGAGGCATTAATGAGTAATTTAGAACTTCAAAAACAATCAAATGACACTTTATTCCCCGACATTTTAAATGTAAGATAAGCCCTGGCTCCTTGGAGGAATGACTGATTCAAGTGTAGGGCCGGCAATATACAGATGGGCTTGGGATATCTTATGCTAGAAAGCAAGAGAGTTATCAAAGACCAACGGGTCATGTTAGAAGCACAAGGAATCAGCAGGAAGGGGCTTTAATTAGACAAAAATTGGACAATTTTTGATTATCAAAAAGACAAAGAAATGTAAGTGATAGAAGCACAATTAATATAGCCATTTCTACTATAATACAGGAACAAACAAAACTAACAAATAAGTGCTTTGCAATATCACACTGAAAATAACTGGGCTTATGGGGAGACTAGGCTAGGGAGCTGACCACTCAAAACCTATTCAACTTTCTAACCAAAACACACAGAAAAACAGTAACCATAACAATCCTAATAAAATTATAACCTCAATTAAAAAGATTTGTTAAATTCCTATGTAGTAAAGAAATATTGCAATAAATCTACACCTTAACAACAACAAAGTAAAAGCCTTTGATAGGTTGATAAGGAAGGATTCAGATGCTGGGGTTGAGGCTTGCCATGAAGGCGAGGGCAAAATGCACGAAGATGGAGTAACTACAGAACAAACACCTCCATCCAGTAAGATAAAGTGAACCTGTGGAATGTAAGGTGAATGAGCATCACGTATGGTGAGAGAATGCCATCTACTGGTGCCTTGCAGTATTTGCATTAGTGTATTTTGTATTCACAGAGATTCCAAAAGATACATTAACCTCTAGGAAAAATCAACCTGTGAATCAAGGTGATTTCCTTGCTACAGTGACATTATCCCTTTATTTACAAATCTTGTATGAGCTAATTCACATTGTAAAAGAGACAAACCAGTTCAAAATATAAAATCAAGAAAGCAAAACAAAAAACGAAATCTTCATTTCATTGGTAACTATTAGAAAGAAGTAGGACATCAGCATCTTACTCAGAAAATTAACAATATCCTGTAAGAACAGTATTTCAAGGTAACCACCAAAAAGCCCTGATGAGAGAAAATACTTCTTTATAGGTGATTCCAGCCAATAAGTGTGGAAGGAATAACAATTAGGAAACCACCATTTTACAAACCCTAATTGATCAATTCATGGAGGTAATGCTCAGCCACAGTTCAAGCCATTAGATGAAAGACTGATGGGAACTTTCACAAAGGAGAGATCAGGCTGTCACCACCTGAATCCACTGTTCAATCTTAAAATTACTAAAAGTGGGACAACTAGTGAGCTTCTCAATATGATACAATATGAAGTACACAGCATCATCTATAAAATATTCTTTCCAGAAAAATTAAACTCAAATGAAACACAGCTCCTTACAGCAGTAGTTCTCAGCCCTGGCAGCACATGAGAAACACCTGGGACTCCAGCTATTTATTTACGTATGCATGTATCTATGTAGAGACAGGGTCTCACTACTGCTGAGACTGGTTCACAATCCTGGCTTCAAGTGATCCTCCTGCCTCAGCCTCCCAAAATGCTAGGATTACAGGTGTGAGCCAATGCGCCCAGCTGTGGGAAGCTTTTTAAACATAGACTTGCCTGGGTCTCACCTTTCACCAGTTAAATCAACATTTCTGGAAGTAAGGCTTAGTCAGCCATCCTCATTTTTATTAAAAAAAACTTCTTTAAAAATCTACTTGGGTGATTCTAATGTGAAACCGGAGTAGAGAACCACTAATCCAGAGTTAGGAGAATCTACAGGATATGCAGCACAGAGCAGCACTTCTCCAACTTTAATAGGTCAGTCAATCCCCTGGGATTCTTGTTAAAATGCAGATTATATGCCAGGAGCAGTGGTTCATGCCTGTAATCCCAGCACTTTGGGAGGCCAAGGCAGGAGGTTCGCATGAGTCCAGGAGTTTGAGTCCAGCCTGGGCAACATAGCAAGACCCTGTCTCTACAAAAAAATTTAAAAGTTAGCCAGGCATGGTGGTGTACACCTGTATTCCCAGCTACTTGGGAGGCTGAGGCAGGAGGATCGCATGAGTCCAGGAGTTTGAGTCCAGCCTGGGCAACATAGCAAGACCCTGTCTCTACAAAAAAATTTAAAAGTTAGCCAGGCATGGTGGTGTACACCTGTATTCCCAGCTACTTGGGAGGCTGAGGCAGAAGGATCACTTGAGCCCAGAAGTTCAAGGTTACAGTAAGGTATGCTCACTCTACTGCACTCCAGCCTGGGCAATGGAGCAAGACCCTGTTTCTTAAAAAAAAAATACAGATTCTGATCATGTAGGCCTGGGATATGGCCTGAAAATCTGCTCTCAGATAATGCCAATACAGCTAGCTGACTTTGAATAGAGTGTATAGAGACCAGTGCTGTCCAGCAGAAATATGTCACATGTATAATTTTAAATTTTCTAGCAGCCACATTAAAAAGCAGTTGGAATTAATTTTAATAACATACTTCTTTAGCCCAATATATCCAAGATATTATTTTACCATGTAACTAGTATAAAAAGTTATTAATATATTTTAAATTCTTTATTTCATACTATCTGGTATATATTTCACACTTAAAGCACATCACAATTCAGACTAGCCACATTTTAAGTGCTCAACAGTCACATGTGGCTGGTGGTTAATATCTTGGACAGCACAGGTACAGAAGAACAAGAAACCACATGAAACAATCTAGAATACTGGACATTCTATAGGTAAAGTCTGCAAATAGACAACGGTAGGAAAACTAAAAGTTGGAGAAACTACTCTAAATTAAGAGGCTTAAGAGACATAACTATTTGTAATGCATGACTTTCAATCTGGTTGAAAAAAATCAACAAAAAGATATTTTTTTAGACAACTGGGGAAATTTGGTTATGGATGAGCATTAGATGATAAAAAATTTTATCCTAATTTTATGTGTGATTATGTGAGAAAATGTCCA
>NW_012144855.1:2701640-2703424 GCF_000956105.1 Propithecus coquereli | reverse complement strand
TTTAAAATAGTTCGATATTTTAAAACTCTACCAATCATAAACAATCATTTAAATGTACCTTTGCCAATGCCTTATAAAACACTTCAAATTAGTATTGCATCAAACACACAAATGAAAAAAAGAATTACAGTTACAAGTGGTACCTGTTTAGTAGTAAGTAAACATGTATGTCTCCCTCATACACACAAATCTATATTATGATTTTAAACATTAATATATTTTCCATTTAGAAATTAGAACTTAAAAATGAATTTCTTAGGACTCAGGGATAATATTATCAAGCCCAAACTCATTGTTTGATCCACAGCATTTTGACAGGATAAGGTTTTAATTTTCTACTTATCTTTTTAAGTGAATTTATTAGAAAGGTTTTTGGGGTTTTTTGTTTGTTTGTTTTTTGTTTTGTAAGAGACCAGGTCTCACTCTGTCGCCCAGGCTGGAGGGCAGTGGAGAGACATTAGCTCACTGCATCCTTAACTTCTGGGCTCAAGTGATCCTCCTGCCTCAGCATCCAAATAGCTGGGACTGCAAGTGTGCGCCACCACTCCTGGCTACTTTTTCTTATTTTTTGTAGAAGTGGGGTCTCACTGTTTTGCCCAGGCTGGTCTCAAACTCTTGGCTGCAAGCAACCCTCCCACCTTGGCCCCCTAAAGTGCTGGGATTACAGGGGTAAACCACTGTGCCTAGCCTATTAAGGAGATTTTAAGGCTTCTGTAAATGAAAGCAGATGGATAAACGTTCTTCGAATGCCTCTTTTTCTAGTTATATTATACCTTATACCATTTAATATTCATAATGATCCATAAGGTAAATATTATCTCTATTTTACAGATGAAGAAACACAGTCTCCAAAACATTAAGACTGAGCTCCTAACTGGCAAGCATAGAGCCATTATCTGAATGCAGTCCTGATTTGCAAGAAAGCTTTAGGAAGCTCCTGTACTACTCCCCACTAACTTGCACTCTACTGACAAAACTATAAAATTTTCAGATTTTATGTATATTCAAAGACAAAATCAAAGAATACCTTAATAGAAATTCATAATACATCTAACCAGTAAGAAATATATAAAAAGAATAAGTTAAGTGACTCAAGATTTAAATCACCCAGGAAAAGATAATCAACATAATGTATAAGCAAATATCATATGCCTCATATTCCACCTGTTAAAATTTCTTTTCTGTCCTTTTCCTTTATAAATGGTAAATTTTAATTTTCTCAGGGCCATGTTTATCTTCTCAGGATCAAAAGCGAATTTCAGTGCCCAGCTTTGCTTGTAGGCCTTCCTGACTCTTGGTTAAAAAAAAAAAAACTCTGCAACATAAGGAAGAAAAATGTTCACTCTTTCCCTATAGCTGCAAAAATGCCCATACTATTCTGCATCTATTAAAGCTGCATCTATTAAAGCTGATCTGAACATTCACAAAGAAATTTGTTTTACTCGCCTGTTCAGTATCCTTGAAAGTGGTTTTCGTACAAAAGAATCTTGTAAGACATCAATTTATACCCAATTGTAGCTGTATTATGTGAAAGTAAATCTTTAACCTCTAAGAAAATAATTTAATTCTGATCAAGTGGTCATAGTTTTTTATTTGTTGCTCTAGTAATACCATTTTAGTTAAAATCTCTTTAAAAGTATTAAAAACAATTGAAAAGTTCCTTTGCAAAATCTAGAGGATAAATGACACTCTTATATCACAGATGTATGATAAAACCATATCTATTGTAGACTGTTTTCTGAAACCAAAAAGTTTTAGAGTCTTTGTTTCCTATAAATTATAAA
>NW_012144855.1:2699803-2700061 GCF_000956105.1 Propithecus coquereli | reverse complement strand
CCTCAGGGCTGGGGGTAGGGGATGGGTAGCTGCTACTGTGCTAAGAACTGATACTGACTAAAGTTAACTTCACTTTGCATCCAAGCCTTTCTCTGTAAGTTCCAAGCCTTCAACAGACTCCAGAGTTCCAAAATATTAATAGTGTAATTTTTTCTAGGTGGAGAGATAGATTCCTGGTGCTTCCTACTCCACCATCTTCCCAGAATCCTCTACTTTTAATTTTTATTAAGGTCAATTAAATACTAATGAATTGGAATA
>NW_012144855.1:2688396-2690359 GCF_000956105.1 Propithecus coquereli | reverse complement strand
ATATAGGTAAACTGCTTACAACAGTGCTGGTACATTGCATGCTATTAGTATTAGCAAAAACCTAATAGATACGAGACTTCTTGGATTGCTCTCTTATCCTTTTACTTATTTACTGTTTTTTTGTCCTTCTGCCCTGCCTTTCTGGGAGACCTTATTGAATTTATCCTCCAAACCTTTATACTAAAGTTTTAATTCAGAAAATCATCTTTTTAATTTTCAATAGCTGTTTCATATTCTCTCATTGTTCCTCTCTCATGGCATCCTATTCTTTTTAGTTGCCATGTACTTTTGAATTCTTCTGAGGATATTACTTAGAATCTTTTTTAAGTACTCTTTTATCCTATTACATGTTATCCTATTCATGTGTCATTAACAAACTGTTACAGCTATTTTAGCTTTATGATACATGTTAATAGCAGTTCTCCTCTTAAGAGCTTCTTTTTCATATTTTTTCCTGATAATTCTCAAATATGTTTTTATATTATTAAATCTAAAACATTAAATATGAAGTTAATTTTTACAAATGAAATACTTCATATATAAACAGCTCAATATAAACTATATCTATGAATACTTATAAATATCAGTAATTAAATAATACTTCTATACCCACCACCTAGATTAATCACCAATACTTTAAGAGCCAATATAATACCTTCCCTTATCACACCCTTCTGCCTCTTCTACAAAGGTAAAAACCTTCTACCCTGAGACGTGTGTTTTTCATCCCCTTGCATTTCGTTCTTACCACAAATTAATATCATCTTAAACAATATATTGTTTAGTTTTACTGGTTTTTGTCTATATTCTTTTGAAACTTGCTTTTTCATCAAACTGGTAAGTCTAAGTATAGTTCATTTACTCTCAATACTGTATAGTATTCCATTTATGAATATTGCACTTTATTCACTCTCCTGTCAGTGTCCTTTTGTATTATTTTAAGTTTTTCTTAACATAAACAATATTGCTATGAACACATGCAGTTATGTCTTCTGGTACACATATCCAAGAGATTCTAGGAGATATGTCTAGCAGTTGAATTAAGTGATTTTTGACAATGGATAAATACCTTCTGTTCCAGGGTAAGCTGATATTTTTGTTTAACTCTCTTACACTTGTTGAACCAACTGTTCTCATCCATGATGAAGGGAGGGCCGACACTCTCTGGAGTGCTGCTTTCACTGCTACTGCTTCCCAAAGTCCTTAGCTCCTCTTCATCGCTGCTGATGCTGTCAGAACTGGGAATATCAAATTTTTTAAAAGAAATAAAGTTAATAATATGTTCAGATTTGATTCTTAAACACTTCTGTATTTGCAAACTACTGCTGAACAAACTCCAAAATATTTAGCACTAAATATAGGATAATAATAATGATATTATAAAGACTTTAGCTCCTGAAATAAATGTCAAGCTAGCAGGGGCTGCTGACTCTCTCTCTCACAAAACCATGCCTAGAGATGCTACAGAAGTTCAAGTGAGTTTGCAAATCTAAGGAATTAACACTAAAACTGTGAGAATGTCCAGAAGAGAGAGAACAGATTCCCAGAGAAGAAAACCAGAAACTCTAGACATGCTGAGAAGAACTAGCTAGATTCTTTTCATTGTGCTAGGTAGATCACCATCTGTCTAATCCCCACTACAAGGCAGAGAAACAGCTTTACCAGCTAATGCCAGTGGGGTATAACACAGGGTAACATTCAAGGTCAGCTCAGCTTTGGCAAGAAGATAACAACAGGTTCAAAGGAACCAGCCACTCCTAAGCATCTCCTACTGGAGGAAGAAGAAGAGGCAGAGGTAAAGAAGAGAGAATATCCATCGTAATCCATATCTAAAATTCCTCATGACATGGGTATGGCAGAGGAGTAAAGAAATAAGGTGAAAAAAAATGGGAGAGGAAAAACTAAATGGAGAGAAAAGCATGCTAAGATGACTGCTTTAGAAGATGTGAAGATGACCAATTTA
>NW_012144855.1:2686070-2688346 GCF_000956105.1 Propithecus coquereli | reverse complement strand
TTGGCTCTTGATATTTTTCTCCCCTGCTTAACACAAGCAAGGGGTTATGGAAGGTGTTAATCTGCCCTTCAATGAGTGATGCCCCACAGTACAAAACCACTTTGCAATATCTTAAAAAGTAGAAGAAACAATATGTGGGGATAATTCTTTTCATCAAGACATAAAAATTCCTAGAGAATATTGAATTCTTTGTTCCTTCATAAAATCTTTTTACTTAAAAAATCATCTTTTATATTTACTTAGTCTCAAAGTATCTCTTTATAATTCATGTTAATTACAAAAGGAACTACAGTAATTATAAGGAAGAGAAAAACACTTTAACCAAATTTTAAATTAATATCACTAATAAAGGGCCAACAGACTTCATGTGCTTCTGATGTCATACCCTGAAGAAAACATATTACTTATACTGTATGCCAGCCAAAAATGGATAAGCTCATTCTAGTAACGGGGAAAAAGCAAACAAATACAAATTAAGGGACATTCTATAAGATTGCTAGTTTGTATTCTTCAGAAATATCAATCTCATGCAAGACGAAGACTGAGAAACTAAGTTTAAAGTGACTGAAGAGACTGACAACCAAATGCAAAACATAATCCTAAATTGGGTTTGGTACTGGAGAAACAATAGTCACAATAAGAGACATTATGTGGACTACTGACAAAATTGGAATATAAATTATAGATTAGATGAAATTATTGTATCAATTTAAATTTCTTAATTTGATAACTGAACTATGGTTATGTAAGAGAAGATTATTGTTCTTAAGAAAGACACACTGAAGCATTAAGGCATAAAGGGCTATGATATATGCAACCTCTTAGTGGTTTAATGTATCAACATATGGGTAAAGGGAGAGAATGATAAGGCAAATGTGGCAAAATGTTCAAAATTGGTGAATTTGGGAAAGATCATATGGGAATTCTTTGTACTATAATGTTTCTGAAAGTTTGAAATTATTTTAAAATAAAAATTTAAAAACTCACCCTTCCAGATTAAACAGACATTAATGTGTGAAAACTTTCACCACAAAAATTACTTTCTAAAAAGCAAGTTTGACAAGATGATATGTACAAATGCTTTGAACAGTGACAAGTTAAAGAGCTTGTATCAGAATGTGGCTCAATATACAGCTTTCTTCATCAAAAAATGTCTGCCTACAAAAAACAAGTCAGTTATACTAAACTGTATTTAGTGGCATTGTGATAAAAACCTGGTAACAGTTTATGTACCAGCACTACACTTTGAGTAACACTGGTCTAAAATATTGTCTTTTTGCAATCAGTGACGCAATAACTAACACTACTTTAAAAATTATGCATATGCATTTAGAAGAAAATATACCAAGTTATAACCAGTTAAATCTGGGTAGCATAATTGAAGGTGATTTTTATTTTCTTCTTGTATTTTCTAATATTTCTGCAATGAACATGGATTACTTTTGTAATAAGCAAAAGTAATCTTTGAAAAAAGAATAAGTGAAAAAGAATTTAATAGTAAGCAATTAGATTTCTTAGAATTTGCATCCTATGTCAAAACACAACATTTTGTTTTAATGTTTACATGCTACCAAGTTTTTCTAAAAGGATCTTACTTACAGCTGATCTTGAAGTTCCACAATTATATATTCTAATTGTTCCTTCTCCAATTTATGGGCCAGATCAGAATCTTCAATCCTTTGAAGTAGTATTTTATTTTGGGAAACAGATTCAGATAGCTGGTTCTCTCGAAGTCTTAAGAGTTCTTCAAGATAACCCTGGAAATACAGTATCACCAAGATATAGGAATTGCAAATTTCTAATATATATCTTTAAGATAAATGCTGAGAGCTTAAATGTTATTACCAGCCACATTATAATGAAACAATCTCAAAGTATTATTGATGAATTAGTGAAAAAACTGTTTTAATTGAATATAAAAATTTAACACACATTCTCCATTATTTAAAGCTCTTCTCTAAAGTCTCAGAAAATGTATTTGTAATTTAAGGCAAAATTTAGTTAAAACATTGTAATTTCTAAGCATCACAACAGTAATAAAATGCATGACTCCTACCTTCAAAATACAGACTTAATTACAGAATGATCAATTAGAAAGCTGCCTCTATGTCATTATTTTTCAAAAACATATTGATATTAACATTTTAGCATTAACATATTAGTGCAAGGCAGTATAATGTTTTGGTTAGGCCTGCAGGGTTAGAGACTGCCTACTGTCATATTCCAATTTTTTTTTTTTTTTTTGAGACAGTCTCACTGTGTTGCCCGGGCTAGAG
>NW_012144855.1:2681312-2681729 GCF_000956105.1 Propithecus coquereli | reverse complement strand
ACTAAAACCTGAGAGATGTGCCAAAAAATCCCCACTAAAACAACTTCAACAATCGTAATTCAACAAAAAGAAAAATAACCCAATGAAAAAGGTTTGTTTTGCCAGAAGGAACACTAAGCAAAGAAAACGATAAACTTATGGGTAAACCTAAAAAAATACTGAGAGGATGAAATAGTAACAATGATGCCTACTTTGTGAAATTTTAAGTAAGTCAATGACAGTTATAAAATTCTGGACAGCAAAAGCATATGTTAAGAAGGAAATGATTAGAGTTAAAGCAACACAAGATCCTCATTTATCTGGATGGGTGGTAAAGATACTAACTTCAGACTTTGCTAAATTTTAAATCTGGGGGAACCAGTAAAAGAAGACTTTGCTAAATTTTGAATCTGGAGGTACCAGTAAAAGAAGAGAAAT
>NW_012144855.1:2679404-2680042 GCF_000956105.1 Propithecus coquereli | reverse complement strand
AAAAAAAAAAAAAAAAAAAAATGAGATGGCAGAAGTAAGCCCTAGTACAAAAGTAATTACAAAAAATTTAAATGAGTTAAATTCTATGACCAAAAGCCATATGCTCAGGTTTTATTAAGATAAATAAGGGCCAAAAATAAGTTGTTTATAATAAGATACACATGAATACCAGTAAGTAAAACTGAAGAGATGGAAAACACCAAGAAAATATGAACCAAAAGAAATCAAGGTTAGAAATTATAATTTCATAGATTATATAGATATAATGCTGGAAAAGTGCATAAGGACTGAAGAAAGACATTATATATTTCATCCTCTGTGATCTGCTTGCATCTGAGTATGGGGTCCAAGCATGTTGCAAGACTGAGTCAGAGATCTCTGCATAAAAAAAGGTCTGATCAAGGAGATGTTCTAAGTTGGTGATACAGAAAACAAACCAATAAATAAACAAATACCAAAGAAAATTTTCCTGTCATGGCCATGGCTTTGGGTGGTATAGAGAAAAGAAAGCAGTGGCTGATAATAAAATTCCACCTCTGAAAATCGCCAAACAGAACTTTCTAAAAAAGGTATTTGACATTAAAAATAAATGGATGAGCTAAAAATCAGATATAATGGAAGAAAGAACTAGTAAAACG
>NW_012144855.1:2676996-2677454 GCF_000956105.1 Propithecus coquereli | reverse complement strand
TGATAATGAAAGAATTTACCAAAACTTAATCAATAAGAAACAGAAAATTGGAATGACCATATGACTATGGATAAAGTTAAATCAGTTATTTATTTATTTTATTTCAGCATATTATGGGGTTACAAATGTTTACATTACATATATTGCCTTTGCTCCATGTCAGAGCTTCAAGTATGTCCATCCCCCAGACAGTACGCACTGCACCCTTTAGATGTGTATATACCCATCCCCTCCTCCTCCCTCCCACCTCCCCGACTCCTGATGAATGTTGCTATTATATGTGCACATAAGTGTTGATCAGTTAAGTCAGTTAATACCAATTTGATGGTGAGTACATGTGGTGCTTGTTTTTCCATTCTTGGGATATTTCACATAGTAGAATGGGCTCCAGCTCTATCCAGGATAATACAAGAGGTGCTAGTTCACCATTGTTTTTTGTGGCTGAGTAGAACTCCATG
>NW_012144855.1:2674526-2675681 GCF_000956105.1 Propithecus coquereli | reverse complement strand
AACAAAAACCAGTGTTTTTAAAAACACCTCATAGCACATTAAGAATAGAAAACATTCTTAACATAATAGAGGGTATTCATAACCAAAACAAAACAAAAATTTAAAAATCTCACCAAAACTCAGAGCAAATATTATATTGAATGGTGAAACATTAAAAAGATTTCTTTTAAAATCAAGCCCAAAACCAAGAATGCCTAGAATTATTTTATTTATTCATTTCTATATAAACCTTTATGTCTGTTTCTCTCAACTGGAAAAACACATCCTATAACAGAGACCTTGTCTATTTTGTTTAACTTTTAATCCCCAACACCTCGGACACAACAGACCCATACTAGTTGCTCGATAAACATTTATTACTTACGCATAGTTAAAGAACTGGGAAGGATACCACGTTAACAAAGAACAGTGGGAGATATTCTGGTCTTATTATAGTGGGAAATTGTCAATGTTCCCTTTTTTCCCCTAGGAAATCACCTAAATGCAACAAAGAAAACAAGAAAAAAAACCCCACAAACTCTACTTTTGGGAAATGGAATCATAAAATATGAGGCTTTTGTGTTTGGTATATTTTCCCTAGCATAATATTTTCAAGGTTTATCCAAGTTGTAGCAGGTATCAGTGCTCCAATTCATTTTATATGGCTGAATAATATTCCATTGTATGGATATACCAAATTTATTTACCCATTCATCAACTGATGGACATTTTGGTTGTTCCACTTTTGGCTATTAAGAATAATCACCATATGTTTTCAGTTCTCTAGGGCAGGAGGAAAATTGATACCTACAAATGGAAATTCTGAAATATATGGTAATATGTTTAACTTTGAGGAACTGTCAAACTTCTTTCCATGGCAAGTGTACCACTGTACATTCCCCTAACAGAAATGCAACTTCTCCACGTCCTCACCAATACTTATTACTTTATGTTTTTGTTTGTTTTGTTTTGGTTACAGCTATCCTAATGAGTGTGAAGTAGTGTCTCATTGTGGTTTGAATTTGCATTTCCCTAATGACTAATGATGTTGAGCATCTTTTCATGTGCTTGTCTACACAGGCACATGTTTGAAGAAATGTTTATTCAAGTCCTTTGCTCATTTTAAAATGGGGTTGTTTATCGTTTATTGCTAAGTTGTAAGAGTTCTTTATATAT
>NW_012144855.1:2669571-2670327 GCF_000956105.1 Propithecus coquereli | reverse complement strand
CTAACAGTTTTTTTTTTAAACGTGTCTAATATGGATAGATTTCCCTGGAGGCAATTTGATTTTAAATTATTGGTTCTTTATGATAGGTTACTTTAAATCTTTCTAAAAAGAAAAACTCCATGGTCAGTAATGCTAATTGGCTTATTAATAGGTTGAACTGGTATTTCCCTTTTCATTTTAATATCCTTTATACCACAAAATGGTAGGGATTGTTCAGTATATTTAGGAGAAAAGCTATATATTCATGTTTGGATTAGTACATCAAAAAAAAAAGGCTGTATAAAAAACTTAGATAAAAAGTGGCTAAGCAGTTGGGGATACAGGGTCTACATTATTAAATTCATCCTGAGGGTACAAGTTGAGAAGGTTCCATTATTATATCTTTCAAAATCACTGTCATAATTATTTCAGCTTCATATGTAAGTAGGAGACAAAAATTAGTATTTACATTTATGTTTTAAGTCATTTGCTAAATCACTGAATATAGTCTTTCTACTTACATGTTGATGACCAAACTCCTATGTCCAAAGGACAACTTGCTTTTTAATTTCAGACTTGTATTTTACCCACTCTGCCACAAACTAGTTGTGTGACTATGGGCAAGTTATTTAACCTCTCTGTTTCAATTTTCTCATTTAATAAAGATAGTAGTGGCTATGTCACTGGCTTTTGAGGATTAAATGAATTAATAAAAGTAAAGAACTTAGCACAATATTGATTCTGTCAATCCATGAGCATAGAATATCTTCACACTTT
>NW_012144855.1:2667653-2669511 GCF_000956105.1 Propithecus coquereli | reverse complement strand
TGGGATTACTTTCTTGGTTTCTCATTCAGATTGTTTACTGTTGGCATATACAAATGCTACTGATTTTTGGATGTTGATTTTGTATCCTGCAATTTCACTGAATTTGTTTATCAGTTTCTAATAGTTTTTTTGTGGAGTATTTAGGTTTCTCTAGATATAAGATCATATTGTTATCTGCAAACAAGGATAATTTGACTTCTTCCTTTCCGATTTGGATGCACTTTATTTCTTTCTCTTGTCTGACTGCTCTAATCAGAAATTCTAGTACTATGTCGAATAACAGTGCTGAAGTGGGCATCCTTGTCTTGTTCCGGATCTTAGAGGAAAGGCTTTCAGTTTTTTCCCATTGAGTATGATACTCTCTGCAGGTCTGTCACATATGGCTTTTATCATGTTGAGGTAAGTTCCTTCTATACCCAGTTTTTTGAGAGATTCTACCATGGTCTAGGTAAGGACTTCTTGAGTAATACCCCAAAAGCACAGGCAACCAAAGCAAAGTTGGACAAATGGAATCATATCAGCTAAAAAGCTCCTACGCAGCAAAGGAAACAATCGACAAAGGGAAGAGACAACCCACAGAATGGGAGAAAATATCTGAAAACTACCCATCTGACAAGGGATTAATATTAGAATATATAAGGAGCTCCAACAACTTGCTAGGAGAAAATAAAATAATCCAATTAAAAATGGGCAAAGGATCTGAAGACATTTCTCAAAAGAAGACATAAAAATGGCAAACGGGTATATGAAAAATGCTCAACATCATTAGTCATCAGAGAAATGCAAATCAAAACTACAATGAGATATCATCTCACCCCAGCAAAAATGGCTTTTATCCAAAAGACAGGCAATAATGAATGCTGGTGAGGATGTAGAGAAATGGGTACTATCGTACAACGTTGGTAGAAATGTATAGTACAACCACTATAGAGAACAGTATTGGAGGGTCCTCAGAAAACTAAAAATACAACTGCCATATGATCCTGCAATCCCACTGTTGGGTATATATCCAAAGGAGGGGAATTGAGTATATCGATAAGATATCTGCACTCCTATGTTTATTGCAGCACTGTTCACAATAGCTAAGTTTTGGAATCAACTTAAGTGTCCATCAATGGATGAATGGATAAAGAAATTGTGGTACATATACACAATGGAATATTATACAGCCACAGAAAAGAATGAAATCCTGCCATTTGCAACATGATGGAACTGGAGAACATTATGTTGGGTGAAATAAGCCAAGCACAGAAAGACAAATCTCGCATGTTCTCACTCATATGTGGGAGCTAAATATTAAAGAATTTTGTACACACACACATATCCAAGATGTATTTTCTAAGATGGAGGAAATTTTCCTAGGTGCCAGGGATACATAGGTGTCAAGAGTATAGGAGCTTTTATGAACTTATCAGAAAAAAAAAACACAGTCCCTGTCCTGAAGATAATCACCATCTAGTAGGAGGTGTCCCTAATATTTCAGAGCTAGGAATGTGAAAATATTTTGGCTGGAAATGCAGATCACTCACACAAAATTAAAACTGATCTCATGCAGAGAGCCTGAATGATGATTACCAGAGTCTGGGAAAGGTAGCAGGAAGTGGGGGCTAAAGTGAGGATGGTTAATGGGTGCAAAAATACAGAAAGATAGATAGAATGAACAATATTTGATAGCACAACAAAGTGACTATAGTCAACAGTAACTCAGGGAAACTTTAAAATAACTAAAAGAGTAGAATTGGAATGTACATAACACAAAGAAATGATAAATGCCTGAGGTGACAGATACTCCAATTACCCCAATTTAATTCACATTGTATGCCTGTATCAAAACATCACACATACCTTATAAATATAT
>NW_012144855.1:2666649-2667187 GCF_000956105.1 Propithecus coquereli | reverse complement strand
TTCCTAGCTCTGAAACATTAGGGATGTCTCTTACTAGATGGTGATTATCTTCAGGACAGGGACTGTGTTTTTTTTTTTCCCCCCACAAGTTCATAAAAGCTCCTACACTCTTGACATCTATATATCCCTGGCACCTAGGAAAATTTCCTCCATCTTAGAAAATGCATCTTGGATATGTGTGTGTGCAAATATTACATATGCACATATTTTATACATATATACAATATCTTACAGCTTTGGCCTGATTATAACATTGTTGAAGTATATAAAGATTATCAGTCTATTCAGGAATTCGATTTTTCAAGCAGACCTTAGAAACATCTATAGATTTCATTTAATTAATTTTCAATGCTGATGATATTACGGGAAATCCAGATCACTCATACAATACTGGTAATAGAATAAATTGGTACAACTCTTTCATAAGACACACTTTAAGAGTCATTAAATTTTTCATTAAATTTACTTGAATATCTCCCAAAAGTCACAATAGAAACAAAAGGAATATTGATTTGTATAAAGATGCTCATTATTCTTT
>NW_012144855.1:2666223-2666599 GCF_000956105.1 Propithecus coquereli | reverse complement strand
ATTTCAAAAGGATCACTCTGGCTGCTCTATGTAGAACAAACTATAGGATTCAGGTACAGGCATGGAGACTAGTGTAAATCTCTAGGTTTAAATTAAGGTGGAGTTGCCAAAGGATTTGCTGATGGATCCTATGTGGGTTACAGCAGAGAGAATTTAAGGATGACTCCAAAGTTTTCAGCATAAGCAACCATAACAACAGAACTACTATTCTTGGAATGGGAAAGACTAAAGGAAGAAAAGTTTGTGGAGGAAAACCAGAAGAGCTCTGAAGAGAGCAGTCACACATATCATTGCCAAATTCAGTGGTCAGTCTCCTTGTCTCACTTGGATTTGGCAATGAGATAGCACTGCTGACTTTGGCTAGAGCAGTTGCAGG
>NW_012144855.1:2664053-2664426 GCF_000956105.1 Propithecus coquereli | reverse complement strand
GATCAGTCTGGAACTCCTAAGCAATCGATCCTCCCTCGTTGGTCCCCCAGAGTGCTAGGATTACAGGCGTGTGCCACTGCACCAAGCCAAAAAATATTTTTTGTTCTAAAGAAAATATTAATGTTTTTATGAGAAGAATCTAACCAAAACAGTGTACTACTGAATTTCAAGAACTTATTATAAATACTGAAAGTACCAAGATAAAATATATATACGAAACTTCCATCTAAGGATTTATATATTAGACTGTATTTTTAAATGTAGTTTTGTATTTTAGAAACAAGAAAAAATTACAAGTAACTATTTAATATTAGTATGATATGGAAGAAAAACTTCTCATTTGGTTACTATTAGTTTTTAAAATACTTTTGAA
>NW_012144855.1:2662524-2664003 GCF_000956105.1 Propithecus coquereli | reverse complement strand
GCCTTCTGTTTTGGTTACTATTAGTTTTTAAAATACTTTTGAAAAAATAGAACATGACCTTAAGGTATTTTTCCAAAAAAGAATGTAAGATCATTTAATTTACTTCTTTTTAAAAAAGCACTATGTAAAAACTAGTAAATGTCAGTAACCAAGGACCATTACACCGTTACATCTATTTATATTACATACAGACAATGAATACCACTCTATACCACCTCACTAAGATGAAAACATTTTAGTAAATGAAATATCTTGCTCTTTTCAGTATTCCTGCATTAATAAAGGCTGTAAAAAGATTCTAATATGCTCATAATCCTACCATCAATCGTGAAGAGTTGTTTACAGTTTACCAAGTACTATTACAAACATATCATTTGGTACATGTGAAAAAACCTCATGAATTAAATGCAGAAGGGAATCATCATTAGTTTCAAATTTACCATCAAAGAAAGTAAGGCATTAAAACAATTTGCCCAGTTCACGTAGATGAGCTGCTCAAGGAGGCAACACAATTCTTCTTCCTTTAAATTCTATATATTTTCTATTAGACCACATCACTTTTTATAAAACCAAAATATTTTAAGAGAACTTAACCTATGCTATGGTGCATAACAAATTTTAAATGAATAAAAAGTATAAAAAGGAAAATAATAGATGACTATTTACTCTCTGACAGACACAGGGCTGTAAACAAATACAGTGGGAAGACTAGCTTGGAATAAGTGTTTTCTGTGTCCTTGGACTTACAGGAATTGCTTTTACTGATTTACATAAAAGGAAAAAGACTAAAACTTCCAGCCTAACAAAGATTAATAAAACAAATGGAAGGATCTTTTTACATAGTCTATTGAGGTGTTCCACAGAAAGATAAAGATATTCATACAAATATAGATACAGACAAAGATATAGATATCAGAGATTTTTGTCTTTGCCTCAATGGCTAAGTTGACTGTTGGCAGAATATATTATTGACTCTTAGAAAAATTATGCTTCCAGTGGTTTCAGATGACCAAATTTTGTGTAACATATGCTTTAGAAAATAATTCTAAAAAAATTTCCCAGCTTTTTATACTGGGAATCACCCATTACTCCTAGTAGTTCTTATATAAGAAAAGGTCTACTGTTATAGACCTTTTATTATTGTTATGACTTTTTTATTCCCCATCTTGATCCCACCATTGTTTAAAATTACGTTCTAAGAATCAGATCAAAACTATTCTTGCTTGTTGCTGTAAACACTGTATTTTTAAGGTAAGTGAAATGCTTGATATATGTAAAATCAATAATTACACTCAAATAAAACCATATCTCAAGCATAACACTGCACAGACCTGACTTATAACAGCAACAGAGGGAAGGGGAGAACAAACAGAAGAAGGACTAGTTAAGAGGCTTGTTCATTACATGCTGAACTTTTTCATTATTAGTTCTGGTTAAGAAAAAAAGTATTTTTCAGAAACTGTACTTCTAAGTTTGGGA
>NW_012144855.1:2661939-2662474 GCF_000956105.1 Propithecus coquereli | reverse complement strand
GGTGTATAGTCTATTACAGCAGGAAAGTTGCCATCCAATCCCTCGCCCTTTAGGCAGAAGCTAAGACAATAGACAATAAATATTCCACATTAATACATAAAATTTTAAATCAAAGGTAAGTGTTATAAACAATCTCTTGCTAGAGACACTTCTTTTATAAAACTACAGGTCAGTTTTTGCAATTTACTTGTTATAAATAAATACCTAAATAAAAAACATTCTACCTTCAATACCAATGACAAAGCACTGTACAAGTAAATGTACTCTTATATAAATGTATCAAGCATAAGTAAAATTTACTAAGAAATCTGTTCAAATCTTGTCTCTTTATCTGATACTATCTTGGTCTTTATTGGACTTTCAAGAGGTCAACAGAGAATTTTCAAAAAAGATTTGTTCTTTACTTGTAGATACAAATTCTCAGATGACACTGAATATCCCCCCAAAAGATCTGAATGATTAGAAAACAAGGCTTTTCAAAACTATCTGAATAGGTGAAAAGGCTTCGATCTTAGTCCTACATAGGATTCTGAGA
>NW_012144855.1:2658000-2660834 GCF_000956105.1 Propithecus coquereli | reverse complement strand
GCCCGGCCCCTGTAAGACTATTTTAAAGCCTTTTGGTAATTCAATAACAAATATCCTTTGGATGAGATCCAAGGTGAACAACCAATATAAATTATGTCGATACAACATAATATCATGCTTCAAATTTCCCTTTTATTGGGAGGCAGAAGTTATTCTATACATTGAAAGTGTAATATTAAAATATGAAAAAGCCAAATAAATGTCATTATTGACATTCTTGCTCTCCTCCTCAATTTAACCTAACAAACTATTATATAAGGAGGGGCTAAAAAAAATTCCCTCTCATGACATGTAAAATAAATTATAGCATTATAAATAGATGTTATATTCAAAGTTAAACTGAATCAAAATGAAAAAATGACTAAAAAGTCAATCTCCAAAAGTCTTGATAAGAATGTGAAAGTTTATTATTTTATCAACAAATATATAATAAATTCATACCACATGAGGAGTGCTATGCTAGGTACTATATTTACAATGGTGAACAAGCTAGACATGGTCCCTCTCTATGGAGCTTATAGTCTAAGGAAATAGGTAACAAACAAAAGAAAAAGATATTTATAGATGATGATAAATAGTATACAGTAAATAAACAGCTTGTTGAGGTAAAGAAAAACTGAAGGAGAACCCAACTTTGCAGAGAGTCATTCATTATCTGAGACCTTAGCCTACAGGTGTCTGATCACACGAGGCTTTGTAGGCCATATGACATTAACAATAATAGTGAACATTTATTGAGTGCCAGGCAGTTATACTGCTTTACATGAATTATCTTCTTTAACTTTGCTACCATCTATTACTTAACTTGCCCAAGATTCCACAGCTACTGAGTAGTGAAACCAGAGTTTGACTCCAGGAAATATGATTGAGGACCCTTATCGCTAATATAATGAGAAAGAGTTTCAATATTTTAAGTGGGAATTACAGAATCTCTTTTACTTTTAAGATCCGCTGAAAGCAAGGTAGCCACTGGAAGGGGCAAACTGGAAGCTCAGCCAGGAAGCCAACAGATGAGTGCAGACAAGAGAGAAGAGAGATCTAGAGCACTGTGACAGTCACGGAGATGAAGGTGAATGACTAGATTCAAAATAGATTCTGAAGGCAGGATCAATGAGACTTGCTAATGGATTGACCCTGACTTGATCAACCATATAAGTAAGCAGTGACACGATTTGCTAAGAAAGAGTGAACGGGGTTACAGGGGGAAAAATCATTATATCTGAACTACCTACCTAGCTGGAAATTTAAATGTAGTATCATAATCACACAGATGGTATTTAAAGCCAGGGAATGAATGAAATTCTAGGAAGAGAGAGCAGATAGAAAAATGAACAGAGAAAGAAGAGATGACAAAGCAGGTCTGAGTCCAGAGAATACTGACAGAAGCTATGAATTGGAAAAGAAGACAGAAAATGTGACTGAGAAAGAGCGATTACAGAGATAGAAGGAAAAGCCAGGAAATGTTGTGTAATTTAAAGGCAATGAGGATTTTCAAGAAAAAGGAAGTAGTCAATTGGTACTAGAAGTGGGAGATGGAGTACAATGTGTACAGAGAAATGTCCATTACATTGAGTAGCTTGTAGAGTACTGCTATTCTTTTAAAATTATCCTTGGTGGAGTGGTGAGGAGCGGCAGCTAGACAAGGGTGGATAAGAGTGACTCAAAGGTAAGGAAATTATGACACTTTGTATAAGCACTTTTGAGAAGTTTGGTGATGAAGAAGAACAGGGAAATGAGGGGAATACATAGGTTCAATAGAAATTTTTTTTTCTTTTTAAGGTAGTAGATACCAGAATATATTCTATATGGGTGAGACTGATCCAGCAATAGGAAAAAGACCGTTAATGAGGCGACAAAAAGGTGGTAATTAAAGAAAGAGGATAGAATCCAGAAGAATGTGGCCTCTGATAGGAGGAGAGACATTCCATCACAATTAAAGAAAAAAAAAAAGAGAACATGGTTAAGGTGTGTTTGGGGTTAGGAATAACAGCATTCATTTACGATAGGTTCAATTTTCCAACTGAAGTATAAGCAAGAGAACTGGTTGAGAATAAGGGTATTGGAGGAGGCTACAAGGAGGCTTGCAGAGAAAGGATACAGTATTATTATGAGGAGTGGTAAAGCAGGACTACTAGAGAAATCTAGTGCGATTGCTGGCAATCCTTAATACTAACTGATGTTTATAATCTTGAATCTGAAGATTATTGTAGATTTGTATCTCATACAACATCACAAATTTATTTTTAAAATAATTTTACAAATTAGTTTAAACCTGCAACATCACAATATTATTTCACTACATCATGCTCTTTTGGTATTATGTTCTATAATCAACCTATTAATATAAAGTATACCAGTTAATGAGTGCTTGACTTTGTACAAGGAACTAGCCAAGTACTTTATCTAATTTAATGAATTATCTAATCTAACCCTCATTAACTCCATGACATGGGTATCATAATTATTGTCATTTTATATATGAAAACACTTGAAGCTTAGAGAGGATAAATAACGTGTTAGGATTCACGAAGCTGGTAGAGAATTGAGCTAGGATACAAACCCAGGTCTATCTGACCCCAAAGCCAGTGGTCTATGCCACTAGGCATTCTCTCATTTCAATTTGGCAAAGTATATAGGACCTTTAGAATTCCACGAAAATTTACCCATTTTGGGGTATAGTAAAATGGATATTCTTAAACTTTTGATAGAAATAAGAATAGTTATCATTTCAGAAAGCAATTTGGAAATATGAGTCAAGAACTTATTATTAAATACATTCATATCATTAATCTCATGATTCTATTCCTAAGACCTATGCCAAGGTAATGATTCTA
>NW_012144855.1:2642865-2656955 GCF_000956105.1 Propithecus coquereli | reverse complement strand
TTAAAACTGCTCTATACATAGAACAGCACAATGAATACACATCAGTGTAAAAACCAGAAAGTTAAAGTTCACAGCTCTTATAAAACAGTAACACAAGGGGGAAAACAAAGCAACTAATTATCATTCAACATGATAAACAGAACAGTATCTCACATATCAATACTAACACTAAACATAAATGGTCTTAATGTTCTACTTAAAAGATATAAATTGGCTGAACGGATAAAAAACACAACCTAACTATATGCTGTCTCCAAGAAACCCATCTAACTCAAAGATTCTCATAGACTCAAGGTGAAGGGATGGAAAAAAATATTTCACATGAATGGAAACCAAAAGTGAGCAAGAGTAGCTATTCTTATATCAGATAAAATATACTTTAAATCAACAATCATTAAAAAAGACAAAGATTGTCCTTATATAATGATAAAGGGAGAAATTCAGAAAGAAGGTATAACAATCCTAAACATCCTAAATATAAATGCACGTAACATAGGAGCTCCCAGATTCATAAAACAAATTCTACTCAATCTAAGCAAAGAACTAACAGCAGCATCATAATAGCCAGGACTTCAACACTCCATTGACAGAACTGGATAGATCATCAAGGCAAAAAAATCAACAAAGAAACACTGGACTTAAATAAGACTGTAGGACAAATGGACCCAAATTTTCTGTATGAGGAAAAATTGTATTAATAAAAATATTTTAAAATGAAATTAAAAGTCAAATATCTAAAGTACACAGAGAAATGTTCATACTAAGTATACACTAGAATAGATATTATTAATAAATGGGGATTTACTAATTTGAAACACCAAAATGCTTCTTGTAAAACCTCCTCCTATAAAACTGAACAATAAGTAGTAAAAAATACTTTCATCTTCCATTTTTCCTATTGCCTATCTACCACTGTGAAGACTTAGTCCTAAAAGGCAGAAATTAGTCCTAAAAGGTCCAGCTTCTTGTTTTTCTTGTATCTTTCTAAATATCACATAAACATCACATAATCTTGATATCTAATATTGAAAATAATGCCATGTTCTTACTTTTATGTGGAATCCAAAAAAGCTGAACTCAGAAGTAGAGAGTATAATGGTGGTTACTAGGTGCTGGGCATGGGGAAGTGGGAGTGGGGGGAAGGGTGGAGAAGATATTGGTCAAAGGATGAAAATTTAAGTTGGATAGAAGGAATAAATCAATCTATTTTACAACATGGTGACTACAGTTAACAGCAATATATTGTATTCTTGAAAATTGTCAAGAGTGGATTTTAAGTGTTCTCATCACAAAAAAATACGTATGTGAGGTAATGTATATGTTAATTAGCTCAATTTAGCCATTCCACAACATATACATATTTCAAAACATATTATACATGATAAATATATAGAATTTTTGTCAATTAAAATAAATAAGTTAAAACAAATAAAAAAAGAAAATAATGCTGGAAAACAAGAATATATCATCTCATGAAGAACATTTTCAGTATTTAAAAATTGTAAAAGTCTTTCTCTGGTAACATGTTAAGCCAATCCTAATCCTGATTTGTATTCCCTCATGAAAACTGTCATATAAAGACCAACAAAAGAAACTATGAAAAACAACTGGCTGTATTTCATTATTTGGGTACTAGTTTTACTTTAAAAGAGAACCTATACAGAAACTTCATTCCCTTTAGGAGGTACTAGGAGTAACTGTTTTCTTAAGAAGTAGACACAAAATGAAGACTGGTTGAAAGGAAGGGAGAGATGACAGAGCAAAGATAAGCTAAGAAATTTAATCAGATATCAGAAAGCAAAAAACAAAAGGAGGTCTTGTACTAACAGGTTAAAGGAAATATCTAGTTCTCTTGAAATAGCGACTTTTTAAGGGCAGTTAGAACACTTAATACTCTTATGTCACACATCTGTATGGAAGAACAAGATTATTCTTATTTTTACAATAGAATAATGCCAAATATATCATAAAACTTTTTCTTGTTTCCAAGCATATGTGGAATTATTGCTTGTATGCAAATTTAAAAACAAGTTTTTGAAAAAATTTGTTAAAAGAGCTTTCAGATATTTAAGTCAAAAATTATTTGTATGGATGAAACAGATAATAGTTAAATATTAATCAGAACTTTTAAAACCAACTATTCTAGCGATAATCTACATTTGAGATTTTATGTTTTCCCTGTGCAACAGTGGAACTCACTTCTCTTCCTTCCTTCAATTATAAAAGTCTCATGTATAACTTTAATAAGCCTTATAATCTTTAAAAAACTGCTTAGTTCGCATATAATACAATTCACCCATTTAAAGTACATTTAAAGTACAATTCAATGGTTTCTCACACATTCACAGAGTTGTACCACTATCACCACAATCAATTTTATCATATTTTCATTACCCCCAAAAGAAACCATGTACCCATTAGCAGTTACACCCCATTTTCCCTAGAGCTATCCACCCTCTCAAGCCCAGGAAACCAACCTACTTTCTTTCTGTATAGATTTACTTATTCTGGACATTTCATATAAATGGAATCACATACTATCTGGTATTTTGTGGCTGGCTTCTTTGACTTAGCATGTTTTCTAGGTTCATCCATGTTATACTATGTATCAGTACTTCATTTCTTTTTATGGCTGAATAATATTCCATTGTATGGATATACACTCACGTATACTTAGGAGTCATGTGCTGCGTCATACGGTAACTCTACGTTTAACCTTTTGAGAAATTGCTAGACTGTTTTTCAAAATGGCTGTGCCATCTTACTTTCCTACTAGCAATGTACGAGAGATCCAATTTTTCCAAATCCTCACCAACATTTGTTATCAAGTGATCTTTTGAACATAGCCATCCTATTAATAATAGTTGGTATGCAGTGGTATTTCATGACGGTTTTGATTTCCATTTCTTTGATGACTAATGATGTTGATCAACATTTTGGTGTTTGTTGCCCATTTGTATACCTTCTTTGGAGAAATATCTATTCAGATTCCTTGATTATTTATAAATGGGTTGTCTTTTTATTACTGAGTTGCAAAAGTTCTTTATATACAATCTAGATACAAGGTTCCTTATCAGATACATGATCTGTAAAATTTTCTCTCATTCTTCAAGTCATCTTTTCACTTTCTTAGTGGTATCCTTTGAAACATAAAAATTTTAATTTTGATTATATCCAATTTATCTACATTTTCTTTTGTTCTTACTACACTTGATATCATACCTAGGAAAACACTGTATAATCCAAACAAAAATTTACATCTATGTTTTCTTATGAGAGTTTTAAATTTAAGTCCAATTCATTTGTAGTTTTTGCATATGCTGTGAGGTAGAAGTCTATAAGCACCTTTTAATAATTTTTTTTATCTTAATAATATAAAACTTGGAAGCATATTCAGATTTCAAAACTCATTCTTAGCATTTAAAATATTTTGGTAACTTATCACTATTCTATATACTTTCCTATAATTGAGAAAAGTATTTACCAATTCATTTTTTCTCTTTGTGACAGCTCAGAAATTTATTAAGTTTTATTTTATATTTTACATCTTCCCTCATTTTTACTAAAATATTGTAAGAATTAACATTATTCAGAACACAACTTTTGTCATTATAACTTAAATAGTGTGGTATAATTACAAAGTAATAAATTGATTTCCATAAAGCTAATTTTATCTTTATATTTTCCATATTTGTTACTTTGAATTCTTCTATATTTCTTGCTCCAAATTCTTCCTGGAACATTTTCCATATTTTTCAAATATCATTTGTAGTTTTTAGTTTAAATTTTCTAATTATTTTTTAGTCTGTGAGTAAAGAGAAATGAAAACTTTGAGCAAATTAATGCAGTTTTTAACTTACTTTTCATTTATAGATCTTCCCAGTAACCTAACGAAACAATTCTCTATTTTTGTTGTTGTTAGCTTAGATTCTTATCTTCACTCTGTCAACGCCCCTTTGGCTATTTCCTAATAACACCCCATCCCTAAACCATGATTTTCAAGGTTGTTTTTTGTTTTTTTTTTTTTCCAATTGCTCACCAAGACATCTTCCACCCTAGCAAAAAGATCACATGAATTTATGTAATACTTTGGAGCCACAGTCATGTAGTCATGTACTCAAAGAGGAAACTTCATTGTACTTCTATTTCCCACCCTTCTCCACCCAAATTTACCCTTGGATTTTCACTGATTAGTGCTTTCAAGCTTGCCTGCCTTAGTTCATGTAGCTCCTCCTCCAGTACTGGGGTAAACACTTGTATCACCATTTTAAAGAATATCATTATTCTTTATCTGTGAAGAGCAGAACAAGAAGAAATCCACTTGATTCAGATACTCTCAAGATTCCTAAAGGATTAGAGCTCATTTCTCATCCTTCTACAAGCACTCACCTCAGGAAGCATTCAGATAAAAGGTAAGGTACAAATACTTTAATTGTTTGCTTATATTTTACAAATCTCCCAAATATATTTCTTTTAGCTAGAGATTTGTAATCAAATTTATTTAGAATTAAGAAGTTTCTTTCATTTTATTTAATTTAAAAAGTATAAACAGTAAAAAAAAATTGTTTTTTCACAACTTTTTTTAGTTAACTTCTAAGATGAGAACTCTGAAATAATTCCCTACTTACTTCCTTTCTTGGGAATTACAAGGCCATTATATTCACATTTAAATACTGTTATTCAGATAAATATGTATGTATAAACGTTATATATGTGTGTGCATATATTTATGTATTATATACATATATGTTAACATATGCTAAGCCACGTTTCTGTTGAATAGTATATCTTTATATATTGTTACGAGAATATTTTTACTTCATGAACTTTTTGAAAGCTGAATCATTTCCTTTTTATGAAAAATCACGGCTAAAACCTAGGAACAAGACAAAAAGCATTTCCCCTTAAATATTTAAACTACTTGTTCTAAAAATAATCTATTATTTCTACTCCACCCTGTCATTTAAACTAAGAAACAAGACTAACAACTTAGAGAGATTATTAATGCTTGAATTTCTATTTAGAAAAGACTATCACAATTTTGATGTAACACTGTAATTTCACAGGAGATGATTATTGTGTAATTGTGATTTTGATTTAATTTAGGATTTTTAGATTTGATCTACTAGATTCTGATACTATGCTCTAGTTTTATGTTCAAAGCCTCAGTATCCTCAATACTTATTACCTTTCATAATTAAACTTACTAGTGATTATCAATAAACAAATGTTTCATTTGATAAGGTTCATTTCAAACATCTAAGAGTTTATCATCAGAAATATCCCAAGAGTATCATGTTGCTTGGAAAGAACTCAATAAGTATGTATCAATGGCATTTGTTTTATGCAAATACTTCTTGGAGCCAAAAGTCTATCCTGGTCAAATTTATAATCACAATTAATTCTTTTCTCTGTATCTACCAAATTAAGTTTACTATTGTATTACCTACAAAGATAGAGGAAGCTAAGTAAAACACTGCAATTAATACCAGCAACTTAGTTGAAAGAATGTGTCATAGTAAATGCCCAGATTTTCTCAAAATCCAGAATGTCGAACTCTGCATTAGGACATGGAATTTAAGATTTCAGATATATGATTTCTTTGTGCTAATTTTCTCTACCAAAACTAGTTTATAGTTGTGATTATTTTCTGCTCTTTGAGAAATATGATTAATGAGGTAGAAATAAGAATGGTAATTGAGAAGTATCTGAGGCAGTTTTGCCGAATAGAACCTTTTGTGCTGTACAATTTGGTAGCCATTAGCCACATGTGGCTATTGAGCACCTGAAATGTGATATAGCAACTGAGAAACTAAATTTGTAATTTTATGTAACATTAATTTTAATTTATATTGCATGTGTTAGTGGCTGGTATTCTGAACAGTTCATGTCTAAGGTATTGAGATTATTGGATATTTTCATTTTCAAATATTTTTGATATGGAGAAAAGGGGTTGCTTCAACAGCAACAAATACACATCAGTAGACAAGAACTAAATAGGAATGACTGTTGTCCTAATATGAACATTTTTCCTACCATCATAAAAAAAATTAATGAAGTCCTATTTTTCATGTGGCACAGTATATTATCCCTTAAATCTACACAGTCCAAGAAAAACATTGGTATAGACTGCCCTAAAAAGACAATCAAGCAATCACTAATTATATATATGAATTAAAGAAGTAAGTGGTTCATTTATATTCTTTACAAGCAAAGAAATAAGCAAATATTGTGGAGTGAAAAGAGAAAAGATGCGACAGGAATTTCATAGTTAGATCTTTCTTCAAATCTGTCAGGGAAAAGTCTGTGGGGAGAATGAAACTTCAAGTGTTGAAAGAGTAAGAATCAGAAATGATTCAGAAAAAGGATATTCCAGGCATAATGTATATCTTTTTACATAAACCAAGGTGGGTGTATGTTTAGCTAACAAATTACATTTTCCTAAGAAGACAGTGGATTTATCTGAATAGCAAGAAAAGGAGGAAATAAAATAGTTGAGGACTTTAGAAGCTAAATGATTTCTTCTGTTCTGATTCCTAAGTCTTTAGGTGATACTTCAAATATGTATTAGAAAATTAAAAGGACTTTTAAACCTGGTTGTTTTGAAGTCTCTCAGAGCTGTAGAGATGTATTCAGATAAATGTTTTTCCATGAGTGCTACTCTGATCCAGGCTCTACCCTAAAAGGAAGAAGAAAAAATCAAATAAAAAAAAAAAATTAAAAGTTAAAAAATATTTTGTCCACTGTGTCATCAAAATTATAAGAATCTTAATACATAAAGAACAACCCATTCAAAATATACATTTGGTAAAGACTAAGGAAAATATTTAAATAGATAAAATAGATGAATTTTGATTGTATAGAGTACATATTTTGTTTCTCTCAAGGTGTAGGGTATGGCATGTCAGATTAACTTTCTATTCTTTGAAGGGACAAAATATTAATACTGAAATATTTGGGTTAGAGACTTCTTTTAAATTATACAATTTAATCATAAGATGTAACTCTCTACTTCAATAACCAAAATCAACATGCAAATTAAAATGAGTCCCCTTATAAAACATGAGAAATAAGAGTTCTCTCTCATTAATAAAAATAATGAATGTAACACCACTTGTTTAAGAAAATTTACAAGCCAGTTCTTCCAGAGGGAGTTTTTATACAACTAATAATAAACCCTGAATCTCATGATTTATCAGGCATCTAAATCATAAGTTATTGAATTAAGTGCCCCCAGAGAACTCTAAAAGCTATTAACAAATATTTAAACCAGAAAAAACAAACTAACAAAAAAAAAATCAGAAGCAAGCATATTCTAGCACAGAATCACAGAAACAGACAATTCTTACTAAATGTGAATAATTTTCTTATGGAATCTTTATTTAGAATGAAAGAATACAAGCAATCATATTTGTAGTGAGAATTTTGTAATTCAATTACTTTAATTTTTATTCAATCCTTCTACAAATATCCAGAAAAATTCAGGAAGATTGAATATATATAACCCAAAACATTGTAATAGCAGTTGCAAATAAAGGTGACGTTAATCAATAATTATGATAGTTGACTACCAGTACGGGGGAAAAAAGCATACTCTAGAAATGTCTACAGGTCTAGTGAATTCACCAAATTTTTGGATAGAAAAGGTCAGAAAGGAGTCAACCTAGGCAGTGGTGAAACCTGTTAGGCTAGGAACAGCAGTACTGCTGGGAAAAAAATGAATGATATGGGTGTAGTTGGCATGGCAGTCAACTTGCCTATCAAGCTCAACGCTCCCTTTTTTTTTTTCTGATTTTTTTTTTTATTTCAGCATATTATGGGGGGTACAGATGTTTAGGTTACGTATGTTGCCCTTGCCCTCCTCCCCTCCCAAGTCCGAGCTTCAAGCCTGTCCATCCCTTGGATGGTGCACATCGCACTCTTTGTGTATGCATATACCCGTACCCTCCTCTCCCCTCCCTACTGCCCAACGTCCAATAAATGTTATTCTTATATGTGCACTTAGGTGTTGATCAGTTAATACCAATTTGATGGTGAGTACATGTGATGCTTGTTTTTCCATTCTTGGGATACTTCACTTAGTAGAATGTGTTTCAGCTCTATCCAGGAGTATACAAGAGGTGCTATATCACTACTGTTTCTTAAAGCTGAATAGTACTCCATGGTATACATATACCACATTTTATTAATCCACTCATGTATTGATGGACACTTGGGTTGTTTTCACATCTTTGCAATTGTGAATTGTGCTGCTATAAACATTTGGGTGCAGGTGTCTTTTTCATAGACTGTCTTTTTCAACACTCCCTTTTAACATGCCCTATGCTCAATCGATAATCCCTTCTGAGTAAGTCTAGATTAGCTGCAGCTGATTGGAACAGAGGAAGAAAAAGGCACGCCACTGGCTGGCCAGTAGTCTCAAAATTCTCTCTTGAAATTTCATCTAGAAGATACAGAAAGATAGGGGCATCTTGAATCAAAAGGCTACAATTTCACCAATACAGAATCAGGGAAAGTTGCTCTCCAAAGGAAATTAGGCACAAGAGACTGTGCTGTTGTTAGATAAGAAACGTGGGGAAAGTCCTGCTTCCTGATTTATTAATTTCAATCCATACAAAATTGGGCTGTGCTTAGTTTCCTGTCCTTGGATGTGTGCAAGAATCCTGCTACATTGTGATAATAAACTGTGCTAATTTTAATGGTTTCTTTTCTTACAACAAAAACTTTCACTAGAACAGAAGACAAACAGACTTATAAAGGTTATTGGGGCCAAGAAGTGGGAAAATGGAAAACTAGGTTATGGAATTTAGATCTTATCAGATGATAATGGTAAACCACTGAAAGTTTTTGAAAAAAATAAATTAGTACAAGTAGTCAACACTTCTTGAGAATGTCATTAATATGTGCTAGGCCCTGTTTTAAGAGATATATATACGTTAAGATAGGTAATCCTCCTAAGAATTGTGAGTTAAGTTACAATACTATCCCTACTTTACTATATGCAGAAACAAAAAATAGACACAATTAAAGAGAAGAAATTCATCATCCCTCCACCAAACTGACCAACTTAATTGCATTAATACCCATACTTTCTACTTTTCTTCCTATTTCAGGGGATGAACTGTCATCATTTACGACAGTGAAAAGACAAATCACAGAAGTGGACAAAGATATTTAAATTATATATCTGACAATAAATATCTCATCCATAAAAGAATCATTAAAAACTCGTAAGAAAAGATAACCCAATTCAAAAATGAGCCTGCAAGGGGAAAAATTTTAACTATAGATTCAATTTTTTTAAATTTTCCAATTTATAGGTGTGAAATATATCCACTTTTAGGATTTTTAATGTAGAGTATATGGGGTTGGCCTCTTCTTCATTCCTGATATTGATAATTTAGAGTCTCTTTTTTCTGCTTGAACAGTCTTGCTAGAAGCTTATCAATTGTATTAATCTTTTCAAAAAACACCAACTTTTACTTTTTTTTCTAATGTACATTTGTTTCAGGTTGATTGAATTTTTACTCTTCATTAATTCTTTCCTTCTATTGTGAGTTTAATTTATTACTTTTTTATAGCTTTTGTAATTAAAGCTTTGATCATTGATTTCCAGCCTTTATTCTTTTTAAAAAAAATACATAGAAGCCTATTTAAGCCTATTTTCCTCTAAGCACAAGTTTTTATATGTTGTATTTTCATTATTATTACTTTCCAAAAATATTTTTCAATTGTGATTGTGATTTCTTTTTTGATTCCTGAGTTATTGTCAATTTCACTCATATAAGCATTTTCTAGTTATTTTTTGTTTTTGATTCTAGCTTAATTTTACTGTGGTTAGAGAACCCACCTTATATAATTTCAATCCTTTGAAAATTCAATGTCATCAATTATGGCTCAGCAAATGGTCAATTTTTATATAAGTCCTCTGTGTGTTTGATAAGAATATATATTTTGCAGTTTTCTCTGATTTTTCAAATATATTTCAGTTCTCTAGTAATTTTATATATTCTAATTCTCTAGTAATATTCATCTTTACTTCTTTCTTGAACCTCAAAAGTCAATGATCTATATCATCCATAGGTTTGTTTCACTTCTTTTTTATTTTTCTTGATTTCAGTAATTTGATCCTGTTTCTTGATATGCCTGATGATTTTTTATTAAATACTGAATATTATGTATGAAAATTTATAGCAACTCTTATGCTATCTTTCTCCAGAGTGGATTCATTTTTTCTTCTGGTAGGCAAACAGAATACTAGAAAATCACTTCGTATCATTTAGGGTACCACTTTTAGGCCTCTTTTGCATTGATCATCTGAATTTCCCTTACTCTCAAGGTACAATCTTTCTGAGGTCTCAAATGAAAGCCTGGAGTGTTTACAGGGCCCCTCCACCTTGTTTGCTCTTGAACTCTAACCTCTGTTTCTCCCGAACAAGACTGTGAAATCTTCAGTTACCTGTTTTACCTCTTACCTGCTGCTTTTGGCTTGGTTCATGGGACTTCTGCGCTGTGCTACAGAAGACCAAGACTTGGCAACCACTTCACATGAAAACTGCTTACATGACTTCAGGCACATCTGTCTGCAGTTTACTGGCAGTTCCAAGCTCCAACTCCTATTTCTCTAGCCCAGGGAAATGAAAACAATCACCCCCCATCTCCACCACTTTCTGCTTCCAGGGCTGGGGAACCTGCGGCCTTAAGGCCACACGTGGCCTTCCGGGTCCTTAAATGCGGCCTTTTGACTGAATCTAAATTTTACAGAACAAATCCTCTTATTAAAAAGAGTGCAGCAGAGAAGATGAAGCTTTTTTTTGCCCCCTTTGGTGCTTAAAAGGAATAATCTTGAAATCAGAAGGTCGCAGGTTAGGCAGACAATGTGAATAGACAAATGACCCTAGGCTAAAGCCAAGATGAATGTGGGGCTCACCTCATGTACCATCCTTCTCTTCGTGATCCTGGCCCTTAAGTTCTCTGCCTTCGTTGTTTCCTTATGCCTTAAATTTGTTGCTTCATGTATTTTATTCAAATTTATAGTTATTCTCTGCACAAAAGTCCTTCTGATACAAGTTATTCTATTACCACTAGAACAAGAAACTGATTCTTTTCCTACCTCCAGGATCATCTCTTTTTTAGACTCCAATTACACCCTTCTAACTATAGACCCTCTGCCTCTACTCATCCTTTCTATCTATTCTCTATATAGCACCAAGTTGATCTTCTAAAAATATAAATCAGATTATAGTATTCTATTGCTTAAAAAAAAATAGAAAAAAGAAAAAAAAAACCCTCAAGTAGCTCCCCCATTGCACTGAGAAAGACTTCCAAACTCTCACTCATGACTGTATCTTCTATCCTATACCTTGCTTACTCTGCTCAGTATTTGCACAGTACATTTCTTTCCTTAATTCAGTCTTGGCTCAAATGTTATTTCCTCAAAGAAGCCTTCCCTAACCACCATACCTTAAAAAAAAAAAAGTATACCTTCTACTATCACTTTTACCACTTTCTAACCTCTTGTATTTTTTTTTTTATGGCCCCTGAGATTATGTCACGTACATATTAATTTATTTGTTTAAAGATTACTAAAATGTAATGTACCTAACATTTGTAATTTGCAATCTTTTTCATCATGACCATTCTATCCCCAGTATTTCTAACAGTTTCTGGTATATAATAGGCACTCAATATGTGGAATAAATGGATGAAACTGAAGGAAATGAGTAACTTGCTCATAGCTACTAAGCATTGGAGCTACCAGTGACAAGCAGATAAAAGGAATGATATAATGGAACAGTATTTTAGGAAGATTCATCTGAAGCTAGTATTTAAAATAGATAGCATGTAAAACAAACGGGTAGAATCAGAATATCTCTAGTCTCTGTCTAGAAGATTGTATTTTTATTTTTAAAGTTTCCCAAGTATTTCTGACATTTTTCCAGGTTTGGGATCATCACAATAAAGAACTGGGGCTAGGAAATGTCAAACAGAGGTTAAGAGAAGAGATAAAGACCTGTGAGTCAATAATAGAAAATGATCATAAAAATGGTCTCTTCTCAATACTAATTGTAAAGTTCTAATATTTGATAACTCTGGTGCATCTGAGATTAGTAACCCTTTTCTGTCTCTGCCTATTTCAGCAGAAAACTTAGCTAACCTGCCACTGAGACAGAGCAGTGACAAGGCCAGCTGCTCAATAAGGAAAAAAGTAAGCAAGAAGATGAGATCGAGAAAGACTAGGAAGAATTGGGTATATATGTTATGAAGGTATATTAAGGTCTACAATCACAGCTCTGATATAGTAGAGGTGCTCAGTGACAGTTTATTAGATAGAAATATGCATGGATAAATGGACATCTGATGTGACCAGTGTATTCAGGTATTGGTCTAATATGTTAAATTCAATAATAGAAGGAATGTATAGGGTAAGCAACCAGAAACTAGGAAAAGCAAACCTGGCTAAAGGTAAGAACTGCTATCAAAACCAAACAAAAAAAAGGCAGGGGGAACCCACACAAAATATGCAGGAAGGTAGGAAGAACTCAGGAAGGGGGAGAAGGATTTTTTAAACTTGAAACCAGTTGGAATACTAAGAAAACCCAATGGAAATATCTCCAAGGTTAGTAGCAATAGTGACTAAAGATTCAATTAGGGATGGGTTTTGTCAGAGATCATATGACATGCTTATAAGAGCATATGCCCCAAGACCAGATGGGGAAGATGGGTAAGTTCAGAAAAAAGTGAAATAATTTGGTGCCTGCTGAGATGAAGTCGTTTTTCTGAGTGCTGATTCTAGTAAGTTTTCTGTAGAAATCCCATGTCCTAGAACCCCTTAACTGTAGAAAGAATAGCTGCAAATATACCAGACATCCAAAGATTATAGACACGATCTTCAATCCAAATATTCTATTTATTGTTAGTCTATTTTTAAGTCTTGGAAAACAGGCTCAACTAGTAACAGACTAAGCAAAGAAAGTGAATGGTCTGCATTTCATAGATCTTAACCTAGACAAAGTATCAGATCCGCCATGGTGACTAGTTTCTACAATATAAATCTAAGTGGTACAGTAGTAGCAGGACAAAGACATTCCTGATTCAATCAACTCAACTAAATTGAAAGAATGTTTCTATACCAAATTTGTCACTGCTCCATAGTGCAACTGTGCCTTCCACTGCTTAAAATGTCATCTGCATAACCCTAAAAATGTAATCAGAGTGAATCTAGCCTCTTATATAGCATTTAAACATATAACTGTTTTGGTCCCAAGTATACTAAGTGGTATATTGTTTACCTTGTACATCTGGTGCTTTTGTTCTGATAAATGTTTTCACCTTTGTCAAGGTGGAAGGCCAGTGCTACATATGCTAGTAGTCATTCAAGATTGCAGCTGGAAGGCTCAATAAACTTGCCATCTGATCATGATACTTGGCAAGTGTGATTTATTGAGTAGATTAAATACTTTGCTCTTAATACAATGAATAAAGACAGAGCTAATCTTTGCCCGTGGACTTTTCCCAGCATAACCAGGCAAATCATAGATGTCTCTTTCCTCACTAAATGGAATCTGTTTGAGTCCTGACCAAAACAAAAATATAAATGCAGGATTTGGAACTTGATTGTTCTGTGGTATTTTGATACTCAATACCAGTTCTTTACAGAATAAACATTGACTCTTTGTTCGACAACATCTTGCTCTGCAGGGACTAGTCCCAAGAGTCTCATTAAAGAGTTGGTCAGCTAGGGTTTGGATTTCTTGGTCCACTTAGCTCCAAATGCTACATTTCAAATGTATGTTAACTTCTCAATTACCTTTTGTATTTTGGGATATGCTAGTTCTATATTCTCTCCTCTATTGAAAGAATTTAGAATACACTTGTTCATTTCTCCTACTTTTAATTTGAAAATGAGACAATAAAGTTTATGTACCATCTAGAGTATTTCCATTTTTATAGATTTGATTCATTCAAATGATAGCTAATCTTTTAATCTTAACCTAAAGAAATCAAGATATTATTCTTAAACCATGAAGAAAACATGAAAGGAAAATTGATAAAACTCAACTAAGATGCAAAGGGAAAATCACATTGCA
>NW_012144855.1:2635964-2642065 GCF_000956105.1 Propithecus coquereli | reverse complement strand
TGTTATGAAATAATGAATTATGCCTTGATTGTAAAACTGTAAATATCTATTTTCAATCTCTGTTTTCTATTTAATGTTTCATTCTATAATTCCTAAGTGCCAAAAATAGTAAGGAGAGCTACTCTGGTAAGTTAATAGAAATATATAAATAAAACTCCTAAATGAAAGCTGATACAGGTTGAGTATACCTTTTCCAAAATGCTTGGACCCAAGTTTCAGATTTTGGATTTTTTTAGATTTTGGGGTATTTGCATTAAATGCTCTAAAGAGCATTTCCTTTGAGTGTCATGTGAGTTGCTCAAAAAGTTTTGGATTTTGGAGCATTTCAAATTTCAGATTTTTGGATTTGGGATGCTCAACCTGTATACCTTGAATCAGCAGCTCAGACTTTTTACAATCTTGAAAATTAATGAGGACCTCGAAGAGTATTTTATGTAGGTTATAGCCATCAAATTACGATATTACAAGTCAAAACTGGAAACTCTGAAAATATTAGGTAATCCAAAAATAATAATAACCCATAATATGTTAACCCATAATAAAAAACCAATAACCCATAATAAATATTTTTATAAAAATAATATTTTCAAAGATAAAAATATTACTGAGAAAAGCGTCTCTGTTTTACCTTTTTTTTTTCCAAATCTCTTTAATGTCTGGCTTAATATAAGGGAATTAGATATCTGGATCCACATTCCATCTGTTACAATGTGTTGTTTTGGTTGAAGTACGTGAAGAAAATGTAGCCTCACACAGATACATAGTTAGAAAAGGGAATCTTTCAATAGCCTTTCCAGATAACTGTGAATTTTCCTATGTTCCATATCAAAACAATAAGTGATATCTTAAAAGTTAGTTAAACATGGAATCTATAACCACATCAATGACCTTTTCATACTGCATTACATTAAATCCACTGATCTATCTTGTACTTTGAAATGATCTTTTATCCATATGTGATTTTGTAATTATATGAATTGGTCATTTGGAAAATACAAGTAATGCAGGTCTACCAAATACTGACACATTTCATTAAACTAAAAAATACATCTGTTAATATCAACATCAATGTTATCAGAAAAGGCTTTATATATTGGGAAGCTATCAAGCTTAAAGTGATGAATACAAGTTTTCCAAAATTCTACTTTTTATTTAAAAGCTTTAATTTTATTATTGGCAACAAATACTGTCAGCTGTTTCCTTGAAGTAACGGGCCCACTTCTTTCATTTTTTTTTCAAGAAAATATCTGCCAAATGCCTAAGTCTAAAAAATTATGGTTCATAAATTTTTCTTTCCATTAAAAATAGTATGATATGAAAAAAGTATCTAGTTCAGCTCACAATTCAAACAATTACACAAGTGCTTTCCTCGAAGCAATCGTCACATTTTAATATGCTGCAGAAATGCTTTAGCATACTTCCCATTTTGTCCCCTAGGATATTAAAAAGACAGGGACTCAAATGTTGAGATTTTAATGTTTACTGTACCATCATGGACATTGTAAAGTGAAACTGGCTTTTTTTTTTTAATACTGAGTGCATGGTGGGAAATAACTCAATGAATAACTACTAGTATACTTTGATACCACTGCCTTAATTCATGCTAAGATTCCAGCAGTTTTATCCACCAGTACTTCTGTATCAGAAATACAAATGTCAACACAGTGAAAAGGCAAATACTAATAACATGCTGGTGTTATATGAAGATACTTTTGACATTATGGACCCCTTAATGAAAGAGTCTGAGATGCCAGCATTCTTCAGGACATTGTTTTGAGAACCACCGGCTTAGGTAATTCAAGAAATGTAGAAACATCACAGAACAGGAAATATTTTATTGTGCTTCTTAAAAAGGAAATTCATATCTTCCTGCTATTCAAAATGCCATAGTTCAGACTCAGGAACATTCTAAAATAACTATATGCAATGAAAAAATGGAACCAAGCCTCTAAAAAATGTTAAATTTGGTCAGGTACTTAATCCCAACAAAGAAAAGAAAACAAACATTTTACATAGCAAAGAGCTCAAATATTTTCTATTTAGGTCAAAACTGCTTAGGATTAGATTATACACATTGCATATTATCAGCGTCTTACCTTAGCTCTAGAAGACCTGATATTTTCCATATTTTCAATGCTGCAAATACAATTCTGTGAAACTTTCCGGCAAGCCACTCTGATATAGTCCCAAAAGGTACGAGGACTTTCGTAACCAAACCAGCTTACTTGACCTTCAGGAGACAAATTGTAATACAAAATTTTTTTAAAAAGTAAAAGAAAACTAGACTTGACAATTCAAAATGCAAAAAGAATAAAATTCCATAAAATAAAGGTAACATACTATGCTATAATGGAAAGAGTACTGATGCATGGGTCAAAAAGCCTCAAATCTAGTTCTTTTCTACCTTTTACTACTAATAGTTGTATTACTTTGGAAGACTTAATAGATCTGGATCATAGTTTTCTCAACAATAAAATCAAACTAAATGAAAGAAGAAGGGAATAGACACTAAAACTATATTGCCATTTAACATCCTATCTAACAGTCTTTTAGATAGCACATGGAAAACCTTCCTGTGGTCCTAGTTAAACATTAATTTAAATGTCAGCAGTTGAATTCTAAACCCTTCTCTACTTAGAAAAACAGAAAAAAACCCAAAACTTTTCCTCCTCTTCATAGGGATACTTCAAAAAAGGAAACAATGTGTGATTTATCCTACAAGTAAATAAAATCAATTGGGATCCCATATTCACTGATAATTCGTAATCTTCTACCCAACCATTCTCACCTATAAAGTTCCCCTCTGTCATTCATTTGCTCTCTTCTCGTCACCAACTCATGAAAAACTCTTGAGGTATTTACCACTCCAATTTTTTGTATTTCGGTAACTATGTGTCTGTTTGTGACCAAATGTTCTACTGTGTATACCTTATATTAATGTTAATCTTTCTATGTAGGACTCTGAGTATTAGGTCCATGAAAACCATTTTAAACACTTAGTATTTTTAAATGGGATGTGAGAGACATCTTAATACTTTATTCGATTGTCTGGAATGATTAGTCTTACCTAGGGGCGTTGTTTAATCTTACTGTAGAAAGATTTCCCTGTATATTTAAGTGCTTTTTCATCTTGAATGAATTATTTATTTCAAATCTTTCCTTCCCTAGAAGTAATAACCTCTCTCCAGCAACATTAGAAAATGTTCTTGTCAGCAAGCACCATTTTAGGAGGAATGTCAGAGGTGATATTTGAATGATTTCCAACCACGGCAATACATTAGAAAAATTGGACCGCTTTTTAAAAATAATTATGTCTGGTCTCCCCTCAAACTGAAAAATCAAAATCTTTAGGGTAAGATGTAGGCACTAGCATTTTTTTTAAATGTCTCCCTGGTATTTCTAATAACGTACTTATGGTTAATCGACCAAAAGAAATCCTACAAATCATGATAAGTAACTCTTATTCATCATTTACTTTTAAAGGCCTCCTCTTCCAGCAAACCATGCATGATCTCTATGGTTAGCCCCACCGTTGGCACAGCACCCTGTGCTTACCTATCCTTATAATTATTTCTTTACTTGATCATCTCAAATATTAGGTGATAATACCACTAAGTCAGGGATTGTGTCTTATTTGTCTTTAGATCAACCTCTAACATGTGACTCAGTTTTTGGCTCACAGTATGCACTCAATAAATACTTGTTGAAAAAAAGAATTTGTAAATCAGCACACAACAGATCATCTTAATTGCAATGAACATAAATACTTGAATTTTTAAAAATCCAATTAGTATCTTTTTATAACAATTTTTATGACAGTCTGGTATTAAGGTGTTTGCATGCTACAAATTATCAAATATTTTGGACAAATATATTAACCTTTGTCTATATATAAATAAAACACAAAAACATCTATAAATACTTATCTAAATAACTATATAATTCAATGTCTCTTTAAAAATCAAATCTTACTACCTACAAATAAAAAGCTACAGGAATATTTACAATCTCCCTTGTTCCTCTTAAACTCTTTCCATCACTTTCCTTTGTCCTCTCTCTTCTCTGAATTAAAAAGTTCCTGGTATGATATCTCAAATATAGTTTGTCTCCAGGGAACTTTTCATGTCATCAATTTGTTAGCCATTGGAGGGGAGGCAAGGTGACTGGTAGTTAAGAATATGGGCTCTTGAGTCAGGTGGGCCTAAATTAGATCACTTTCTAACTATGAGATCTTGAACAAATGACTTAAATTCACTCTATAAGTCTGAGCCTCCTCTGTTGAGAATAATAGTAGTAACTACCTGATAGCACTGTTGTGAGAATTAGATGAGATCATGTATATGCAGCAAGTATCAAAGAGCCTAGTACATATTAAGTACTAAATACATGTTAATTGTTCCTACTGTTATCACACAAATGGTTAATGTAACCAAGCTCCCTTCACACTATAAAACAAAGTGTGAATGAGATACACAGTTAAGTTCTTCCCATTACTTGCTGAGAATCTAGAGAAATCTAAAATTTACTCCCTAACCCAACCTTTTCCCTTATCAACCATTCTAAACTCTTCAAAATGTTTCTAACCTCAACTAACTTTCCTTGTCTTCTATTATTTGGTATCATTCTATAATTTCAAAATGAGAGGTACAGCTGCCAGACATTTCTCAAGAAATGGAATGTTGTACACTGGAAGGGATATTAAAGAAAGAGAATATAACAGGGATTCTCTGGTGTCTTTAAATTTCTCTAAAATGGCAGTATGGGAAACACAAGTCAGAGAAATACCCAAGTAAACAGGCAACATTGTATTAGCCAAAGGCAACCACCTACAATGAGAACCCAGATAGGTAACCAAGGAGAAAAGTTAAGCATAGGTTGCCCATGACCAAGAAGAATGTCCTTGGTAAGAAAATATACACTGGTTCAGCACTTTTGCATAGGGGATGATTTGCTTTTCTACAATGCTATTATAAACCTTCTCATTAGTTTCACATTTCTGAGTAAAGTAATTTGTAAGAAGTTTTGAAGTAGTGCTGTTAAAAACCAAAGAATATAACAAAGCCGTGTTTTGGAGGAGAGAAAACAAAGATATAGAAAAACTAAAAATCCAGGCATCGTTTAAACAGAGAAGGCAAGGGCACTAAATCCTTGGGACTTCTGCTGTGGGTGGGCTACACTATCTACAGGAACTTTTACCCAAAAGATAATAACAAGATTTCCCAGATGACAAACTGAGAAACTAAACAAAAATAGGATGGCATATCATAACTTGCAGGGCCTTAAGTAAACCAGTAGTCTCTTCATAACACTTCTATCTGTTCAACAAACTAGATGTGAGGATGACTTGGCTTGATTCTGCCTTCCTTTCTCTTCCATGTGAATTATTTCCAAAATGTAGCTCTTAATTTAAGACACTAAACTTTCCACATTCAGAAGGGCCTGCTTTAAAAGAAGGTAGATTCCCTTGCTAGTACCTACAAACAAAAGCTCTCTTGTAAATTGTATGTATATCCCAGAATTTTATCTAAATAATTTCTGCATCTACAAAATGGGTTTAATTTAATTAAATATATATTAATTGAAGCGTTCAATTGGTGTTTGAGATATTATTATTCAAACATTACTTTTATGTAAACACAGATTAACTGCTTGTAAAAGTCTGTAACCAGTACTCAACAGGGAGATTAAAAAACAAAGTCACAAGCTGATTATGCCTTTAAAAATAAATATTGAAATAATAAATAACCACTCCCAGGATATTTTCCTTTCATTTAAAAACCACAAAAGCAAATCAAATAGGAAGACTAGTCTAAATCTTGGAAAAATTTTATTCCAAAGAAGACATATGCTGTGAATAACAGAATTCTCTTTTTAAAGCTCTCCATGAGTATAGGTATATAATATGCTTTTAATTATAAGTGTAGTTGAAGTTGGCTTTTTACCAATGAAAAAGTTAAATGAACTTTTCAAAACTTACTCCCATCCCATCAATGCAACTGTGATTCATTTTAGCCACAGAAGTAAGTGGTGAAAAGTCTGCTAGACTAAAAGACGAATTGCTACTGACCAGCTCCATGATATCTTTCTCTGCAAAATCCCTC
>NW_012144855.1:2631613-2634944 GCF_000956105.1 Propithecus coquereli | reverse complement strand
ATTAGATACTCAATTGTAGAACACTGTTAGTTCTGTATGTTACTTACAGGATGCCTCAAGTAAATCATTTAGCCACTATGAATCACAGTTACTCATCTATAAAATGTAATTATTATCCTTTGTTACTGACAATTTAATGTCTAGTTCACTGGTAAGGAATTATTCATAAACACACACAAATATCTAAATTATATATCCATACCATAAAAATTACCAATTCTTAATTTTCCAAAACAAAAAGATTAAGATAACCAGGTTGACCAAAAAACTGAAAATCAAATTGACTTCATAGGCTTTCTTAATCTCAGTAATTTTGCTATCTCTCCAAACAGAGTACAAAGGTTTTGTTTTTCTTCCACCGGCATTATTCAAATAAGGCTTAAAACGTTAGTGGACAAAATTAGTATACTGAAGGCTGAAGTCCACACAGAGAGCTACACATAAATGTGTACCCTTGAAGAAATCAAGTGTGATTTATTTCAGTAGTGATTACCGCTATAAGATACAGAACATAAAGCAAAAGAAACTGTTCAAAATAATTGCTTGTGGGAATTAGGATTAAGGAAATGAGAAGACATTTATTTTCTACTTTTTATCCTTTGTCCTACTGTAATCTTTTAAAATAATTATAATGTATTTCTTTTCTAACTAAAAATATTTGAAATGGCTAGGTCATAAGTACAGAGGCCCAACAGAGTTTTGCATATAACAGGAATTCAATTAAAAAAAAGATTTCAATAAGTAAATAAAGGGATGAATTCTACCTAGGAGAAAGGAAACTATGGAATATATTCCCACTAATGGTTAAAGAATGACAAAGCAGTTATTGTTGGTAGCACTCATCTACGTTTTACTGAATGACTAGAATATTCACACAGCTTCCTTGAGCTCCTAGTTTGATGTAATAAAAATATTATTACACAGTACTTATAAAATTGAGTTAATAGCAAATAAATCTTATACCATTAAGAGTTACAAGAAAAATGTAAATAACATTGATGCATGATTCATAAAATAGTAATTAAAGCTATGGAACTTAGAAATATTCATGAGTCACACAGGAGAGGAAAGAAGACAAAATTGTGTGGGTTTACAAAATTTTAATTTTAAAAATCAGCATAAACATGCCTATGCCCTTTGGATTAAAAAAAAAAAAAACAAAAAAAACTTAAAGCTTTGCAAAACCCATGCAATGTACTAAAAGAGATCACTTAACTGATACTGCCCTCCCCAGTAAGCCAATTCCATGCTCCCGTGCAGCTCAGTGGCGGGAGACATCACCAGCATAGAGTACCCTTGAAGAGGTATCTGGAGATGAGCCAGCCATCTGCAACTTTGAGAAATCTCTTAAAAAAAAATAAACAACAACACACACATATTTAAGAAACCTGCCATCATGTTTACAATTCCAAACTGAATAGCCCAAATAAGATGGCTATACATAATTTTGAAGCAGTAAACATTATTTTTACCTAATAAATAAACTAAAGTAAGATGAATATGAGCTACACTTAGAAAGTGTATCAAGCTGGCCCCTTACAACCTGCTCTACTGGAGAAGCTAAGTGTGTTGTTCCTTGTTTATTTTCACCTCCATCATTCTTTCTCAAATGTAATCAACTTATGAGGATACTGGACTTCAAAATCAGCAACAGCTTGACTGAATTTGCTAGCTTTGTACCTCAAAACTTATAAGATTTGTTAGGAAGAATTACTCACTTTGAACTATATGGCTCAGAAAGTTTTCAATTTTAAAAACACACATTTTTTTTACTGTTCTCTTTTGTAAAAAGTTATAAACAAATACATTTTCAAAGAGCATTTCTCTTTTTTTGCCTAAGAAATGTTAACGTTTTTTTTCTTTTTTTTTTTTTGCTTAATGATGAGAACAGCACTTAGATATCAAGTAAAATGCTGGTAAATTGACTAAATAATGCCTACTCTATAAAAAATACTGTTTTATTTGCTACAGCTTCCAATTATTGTTGAACAATCACCATATGGAAAAGTACTAGAAATTCTTGCTATGTTGTTTGGAAATTGCTAGTATAATTACATGGGAAAACTTCAAAGCCAAATTTCTGAAATCACATTCCCAACAAATGACATTTCCTTCTCTCATAAGCAAACACTGAAATCTTCAATAGCACACAGTCCCACACCTTTCCAAATACTTAGATCCTTTATAAAATCAACTTAAAAACCAAACAAACATAGTCAGTAATGTGGCAAGAAAAATGAAAGGAAGGAGATACATAAGCTGTGCCACATCTATGGCTCTACCATTTACACTCTATCCTCTTACCCTGTTCGTAACATTTTAAACAAATATTAAATTTGGAAACATATCAAAAAGGATCTATAATTTGGTACCCTAGTTAAAGGCCACATTAGAACATGTTCTTGCTATAACCACAACAAACAAAAATGAAAATTTATCAACACTGAAATGTAAAGAATAGAATGCTTTTCATTGGAAATAATATCAATTCTTAATGTTTAAGCCACATTTACTATCTCTGTCCTGACACAAAGTTCTCTATCTTACTTGTGATTTATAGATTCAAAAACGTATCAAAGTAAAAACAATTTCTATGGAAATTTTAAAGAAATTTTACTTCAACAAATGTATCAAATAAGCTATATCATTACCATGATTTACGTCATGGCTTAACTCCTCATTTAAAGTGGGAAACAATTCCTGAATCTCTTCTATTTTATTTTATTTTTAGAGCCAGTGTCTTGCTCTGTCTCATAGGCTACAACTTCTGGGCTCAAGCAATCCTTCCGCCTCAGCCTCCCAAGCAGCGAGGACTCCGGACTAAAAGCAAGCACCACCATGCCTGGCTAATTTTTTTATTTTTAGTTTTTTTTAGAGACAAGATATAGCTATGTTTCCCACAGTGATCTCAAACTCCTGGCCTCAAGTGATCCTACCACCTTGGCCTCCCAGAGTGCTGGGATTACAAGTGTGAGCCACCATGCCTGGTCCTATTTTAAAACTCAAATTATAAATTATGGTTTAAAAAAAATTAATTAGGGCCAGGTGCAGTGGCTCACATCTAATCCTAGCACTCTGGGAGGCCGAGGAGAGAGGATCACTTGAGCCCAGGAGTTCAAGACCAGCCCCAGCAAGAGTGAGACCATGTCTCTGCTTAAAAATAGAAAAAATTAGCTGGGTGTGGTAGTGCACCCCAGTAGTCCCAGCTACTCTGGGGGCTGAGGCAGGAAGATCGCTTTAGCCCAGGAGTCTGAGGTTGGATTTCCTGGTTGGTTATAAGTTTTCACTGACAGCCCAGAAATAAGAAAAAATAATAAGGAAGTGATACACA
>NW_012144855.1:2616496-2624253 GCF_000956105.1 Propithecus coquereli | reverse complement strand
GTTTTCAGAATCTATGTAGTTATAATACCTATTTACTCCTGAACCTTAAATTTACTATAAAACATTAATACAGAGGTTAATTTTATTCACTATGCAATTTAAAACACTGAATCAAATTCATCATGGTATATATAACCCTGGATGCTTCAAGAATTACTTGAATATTATGATTTTCTGAGATATAAAATCTATTGCAGCTGTCCTAAATTTCTAAGTATATAACTTAAAAGAGTGTTTCTCAGAGTGGCCTTGTCCATTGTCTAAAAGCCAAACTTTGGTGACCTTCAGAGACAATTTCTTATCTCTGGTATCATGTTTTGGCCTGAGTATATGGGTTTTTGTTGAATGAGTTGTGTTCGTATGTTACCACAGAAACAATTCAAGTCTCATTTTGTGTGCAAACCAAGAATCAAAAGTTGGAAAACCTACAAAAATGAACAAAGAAAACTCAAAAGCCAATGGACAGGTTTATCTTTACTCATTGTTTCTAACAGTGTTTACACTGTACTTCAAAAGACGGCCTCATAGGGAGGTGACTATTTATCATCTAAATCAGGAAGAGCTTTGAGGTTCAAGCCAGAGTTCCTGAGCAATGCTTAGGTATCATAACAGTTCAACAGGATTACAAAAATTCTAAAATGTCAAGTTCTAACCAGGAATTCTAACTCTTCTTAAGAGTCTGAATCCAAGTGCTATTAGAAAAAAATATAGGGACTATTACTCTTGCATTAAATATTCAATTTTCCAACACACATTCACTGAGTGTCTACCATATCTCAAGCACTGTTCTAGAGATTTGGGATACATCAGTGAACAAAACAGATGAAGAACTTAGCCCTGGTGAAACATACATTTCAGTAGAGGTGAAGCTCTTAGCCCTGGTAAAGCTTACATTTTAGTGAAGGTGAAGAAAGACAATAAATAATAATCATAATAAATTACACAATATGTTAAAAGTTAAGACTTAAAAAAAAGTAATGCAGGGTAAAGAGGTCAGAAGTGCTTGGGGATGAAAAGAGGGAAGATTATTTATAATTTAAAATATAGTGGAAGGGTTAAATTCATTGAGTAGTTTTAAAACAGATAAGGAGTTAACTCTTCAGATACTGGAAGAAGTGTGCTCCTTACCCAGGGAACAGCCAGTGTAATGGTGCACTGTGGTGGAATGTGCCTGGTACAGCCAAGAAAAATAAAAAAAAAAACTGATGAAGCTAGAGCACAGTAACTTCAGGGGAAAAAAAGATTAGCAGTGCATGAATATAACTGGGGAAGAAATGTTCAGAATCAATGCAAAATCTAAAGTGAATGCAAGTCAGCAAGCCAAATATTAATAATTAGCAGAGTATAGATTTATTTGACATAATGTCTTATTATACTTGATCCTTTTTTCCTTTAAAAAGTGGTATGTTACTAATTGATAGTCTGTAGTTCTGCAGGACACTCGGAAGCTTTTTCTTTTTAATTAATTATTTTCTATATAACCTCTACAAAATTCACTAAATATATCCCATCCTCACACCATCTAGCTGAAGTTTACATGATTATTTCTAACCACTTTATTGCTAAATTTCATGTTTTTCTTTAACTGGTCTACTAGTGTATAAATACTCAAAGTCACAGATGACATTTTAAAGAATTAAACTATAATTTTCACTCTAGGCACTTTTATGTCTCTTTCCCCTGTGAAGCCATCCCTGACTCATTCAAGCAGAAAGGATTATTTGCTCCTTTGTGCTACATCACGCTTATAGTTCTGTTATGACTTGATGACACTACAACACATCATTATTTGTTAATGAAAGCATGCCTTGTTAATCTTTGTATTCTAAGCCCCCAACACAGGTTGCTGAGTAAGAGAATGAATAAGATAAACAGAACAGGCTATGTATGTATATAAAAGGTGGTGGGAGTTGGGGGCAGCAGGGGTCAGGGCAGGTGAGGAAAGCAAAAAAAGAAAAAAGTGGAAAGTATATGCGAAGTTTCAAATTTAAAGCTTCACAAAAAGAATAGGGAACTCAGGCTATGACTCATTTCCAAAGCAGAGGAAAAGTAGGAATTACATTCAGCCAAGAAAAATATAAAGGGGTGATGGTAAAGGAATATTCCTTGGGGCTGCTTTTTACTGTGCTCTGTGACAAACTATCCAGTCTCCCAAAGGAAGTGGGGATCAAGGAGTTGGAATCTTATGTATTATAATAAAAAAATGAGATCTCCCCCATTTTAAAATGTTTTAATGAGAAGCAACAGAATTTGAAGGAGTTATAAATTTATTTTTTAACTTATAGTAAGTTCACTGTTGGTATACATTTCTATGAGTTCTGAAAAATGCAGGAAGTCATGTAACCACAACCATAAGACATGTGACAGTTCCACCAACCAAAAAAAACGCCTTCATGCTGATGCTTACATAGTCAAACCCCATGGCCCTCCCCAACCTCTAACCCTAGTAACCACTGATCTATTCTCTGACACTATAGTTTGGCCTTTTTTATAAAGTCACATAAATGAAATTTATCCATGTTGTTGTATGTGGAAATGGTGTTTTTGCTTTTTATTATTGAGTTTATTCATTGTATGGATATAGACCAGTTTATCCATTCATCACATGAAGGATATTTGGAATGTTTCTAGTTTTTGACATTTATGAATAAGACTGCGATAAGTTTTTGTGTAAACTTAAGTATTCATTTCTCTTGAATAAAATAGTAGGATGGCTGGGAAATAAGAGTATATTTAACTTTACAAAAAATTGACCAACTGTTTACTAAAGAGGCTATACCATTTTGCACTCCCACTAGCAACATCTGAGACTTCCAATTGCTCCCCATCCCCAGCAGAACTTGATATAGGTGTGCAGCAGTACCTCTTTGTGGTTTTAATTTGCATTTCCCTAATTACTAATGACATTGACCCTAATTTCATTTGTTTACTTGCCATTTGTGTATCTTTGGTAAAGTATCTGTTCAATTCTTCCGCACATTTTAAAACTGAGCTGTTTTCAAACTATTCCTATTCTTTGTATATTCCAGATACAATTTCTTTGTCAAATATGTGATTTGCAAATATTTTCTCCCGGTCTATGGCTTGTCTTATCATTCTCTTAACAGTCTTTCAGTGGTAAAAGTTCTTAATTTTGAGGAGGTCCAATATACCATTATTTCTATTATGAACTGTACTTCTGTTGCTATGTCTAAAATCTGTTTGCCTACTTAAAAGTAACAAAAAGATTCTACATGTTTATTTAAGAATTTTATACTTTTACACTTTGAATTTAGGCCTATAACCCATTTTGAGTTAAATGTCATATATAATGTGAGGTATAGGATAAGGTTCATTTTTTGCATACAGGTATCCAATTGTTCCAGCATAATTTTTTGAAAAAGTTTATCATTTCTCCATTAAATTGCCCTTGCATCTTTGTCAGAACAAATCAAATCAAGCGTATTTGTATGGCTCTTTTTCTCAACTCTCTATTCCATTGTACTGATCTATATGTATAAGGTTTCACCAATAATACACTGATCACTGTATCTCAACAGTAACTCTTGAAAACAGATAGTTCAAGTCTCCAACTTTGTTTTCCTTTGTGAAATTGGTTTGCCTATTTTAGTTACTTTGCTTATATATACAACCACATAAATTTTAGAACCAGTTTGTTGATAGCTATAAAAAAGCCTTCTATAACTTTGAGGTTGCAGATCAATATGAAGGGAACTGACAACTTAACAATATTGAGATTTCCAATCCATAGTGAAGAATTATCTATCCAAAATGTCAGTAGTACCAAAGTTGATAAATATTGTAAAGTTCTGTAGATGTACTCTAAGGAAGTTTTCTTCTAATTCCTTACTGGTGGAGAGTTTTTAACCTAAATGAATTTTGAATTTTCTCAAATGCTTTTTTATGCATCTATTGATATGATCCTGTGATTTTTATTCTTTAGTCTGTTAATAAAATGAAATATTTTGATTTTCAAATATTCAAATACCCTTGCATCCCAGAGTTTGATCTGTCAATATTTTATCGAAGATTCTGGTGTATATGTCCATGAGGGGTATTGTTATGCAGAGGCATACCTTGTTTTATTGCATTTCACTTCACTGTGCTTTGCATGTTACATTTTCTACGAACTGAAGGTTTGTGGCAATCCTGTGCTCAGCGAGTCTATCAGTGCCATTTTTCCAATAGCGTGTACTCATTTCATGCCTTTGTGCCACATTTTGGTAATTCTTGCAGTATTTCAAACTTCATTATTATTGTATCTGTTATGGTGATCTGTGATCAGTGATCTTTGATGTTACTATTGTAATAGTTTTGGAACACAGTGAACCACACCCAGTGTGTTCTGACTACTCTTCTAACTGGCCATTCCTCTGGTCTCTCTCCCTCTCTTCGAACCTCCCTGTTCCTTGAAACACAATATTGAAATTAGGCCAAGTAACAACCCTATAATGGCATCTAAGTGTTCAAATGAAAGAAATAGTCACAAGTCTCTCACGTTAAATCAAAAGCTAGAAATGATTAAGCTTAGTGAGGAAGGCATGTCCAAAACGGAAATAGGCTGAAAGCTAGGTCTCTTGTGCCAAACAGTTAGCACAAGGTGTGAAAGCAAAAGAAAAGTTCTTGAAGGAAATTCACTACTCCAGTGAATACACAAATGATAAAAAAGCAAAACAGCTTTATTGCTGATACAGAGAAATTTCAGATAGAAGATCAAACCAGCCATAACATGCCCTTAAGCCAAGGCCTAATTCAGAGGAAGGCCCTAACTCTCTTCAATTCTATGAAAGCTACGAGAGGTGAGGAAGCTGCAGAAGAAAGGCTTAAGCTAGGAGAGGTTTGTTCCTGTGGTTGAAGGAAAGAAGCCATCTCTATAACATAAAAGTGCAGGGTGAAGCAGCAAGTACTGGTGTAGGAACTTCAACAAGTTATACAAGATCTAGCTAAGATCTTTGATGAAGGTGGCTACACTAAATAACAGATTTTCAATGTAGACAAAACAGCTTTATATTAGAAAAAGATGTCTTTCTAGGATTTTCATAATTATAGAAAAGTCAATGCCTGCCTTCAAAGTTTCAAAGGACAGGCTGACTCTTGTTAGGTGCTAATGCAGCTGATGACTTTAAGTTGAAGCCAATGCTTATTTATCATTCCAAAAATCCTAGAGTCCTTGAGAATTACGCTAAATCTACTCTGCCTGAGCTCTATAAACGGAACAACAAAGCCTTGATGACAATGTATCTGTTTACAGCATGGTTTACTAAATATTTTCAGCCTTCTGTTGAGACTTGCTGCTCAGAAAAAAGATTCCTTTCAAAATATTACTGTTCATTGACAATGCTTCTGGTCACCCAAAAGCTCTGATGAGATGTACAAGGAGATTAATGTTGTTTTCATGCCTGCTAACACAACATCCATTCTGCAGCGTATGCATCAAGGAGTAATTTCAACTTTCAAGTCTTATTATTTAAGAAATACATTTTGTAAGGGTATAGCTGCCATAGTAGCGATTCCTGATAAATCTGGGCAAAGTAGATTGAAAACTTTCTGGAAAGGATTCTAAGTGTCATTAAGAACATTAATGATTCATGAGGGGGAGGTCAAAATATCAACATTCACGAGTGTTTGGAAGAAGTTCATTCTAACCTTCATGGATGTCTTTGAGGGGTTCAAGACTTCAGCGGAGGAAGTAACTTCAGATGTGGTGGAAACAGCAAAAGAACTATAATTAAAAAATGGAGCCTGAAAATGTGACTGAATTGCTCCAATCTCATGGTAAACCTTTAATAGATGAGGAGTTGCTTCTTATGGATGAGAAAGAAAGTGGTTTCTTGAGATGGAATCTACTCCTGGTGAAGATGCTGTGAATATTGTTAAAATAACAACAAAGGACTTAGAATATTACATAAACTTAGTTCATAAAGTAGTGGCAGGGTTGGAGAGGACTAACTCCAATTTTGAAAGAAGTTCTACTGTGGGTAAAATGCTATCAAACAGCAGTGCATGCTACAGACAAATCTGTTATGAAAGGAAGAGTCAATCAGTGTGGCAAACTTCACTGTTGTTGTATTCTAAGAAATTGCCACAGCTACTCCCAACCTTCAGCAGCCACCACCTTGACAGTCAGCAGCAGCAGTCAACACAGAGGCAAGACCCTCTATCAGTAAAAAGATTACAACTCACTGAAGGCTCAGATGACGATTAGCACTTTTTAGCAATAAAGTATTTTTTAATTAAGGTATGTACATTGTTTTTTAGATACAATGCTATTGCACACTTAATAGACTACAGTGTAGTATAAACATAACTTTTCTATATACTGGGAAACCAAAAAATTTGTGTGACTTGCATTATTGAGAGATACACTTTACTGTGGTAGTCTCAAACCAAACCCACAATATATCTACAGTATGCCTGTAGTTTCCTTTTCTTGTAATATTTTGTTTAATTTTGTATCAGGCTAATGCCAGCCACATAAAATGTGTTTTACGAATGTTTTCAAGCAATCAGCCACTCATGTCACTGATTAGATTTATTTTGTGTTTTTTAATTTCATTGATCTCTTTTACCTTTATTATTTCCTTCATTCTGCTTGCTTTGTGTTTACTTTTCTCTTTTTTAATTTCTTAAGGTGGAAGATTAGATTCCTACCTTTAGAATTGCTTTCTAAGTAAGTTTTTAATGCTTTAAATTTCCCTCTAAGTACTGCTTTAACTACATCCTACACATTTTGATATGACACATTTTAATTTTTTATTCCGTTCAAAATATTTTCTAATTTTTTTTGAGAATTCCTTGTTGACTTCTAAGTTATTTTAAAAATGTTTTTTAATCTTCAAATATTTGGTGATTTTTCAGATATCTTTTTGTTCTTAATTTCTGTTACTGTCAGAGAACATACTTCGTATGATTTCAATTCTTTTAAATTTGCTGAGGTTTGTTTTATGGCTCAGAATAAGGTCTATCTTTTTGAATATTCCATTTGCCCTTGAAAAAAATATATATTCTGCCATCCAGGAGTGTTTTATAAATGTCAATTATAAATATTAGGTTGTTTTATAAATGTCAATTAAGTCAGTTGGTTGATAATGTTGTTCAGATCTTTTATAGCCTTACCGATTTTCTGCCTACTTGGTCTATTGATTATTATGAGAAGAGTGTTAAAGTTGCCAACTGTAATTGTGGATTTTTCTATTTCCTAATTCTCTTGTCAGTTCTATACCTTCAAAGTATTTTGGAGCTCTGTTGTTAGCTGCATACATACTTCAGATTTGTTGTCTTGTTGGATACTGACCTGCTTTTTAACATGTAAATGTCCAACTTCATCTCCATAAATTTTCTTTATTCTTTACTTAAATTATTTTAATTTATTTATTGGCTTTCTGGCTAAATCTTAGTATTTTTATAATCACTCCTTTAAGGAATATAATACCTAACCTTTAGCAGTCTATTTAGAGTTAATATTTTACCATTTCAAGTAAAATATATAACCATATAGCTCCCTTTAGTCTCCAGCCTTTGTTCTAAACGTCACTTGTATTACATATAAAAATATCGAAAGCTTGCCCAGCAATATTGTAATTTTTGCTTTCAAGAGTCATATTCAAAAGGCCTTAAGAGGAGAAAAAAAATCTTCTCTATTTACTCAGATATTTACTATTTCTGTTGCTCATTCTTCACTCATGAAGTTCTAAGTTTTCTTTTTAATTTTTTTTTATTTCAGCATATTACGGGGGTACAGATGTTTAGGTTACATA
>NW_012144855.1:2610718-2611916 GCF_000956105.1 Propithecus coquereli | reverse complement strand
AAAAAAAAAAAAAAAAAAAAGAATTTTCTAACAATCTGAACTATCCAAAAATGTGACAGACTGCTCTACTTAGTTCCCAGAGATCAGAAGTATTAAAACAAAGACTGTCTGTCCATCCCTTAGAAAAATTGTTAAGTGGATTGCTTCAGAAGGAGAGAGACTAGAAAAAAGTAATGTTTCTCAATCTGTGATCTTTCACCCTACCTGAAGTGGTGCTGTGGAGTTTCAGAGCAGAGTGCAATTGTTGCTGAGCAGGCAAAACACCTGACTTCCCCACCCTTGGCTTCAACAAAATGTTCCACTTACATATCCAGCTTCTGTCGTGGTTTTTATTAGGGGCAGTGGGGGTGGTGAGGGGAGAGAAATATTATGCTTTAAGATAAAAAAATAAAAGTTCAAAAATTACTATACTGAAGAACCTAAAGAACCTGAACTAAGGTCTCTATCAATTCTAATATTCTATGATTAATTCCTACTTCTCAGCTATATTCCAGAGAAGTAAGATCATCACCTTACTGAGGGATTACTGCAAATAAGATCAATGTATATCATTTAAAAAGCCTCCTTTTCTTCAACAGGACTTTTAGAGTGAATTAAATAGGTAACTGTCGCAGTTCTTCACTTTACCTGTTGTCAGCACGGCCTATATTGTGTCTGAAGGATATTTAATCTTTCTCTGAAAAAATTTAATGTTTAAACCAAATGCCCTTTTACTTCAAAAATAGACAGTAGCTGTAGAAAAGTAAATCTCATAAACAAATTCATTGTTTATTTTTAATCTGTACTTCTATAAAGGAAAATATTGGAAAAATTAGTTGCCATATAACTAAATCTTAAGTGAACAGAGTATATTCTCACAATAATTCCAAAAGTAAAAGCAATTTGTTATATATCAAAATACTAAAAAATGGGAAATCATATATGAAAGTACCAGATGCTTGAGTCTTTTTTTTTTTTTCGGATACTTGAGTCTTTAAAAATCTCATCTCAAAAGTTATAGATGATTTCACAATTCATATCTATATATACCAATCACAGTGACCACAATAGTCAATTTACAGAAAGTTTTTTTTTTAAAACACGCTTTGAACTGTTAATCTTAAAAAGTTAACATAAATCTTCCTGTATTAGCTTTCTTTTTTTTGAGACAGAGTCTCACTCTTTTGGTTGTCCCAACACTATTTATTAAAGAGGCCAT
>NW_012144855.1:2606548-2610668 GCF_000956105.1 Propithecus coquereli | reverse complement strand
AATTATTTTCAAAAAATTTTATATATTTATCATGCACATATTTCAAAATATGTATACATTGTGGAATGGCTAAAGTGAGCTAATTACCCTATGCATTACCTCATTGTTTCAGTCCATTTTATGTTGCTATAACAGAACAACTGAGATTGGGTAATTTATAAAGAATAGAAATTTATTCTGTGGCAGGGCACAGTAGCTCACACCTGTAATCCTAGCACACTGGGAGGCACAGGCAGGAGGATCACTTGAGGCCAGGAGTTTGAGACCAGCCTGAGCAAGAGCGAGACTCTGTCTCTATATAAAATACAAAAATTAGCCAGGTGTGGTGGTGCGTTCCTGTAGTCTCGGCTACTTGGGAGGCTGAGACAGGAGAATAGCTTGAGCCCAGGAGTTTGAGGTTGCTGTGAGCTATGATAATGTCACTGCACTCTAGCCCGGGTGATAGAGCAAGACTCTGTCTCAACTAAAACAGAACAAGCAAGCAAAAAACAAACAAATTTATTTCTCACAGTTCTGGGGCCTGGAAAGTCCAAGATCAAGGCATTGGCAGGTTCAATGTCTGGTGAGGGTTCAGTCTCTGCCGAAAAGGTAGTGCTTTCAATGCTGCGTTCTCCAGAAGGGAGGAATGCTGTTTCCAGGCAGCAGAAGGTGGAAATGCAAAAAAGGACAAACTCCCTCTGTTAAGCCCTTTTATGAAGGGCATTAATCCATTGATGAGGATGGAGCCTTTCAGGACCTAAAAACCTCCCAAAAGACCCCACCTCCCAACACTGCTGCACTTGGAGATTAAGTTTCCAACACATGAATTTGCAGGGACACATCCAGACCATAACATTCATATACTTATTTTTTTGTGGTGAGAACACTTAATCTCTTAGAAATTTTCAAATATACATCATATTGTTATTAACTATAGTCACGGTATTATACAATAGATCTCCTTAACTTTTTCCTCCTATCTAACCAAAATTTTGTATCCTTTAACCAACAGCTCCCCAACTACCACCTTCCAGGGCCTGGTAACCACCATTTCACTCTCTACTTCCATGAGTTTGACTTTTTTAGATTCCACATATAAGTGAGATAAGGTTTATTTATCTTTATGTCTACCTTATTTTCACTTAACCTAATGTCCTCTGGGTTTATCCAGGTTGTTGCAAATGGCAGGACTTCCTTCTTTGTTAAGGCTGAATATTATTCCATTGTGAATTTATACCACATTTTCTTTATTCACTAACCAGTAGATGGACACTTAGGTTAATTCCACACCTTGGCTAGTGTGAATAATGCTGCAATGAACATGGGAGTGCAGATAACTCTTTGAGATGCTGATTTCATTTCCTTTGGATATAGTGGGATTGCTGGATTATATGGCAGTTCTATTTTTAATTTTTTGAAGAACCTCTATACAGTTTTCCATAATGGCTATACTAAATTTACATTCCCACTAACAGTGTGCAAGGGTTCCCTTTTCTCCATGTCCTCTCTAATACTTGCTATCTTTTGTCTTTTTGATAATATCCATTCTAACAGGTGTGAGGTGACATCTCATGGTTTTAATTTGCATTTCTCTGCTTATTAGTGATGTTGAACACCTTTGCATATACTTGTTGGCCATTCTCATGTCTTCTTTTGAGAAATGTCTATTCAGGTCCTTTGCTCATTTTTTAATCAGATTATTTATTTTGTTACTATTGATTTGAGTTCCTTATATATTTTTTATATTAACCCCTCATCAGATGTATGGTTTGCAAATATTTTTCCCATTTCTTTACTCTGTTCATTGTTTCCTTGTCTAGACAGTAGCTTTTTAGTTCGAGGTAATTCCATTATTTATTTTTCTGTTGTTGCCTGTGCTTTTGGTGTCACATCCAAAAACCATATCCCAGACCAATGTCACGGAACTCTTCTCCTATGTTTTCTTCTAGTAGATTTAGTTTCAGGTCTTACATTTAAGTCCTTAATCCATTTTGAGTTGATTTTTTTATATGGTCTAAGATAAGGGTCTAATTTCATTCTTCTACATGTGGATATCTGGTTGTCCCAACACTATTTATTAAAGAGGCCATTCTTTCCCTATTACGTGTTCTTGGAAGCTCTGTTGGAAATTGATGGACCATAAATTCGCAGATTTATTTCTGGGCTCTCTATTCTGTTCCATTGGTTTATGAGTCCATTTCTTTGCTAGTAACATGCTGTTTTGATTACTATAGCTTTGTAGTATATTTGGGGTACAGATGTTTAGGTTACATACGTTGCTTTTGCCCCACCCGAGTCAGAGCTTCAAGCATGTCCATCCCCTAGACAGTGTGCACCACACCCATTAGGTGTGTATATACCCATCCCCTCCTCCGTCCTCCCATCTGCCCAACACTCGATGAATGTTATTACTGTATGTGCACTTAAGTGTTGATCAACTAATACCAATTTGATGCTCAGTACATGCGGTGCTTGTTTTTCCATTCTTGTGATATGTCCCTTAGAATTGGCTCCAGCTCTATCCAGGATAATACAAGAGGTGCTAGATCACCATTGTTTTTTGTGGCTGAGTAGTACTCTATAGTATACATATACCACATTTTACTAATTCATTCATGTATTGATGGGCACTTGGGTTGTTTCCACATCTTTGCAATTGTGAATCCACTACTGTGTCATTTCTAGGGTCTCAAGGTCCTTGGCCAGTCTTTCTTCTACTCTGTACCTTTCAGTTTCTTCTTGTGTTTGTTTTACATATAATGCCCAAAGTTCTTGGTTGTGCTTAGTGAGAGAAACAGGGAAAAGTTATGGCATATAGTAGGCACTCAATAAATATAGTTGAATAAATAAATGAATAAACACGTTTATACTTGATCTGTTACGTTACGGTTTTGAATGAGTAATCTGAAATTTAAGTACTTTAAGTGATGCATAAATAAGATTTCAAGGAATATAGTGATAAATAATAATACAACTGATAAGCAAATCAACTGGTTTTCCTCTCTATATGACATTAAAGAATTAGGGTTTTTGAAACTACCAACTTAACTTTGACTAAAACTAACTCTGATTTGGAAAATGAGCATATCTCTCTAACTTCTTTTTGATATTTTCCTTCTCTTTCTGTCCTTCTCTCTCCCTTTTTCTTTCCTTCTCTTACTCTTTCTTTTTCTTCTATCTTCTTTTCCTCAATGTTCAAAACCAACCTCAGTATTTTCCCTTTCCCCAAACATGTTCCTCCTTTTCAGTTTCCCTGGGTAATGGCCACATCCAAGCTGGAATCTCTGCATCACTCCAGCCCTCAGCTTTCTACTGACCACATCCAACCAATTCCTAAGATTTCTTAATATTACCAATACATACCATATTTTCTAGCTTCACTAGCTAGTCTCTTTTCCTTTTTCTTTTTTTTCTGAAATAAGCTTGGAATTTTATTTTTTAAAATTATTTTCATTTTTTTTGAAACAGGTTCTCTATAGGTTGACCAGGCTGGTCTCGAACTCCTGGACTCAAGCAATCCTCTAGCCTCAGCCTCTCAAATAACTGGGATTATAGGCACGTGCCACCATGCCCAGTCTGTTTGTTTTATTTTGAAGTAAATAACCTAATGTATGAGAAAGTCAGAACAAAATACAGAAGATTATTTTGGTGAGATACAGAATGTCTGCTATTTGGGCAGATTACATAGAACGTAAAGAATAACTTTTATAACCTCTCATTAAGAGCAAACCAATCCTGCATGAAAAAGTCATCATTTTAAAAGAGAAAAAACCAAATTTCAATATTACCAAGATAATACTTGCTAATAACAGAACCATAAACTCTTTTTGAAATCCTTATGCATGAACTTATCAAAAATGAGCCACCTTTGACCAAGGCAAGTAACATTCCGTTTCCATTAATCTACAACTTTTTATATTCATTCAGGTTTTATCCTTTACTATCCTATTTCTGGTTCTGAACAACCATTTTCTGAACAACCATTCATTTTACTTTAGGATAAATCTATTTTCTTTTTTCCAGTAATAAACAAAAACACATTTGATTTTCTTACACAAAAAGTTGTGCCTCTCTGTCACCATTGATCCTAGTAGAGTCTTATTGGTGTATACTAATTATAACTTTTTTTTAATTCAGGATA
>NW_012144855.1:2595623-2602218 GCF_000956105.1 Propithecus coquereli | reverse complement strand
CAAGTCAACTAGGTATTCTATTTTCATTATAGTATTTTTGAGAAATAACATTAATAGATTTGATTGTTTAGAAGCAATTCTGAAGGTTTATAGTCTATATTTTGCTGAGGCATAACCCAGAAGATGTCAGACTAGTGTGCAGAAGGGGTCCACTTACATGGTAGTGAGTCTGCCCAAATACTCATGAAAATCTCAACATGGCCTGTTTTCTATTAATAGTTTTTTATGTATTCTGTGAGAGAATCATATGTTAAATGGTATGCCAAATCATGGGATTAGATCTTAAGATAAAATGCTTGTGAACATTAAAGTACCTCAAGGTCTATTGTATTCCATGTATTTTTAGTGAGGTATTATTTATAAATTTATGTATAAAATTTAAAAATATGATCGCCACACAGTATAGTAACCCTGACAATATCACGAAATATGAAATATTTTCCATATCCTTTGCTTTTATAAAAAATTTATTTTCTTATAAAAGGTAACATATTACTAGCAGAAGATTTAGGAAATACAGAAAAGCAATAATAAGGAAAAAATAACCCTTTTAAAAGGCAAAATAACCAAATTTTAACCAAAAAAGTGTCAGTAATTTTATGGACCCCATCTTAAACTGCAAAGGGCTGAATGAATTCAGATTTTTTTCTCCCATGTAATTGAGTTCAATGCTTTGCTTTGGGCCCACAGGACTGCTCGACTGATTTAAATACTTACAGCAAAACCTGGATGCTTTCAGCATCAAAAAGTACAGAATAGAATTAACCCTCAGATTATACTTAAAATTCTGTTTGGTAAGTTATATTACCAAAGCAGATTATTATTACTGATTTAAAACTATATCATTAAGATTGTAAAGATGTTAAAATGTTAAGTAAAAACATATGATCAAGTCTCTTTTAGGAACCTAGATAATGGAATTAATGTGATAAAGTTCTTATTTGTTACTAAGATTTATACTAAAAATAATCCTTGATTTTTATCAAGTATATTTTACAGATATATATTTCTAATGTAAAAACTTTTTAAATTCAGAGAGAATATATCTCCCATGTCACCCCTTAAATTTTAAGAAATTTATATTTCTAATGTAAATAAACTTACTGATTTAAGAAAACCAAAGTTAAGCATCTTTTTTATGTACCTCTTTTTTAACTTCTTTTTTACTTACTGCTAAAAAATTTTCAAAGATTCCTAAGTTTAAGAAAGTAGATGATCAGCAAACAAATTTAACACCTGGAATGCTTCTTTGTAAACTGATTAAAATAGTATCTAGTAACTTTTGGGATAGGCTAACTTTTAATTTAAGCTTTTATTTTAATTACTTATGGAAAGTGACTTTGCTCCTTGGATGTGGCAATTGATACACTTGACATTTTTAATACATCCCAGAAATAGGTGTAAATCTGAGAATAGAGATTCTTTTCTAAGGACACAGGCCAAAGACTAGGCATTCTGAAATCGGTTTTATGTTTCCCAAGATGTAGCATGGCTGCTATCTAAGTCACATCTGACTGTATGATTTCTAAAATTTCAAGCTTATTACAAAGAGAGCTGTTGGGGAATAAGTAATACATTTGTGCTTTTACCTTTTAGCCGGTGGCTTAGAATCTGTTCCAAAATAGCTGCAAAATTGTTAAATCCAGGAGAAGAATCATCAATTGTCTCAAAGCAAGACCGATCAATCAGGGTCTTCACAGAAAACCTATGAAGAAAAGATTATTGTTGCTTTTAGGCAGAGTTGATTCATTCACCTAAGGATGAAAAAATGGGAGAAAGGTAATTGTGGGAAGAATTGCAGAAATGTTTTATAAGACTCTATCTTCTGAAAACTTAATTTATTCAAATTTACTTTGTAAATAGAAAATTTTATAGAAATATCGGGCTTCTCGCTTACATATTTACTATTTCCTATGGTCTGAATGTTTGTGTCCTCCCAAAATTCCTATGTTGATACCTAATCCCCAATGCAATAGTATAAAGGGGTGGGGCCTTCGGGAGGTGATCAGGAGGGAAGAACCCTCATGAATGGGATTAGTGATCTTACAAAAGAGGTCATAAGGAGCTTGTTTACCTCTTCTATGCTGTAAGGACACACAGAGGGCACCATCTATGAGGAATGGGGCCTCACCAGACACCAAATCTGAGAGTGCTTTGATCTTGGACTTTCTGACTTCCAGAACTCTGAGCAATAAATTTCTGTTTTTTATTAATTATGAAGTCTAAAATATTTTGTTAAAGCAGGCTGAAAGGAGTAAGACAGTATCTAGACCAAACTGAGGCTTAGGAATAGCTCACTGTCCTTACAGCCATTAAAATCAGAATCAAAATATGACCTAACTAAATGATTAACTCCAGAATACTCAAGAGGCATAGTACTACTACTTATAAGAAATGTGAGCTTCAGACTAAAATGCTTTTAAGTGTTTTTGAGCACAAAATAGAATAAAATAGTATGTGAGCACTCACAAAGTATAGATCCAAAGTTTTTCTGACATATAAATAGGAAAACTTACAAATCTGGACAGTGTGCTGTATTTTTCCTTCTTACCAGAATGTCCTTTGTCTCTATTTTTAGCTACCAAAAATCAATGTATTTTCCAAATCTCAGCTCAAATGCCATCTCTTTAATGAAGAATTATCCACCTGCACATTCCTAAGCACAAACCAGCATTTTTTTTTTGCCCTTAAAAGATAATTACAATTAATCTTATTGTGTTTTCTATCTCTATCTTATTAGAATATAAATGTCTTCAGGGCAGAAACATGCCTTCTGTATGTTTGTATCTTCCTCAGCACCTAAGAAAATACCTTGAACATTGTACTCAGTAAGTGCTTGTTGATATATCTGTAAGCTCTATTTTGAAAGAATGGCAAAGAAATGTTTAAATGCCACATGATGGCAAGACCAAAAGAAATATTTTGTGATTTTTAACATGTATAAATTCATATAACCACATCAAAATCAGGATACGGAACAGTTCTGCCAACTCAAACAACTCCCTCATGCTATCTCATTGTAGTCATGTCCTATGAAGGATGATGTATGAGTGCCTAAGACAGCGCGGAATGAAGAGAAGGGCATAACTATAACAGCTGTTAAATAATTAGAAAAGAAAACTATGAAGGAGATAAAGGAGTACTAACTATTTCCTAGGTTTTAGGCTTGATGGCTATGCTATTTCATCAGGACAGAAAATAGAAGAGACAGGTTTAAAGGGAAACATACAGAGATATGTTTATATAGGTTATATCTATTATTTATCATATTAGAAATTAAACTAAGAAATTTTAAAATACAGGCAGTCCACACTTCTCAAAGTGGTGCAGAACCATAAAAATGACTGTGCAAGCTGAAATCATGCAAAATGATCTTTATACTGAATGAAAAAAATTTACAACTGTCCTGTGACCTTTATAAATTTTTGTGAAAAAATTAAAAACTCTCTTACGGCCAGTTATAATTTAGAGGGAAATGAAAAAATAGTAAAATAGATTTATTTAGTACACTGTAATCTAAACCATTAGGAACACTGGGAATTAATTGTTTTACTTCTTTTTAAAAAACTTATCAAGAGTAATCTGAATAGTGCTTTCCTTATTCTTCTCATTGTGTTACCTAAGATACGGAGCGAGCATCTTTTCTACGCCTTGGCAAATTGTCAAATTCCTTTCTAAGTTTGAATCAGCTCTCAACACTTCAGCCTTTACACTTTCAATGCTGCGAAACGCCTCTGAGAAGCACTTTAATGGGAAGTGTGTTGTGTTCCTCTGGGACATCTTCACCCTTTCTGTCAGAACCACTTTCCTCATTTCTATCACTAAGTTCGCTTTCCTGAGTTCCTCTAGCTGCGTTATCTACATTCTCCTAAGGAGAATGAAAGGAGCAGAAATGGCAACATCCGTATGATCAACTACTTCTTCTACAACTCCGTTTGTGTTCGATTCAAATTTCACTTCAAGCATTATCACTCTGTTTCTTTCCTGTACTTTCATCTTTGAAAGTTAGCCAATTCACTCTTTGGATTATCCATTTTCATAATACACCACATGAGTTTATCACCAGGAGATAAGGAGGCAACAGAATTATAGGCTTTGCTTTCTGTGCATGAACTGAATAACAGGTGCATAGTGACCAATACTAGACAGACTTTGAAAGAACTAATATGATTGGTCACTGATCGTGATGTGTATGTTTTATTTATGTAGTGATTTGTGAACTGAAGACCTAGCATCAGAATATGTATTTCACGCAATTACTCACAGCTAATATACGGTGGTAATTCAAACTGGATCCGTAATGCAGGACTGATGTTATTTAACAAAACTGTTAAATTCTGGAACCACGCAAAGTAAGGACCGCCTGTATTTATTAATTAATTATAAACAAAATAAATCCATCACATGTTGAAAGATATATTTTATGAAAACAATATTTTCTGAAACAAAAACTTAGAAAGAATAGAATTGTTTGTAAATATCTTTAATGTTGTATTTATAGAAGGTAGTTAGATTCTCATATCTGCTTCTTCATCCAATCTATTCTAATATTACACATTATGCAGCTTCTGGAAAACTCCACCATACACTCCCTAGAGAATGGGAATAAAAAAGGCAAATAATGTTTTGGAACTGTTAAGAAAATAATTTTGACCCTTCTGACAAAGGGTCCAGGTTCAGGAGCACACTTTGAGAATCACTGCCCTAAAGCATCCTTGGTAGGTAATGAAATAACTCTCCTATGCAATTAGAATGGTACTAATTACATACCATTATATATCTTTGGAAGAATTAAGAAATTAGTCACTCAAATAATTTTTAATCTTCTTTGGTTCAGATGAATAACTCTGAGAAAGGCTGAGACAGATTAATGTTCAACTACAAATACTATAGTATTGTCTACAACAGCAACTGGAGCTCAGTGGAAAAAAAGAACATCTAGGAAGGAACACTGATAAAGTTGCTCTCTTGTACCTAAAGGATAGTCAAGTTAAATAAATATTAGACGTAATACATGGGTAATTGAATAGAAACAAAAAGAGGATGAAGAGAAACCAGATTTAAAAGGGACTTGAAAACTTTTGTCTCATATGTACATTTCATTGACAATACATGAAAAAAAATGCCACTAATCTTCAGCAAACTTAGTAAGAATAAATGAGTACAACATTCTTATTCAGTAATAGAATGAAATGGGAAGTGTTCCTAAAAAGAATAAACAAAAACCACATGATCTCCACCTCCATCTTTGACCTGAATAGAAGGAAATTTCTGAATGTTTTCTCTAATCTTTATTCAGTGGAATGGAAATAAGAAAGCTAACTCTGCAACCACGTTCCTCAAGATAGAAATAACCCACTGCTTTAAAAAGTTATGTCATCTAACATAGTAATACACACTCATGAAATAAAGTGAAAATTATATTTAAGAACAGAAATAACAAAGTGCTATTTCATCAAAAAAAAAAAAAAGCCAGGTTAGAATTCAATTTCCACCTTTAACAGTCTGATAAGGTTTTAGTCACTATTCTACAGAAATAATACATAATTACCTAACGAATTACCTACAATATAAAATGTAACCGGAAGAAAAAGCCATGGCTATTAACATACATATTTTTGTAGCATCAAGAGACATATATAGTTCAATCAGTAGTCAACAAAATACACAAATCTTTTTCTCATGTTATCAGTAGATTATATTTATACAAAAGATACTATCTGCATGATAAAAACCTAAGATGGTGAATCTCAGAACACTAAATTACTTTTAATGCAACATGACTAAAAACCAAAACAAAAGCAAAATCCAAGTATCCCAAAGCATATCATTAGACACAATTTCTATCATTTCCAAGCATGAGCCTATTTAAGGGTGAGAAAGTATTTTAAATAATTTCTATTATATCAAGATCAATAATAAAGAAAAATAATGTTCCCCAGCTTTGCTTCATCATTCATATCCTGCTCTCTGCCTGCCAACACAAACCAAAATTTCAGAAGGCAAATCAGTTCCTGACAGTCCATTTTTACTTCCAGCTAACCAACTCTTCCCACTCAACACTTCTCTAAGATCATGATGCTAGCTCCATTATGCTGGAGTAAGGAGAATCTTTCCTCCATAACACAGTAACTAGCTAAAGTGGTGCTATAAAAACCAAACCTGTAAAATGAATTTCAATACATCTAAAAAATATCACACAGATGCTGAGCTATTTCCTGATAATGATGACATTAATATTAGTCATCCATTTCCTGAAAAGGAGTGATTTTTAAATAATGAAATGACAATTTGATGAATGTCTAAAAATACCAACTCAAGTCTAAGTAACAGCTTTTACATAAGAATAAAAAATCAAAAATTTACATAAAAGAGACACAATGAAGTTTTTGAAATGTCTGTTTAAAAGGATTCTCTTTCCCGCCTTCACTGTCCAAAGGAAAACTTTGTTAGCTTGAAAATAAGATGACCATGACTAAAACCTTCAAACCTAAGAAAGCATGAACTACCTTTCTCCCTTTGACAACATACCAAGAAAAATGATAGTTACCAAAAGTAGGTTTAAAAGCTATTCATTATACATGTATTAAATTCA